>NC_132799.1:26995795-27300795 GCF_048594095.1 Paramormyrops kingsleyae
CATCAGCTCAGCAGGGCCAGTTTCTCCCAGTTATCGACTGGTACCAATGAGCCACACTGCACGAGAGGGTTTTGTTAATATCGTGTTTCAGGTTTCACTGGCACATATACGTACTTCAGGCAGCAGAGCCCTCAGCTCAAGGTACATGATGTTGTCCTTGTAAAGCATCTGCAGGCCCTGATAGAAATAATCCTTGAACACAGGGGCATGAGTTACGAGGCCCATGGCCACCACGAAGACCTGCTCAAACTTCTTCCACACCGCATCCTGGCTGGGGTACGCAGAATCGGGGTCTGCAGTCACCAGGGTGAGGTTCCTTATCAAACTGCACCGGGGGCGGCAGGAATTTAAAAAAAAAAAAAAAAAACAAGAAAGGAAAAGGAGCTGAAGCACAGCTGAAATTAAGAGCAAGATTCATTTAAACGTCCCAAACGAGACATTTCATTCTGCCCGACAAAAACAAAGCGCAGCATCTGCATCGCTAATGCTATACTTTAGGGGGTAGTAGTGCATTACTACTTAATGCATTAATTAACCAGAAACTAAGTGTTAGTTATGTACTGATCCCAAGTTCATTCCTCATTAATCATAATGGTTCCTGTATCTCATGTACTTACTATATTTGTTTATGATCTGTGCTTGAGTTACTAAAGGCCCCCCTCATGTACAGCATTACCGCTGCATATGTTATCAAAATTGCATTATGACCAAAATCAGGTCTCTTGGTCTTTGCTTTATTTCGTGTCAAAATATTTTAGTTCAGTTATGCTCAGTTCTGAAGAAAAGAGTCTGAGAATTTCAGTAACTATAAAACGCTAAAACCAAGGAGAAACTCCCCTTTTCTCAGTTTCGGTGCCTCGCCTTCGTGGGGCAGCGCTCACAGCTCATCGAGGGCACTCTCACCTGCTGTCAAGGTCGGTGGTGTTTCCTAGCTGCTTTCTCAGAGTCTCCAGCAGCACCCAGGGGGAGCACTGAGGGCGGGGCTCGGGCAGCTGGCCGGAGAAGCGGAAGCGTACAGAGTCGTCCTCGGTGATGCAGATGTAGCAGTACGGCCTGTAGGTGACATTCTTCACCAGCCATTCCACGTCAACCAGGGAGAAGTCATGAATGTGCAGTGCTGCTCCTGAAAGACGTGGGAGAAAACGGTAGTTAAGACAACTCCCACAGTACGAATTACATTTTTTGTTATCATTATTACTGCTCTAACAAGCAGTTGGCCATCTCCACTATGGGCGCGTCATTTGGATGCCGCCATCTTAACTGTGGGCAAGTCGAGACCGCTTCTCTACCTTTGGGCATCTTTCTCAGCAGGTTGAAAACCGGACTGCGCTGTATCAGTGGCCGCGCTTTGAAGAAGTGCATAGCAGGAGGGAACTGCGGCCCGGCCATTTCCTGCTCTTTCAGTTTTTGAAGCTGAGTGTTGAGTTGCCTCTCCTTCTCCGTCAGCAGCACTCTGCCCCCTATCTGCCTGGAGGCCTCCTGCTGCTTTAGGATGTCCCTCTTATGGCGGTCAGGAATCCCATGACACAGATCAGCCCAGCACAACAGCAGCACTGGTAAAAGAGCTATCAGCAAGGACCCTGGCAATGGTGATACTGGCATGGTGCCTAATGATGAATGGCACTGTGGACAATACAAAACAAAGGTTACCTCTATAAATAACATCCTCAAAATACTGGCATCAGTCCTGCTAGGTGTACCATTTATATTTGTAATTTTAGATCTACAGGTGTTTCCTAGTATTATTTTCATTCCACATTTACATAGCCCTTACTATAGCAGATCATTTTTTAATTACTATTATTTTTAGCCCGGTGCAGGTGTCTTATCGTCAGTATGGGTGTGCAGATCCGCAAAATCTGCCAGCTGGTAGTTTCTCACAGAAACGGAGGGCAATTTGCGCTTCCTTTCGGCTTTAACGCACACAGCAGGTCCGGTCACCGGTCTCAGCAGTTCCGAGACGTAAACTTCTGGCTAAAGCGCTCCGTGCCTCTAGCGGCGACAGGAGTACAAAACCGGGAGCAAAGCGGGTAAACAAGCCGCTTTGTCCAGCTCCCCATTCAGACACCATGGAGGTGCATTCCACTTTGCACCGCATTTTAAGGAAATAACTCATCGATGCTTATACAGCTCAGCGATGATTGTTAACGTACAAAATTACATGCAGAACTGACAGTCACCCTGTTCAATTAATGGCAATTTTGTTCGCGGAAAGGCCGTATATGCGCTTGACGTTTCGCTTCAGCAAAAGCAAGCAGGACGAAACGGAGCTTTGGGGTTTTGCTCGGTATTGCACAGCACCGCCTCGGTGCATTTGCTTCGACGTCATGAAATCTGTGCGAAACGTACCAGTGTGAAAAGCTCCGTTGTCTGCTTGCTGTCTGTGCGCTTTGCCGAGCCGCCGTACGGGAAAAGGCGCTGCAGGTCCGGAGACAGACCGTACGTTTGTCCCCTACTTCCGAGAAGGAGCTGCGTCACGGCCAGCCGCATTCAAGCCAGTACGTGTCGCTAACAGGGAGTCATAAACGCAGCACCGTTTACACCAATAATTACTTTACAGATAAATGTCAGTTTCACTACAGACGTGGTTAGGTTTTTTTGCACTTTGCATTATTCGAAAAGCATTTCGAGCCGTCCTAAAAGCGCCTTTTACACCCGAACTGGTTATTTGGCGGTGGCTATAGTGAGTAATTTATATTATTCAAAAACTAATTTTACGTTTTTTAAAAGCAAAGTTTCAAATCAGAGGCTTTAAAACACTTAAAATTAGTTTTTGAATAATATAAATTACTCACTAGCCACCGCCAAATAACCATGCAGTTCGGGTGTAAAAGGTGCTTTTAGGACGTCTTGACAATTATGGGTATTTTGATTTATCCAAGTAGGACGAACAAATTCGAAGACATTCATGCAAAAAAAAAGTTATTTATGCGAAGAATTGTTCGTGAAATGACAGGTAAGTTCCAAAGTAATCAATCAGTGTCCAGACATTAGTGAGCATGGATAAATGGCGAAGCCTTGCTAAGCTAAACGTCAACGAGAAATTACGGTAATTGTAAATTAATGCGACGATATACAAACCTACAAATAGAAAAGTCATACATAATCCGCACAACAAAAGGTAGCTGTTTTTACTAGACACTAGTCAAGAAAACGTTTGCTATGCACAGAGCAGTTTAAAGGGAATTACAGTGCTAAACGGACTCCCGATAACTATCAATCATTCTGTGTAGCCTTTGAAGCAGCCTTCTGGCTGGTAACTTCATAGAACTGCCTGTGACTTGCCTGCATAACGCACTTAACATTAAGTTAATACTGTACGGCCCCCGCTCCTTCCACTGCACCTCACTGTGGGTATGTATACACACACACATACACTCAGTAACAAAAAAAGTTAGAAGTAATGGTCCGATTTGGATGTAATTTGGTACCCGTGCAGACCAGCGATGGGTATGTAAATGATTCGATTTGCATGGAGCTACCGCGTCTAGTCACCAGACACAGAGGACGCCTCGTATACGCATTAGACAGCATTACTAGCACGTGGCGGAGTTTGATAGGGGTCGTATTGTGGTTTTGCATGAGGCCTAGGCCTGGTGGTCGTATCCTGCAATTGCCCGGCATGTGGGGGGTGCAGATGTCACAGTCGGCCAGTATTGGACACAATGATTTACTGGAAATCATTGCAGTGGCTCAGTATCACTTCTGAAAACCACTGTCTGTGAACATAGTTCGTCGTTGCATCCACAAATGCAAAGAAGAAACCATATCTAAACAGCTCTTTTAAGATGGATGAGGCCAAATGGAAAACTGTCCTGTGGTCTGAGAAATCCAACATTTCAGATTCTTATTGTAACTCATGTCCTCGAGGCTAAAGAGGAGAGTGACCATCCAGCTTGTTACCAGCATCTGGTCTCATGGGGGTGCACTAGTGCCCATGGCTTGGAAGGGAACATACCAGTAATGCTAAACGATACATACTGGTTTTGGAGCAACATATGCTGCCCTCTAGACAATGTCTTTTTCAGAGAAGGCTTTGTATATTTCAGCTGTGTCCAGACCTGTCACACACTGAAAACATTGGGTGCATCATGAAACTACAAACACGACAAATTGTTTAGCAGTTGAAATCCTATATCAGGCAAGAATGGGACAATATTTCACTTTCAGAATTACAGCAACTGTTCTCCTCAGTTCCCAAACATTTACAGTGTTGTTAAAATAAGTGGGTGACGCAGCACAGTGGTGAACATGCCCCTGTCCCAACGTTTTTGAAATGTGTTGCTGGTATCAAATTCTGAGCGTATATTCGTCATAAAACAATAGCATTTCTCAGTTTCAACTTTTGATATGTTGTCTTTGTTCTATTTTCAGTCAAATATGGGTTTATATGATTTGTAAATCGCTGCAATCTGTTTCTATTTACATTTTACACAGCATCGCAGCTTTTTCAGAAATGGGGCTGTGTGCATATATAAATGGCATATATAGCCTTGCAAGCATTATTGCAGAACTCAAAGGCTCAGGAGATAGCAGTGGGGGTGGGGGGGGGGGCTTTAAGAAAACAAAGACTATGTCCCTGTGGACCCCCCAGCCACAGACGTTGTGATGACATGGCAGATGAGATCAGCAAACTTGCATGCATGCAAGACCTCCGAAGGACGAATCTGCAGTGTCAGAGTGTTCATGCAGAAAAATCTCAAAAGTCACTGTACCAGACTCTCAGCCACTTAACTGAGAGAGGAGACCAAGCACTATTTACTGCTTGGGTGGGTTTGGCAAATATATTATAATTAAGAATAACAATGAGACATTTCATTCACTGAAGTTTAGCACAGCATGAGTCGAGCCACCATACAAAAGAGAGATCAGATTGACTGAGACAGCAAATCGGCTGTTATTCTAATGCTGCAGTTTTCACAGGAGCATTAAGACTTAATCTAACACCATCCCTCTCCCTGTGGAGTTGTAACAGTAGACTGTAGCCCTGCCAGACTGTCTGGGCCAACTAGACAAACCTCACCGATTATGTGTCGACTTTCTTCAGACACTCATGCCCCTTCAGTCCAAAGATTTGGGTGCATGTGTGTCTCCAGTTACCTTCGGGATGTGTGTGAGTGCGCCCCCTGTTGTATTTTTGCACCCTAGCTTGTGCCATGTGCTTCCTGGAATGCAGTCGTCACCGTAACTCTTAATCTCAAACACCAACCTCAAATCAACTTCCCACAAAGAGCAATACTGGGGAATTTTAGGAAACATGCAGAATAAAAAGCTTTCAGCACCAGTACAATGTCTAACTGTGTAATTTTATTTCAGTAATAAAAATATTATCCTATTATACAAACTGGTTATGGGAAATATCATTAAAGATGGAATTCCATAGTCCTTACATTTTGTGAAAGATGAATATTGAATAAAAATGTGACATTTGACAAAGCACATGTACAAATACAGGGTATTCTTTGTGAAAACCACATCTGGACACAGAGACGGACCCATTAACAGCCCTACAGTGGTGGACAGTTTTTTTGTTTTTTTTAATTAAAAAAGGAAAAATAAAAAGACAACACGCTACGTTAGCAGGACATGTCCGTGGTATGACATTGTGTCTGAATCCATGTGATCCCGAGGGGAGAACGAAGGATGAAATATCAGCCATGAAGATCCACAGGCAGCACACTGGGAGAACCGGCACAGAGAGAACCGGCACGGGGAGAACCGGCACGGGGAGAACTGGCGGGCTTCAGGAGATGCAGAGGTGCTGCTGATGGATACATGAGACACCAGGGTGCTTAGGCAGGAAATGCACCAAGAGTCTAAATGAACAGGCCCCCCAATAAACTTCTGTCCTTTCATACAGGAATCAATTATTTTTTACCTCTGCAATTATTTACAACATTCAGCAAGTATCATTTCTGTAACTTTTGTTCCTCAAGACGGCCGTACGCACAGTGCCTGACTGCTGACCCAAAGGGCCACGTCACAGGAAGTGTGCAGGAGACAAAAGGTTTATCATTGTATTCAGTTCCCTTTTCAATAAAGGACAGACAGGGTGGGGGGAAGGGAACAAACATGAAGTGAAAGTCCGCTGGCACATTAAGGGACTCATTCGGCAAGAAATAAAAGTTCTTGTGTCAAGGTCAAAGAAAAACCACAGGAGATGGAGCCAGGGCTGAGACCGTGGTCTGCCTCAGGCAAAACAAAACGCAGAGATATGCAGGAGTCATAAGAACGAGGGACAGGTTGAACAAATCAATACAGAAGGTCAACTGACTCTTCCAACAGAGTAGCACCACGACATTTTGCTGTACTCTCATATGAAGTGGAAATCCATCACTCAGGACTGCAGAAGCTTGGGTGGGTTTACGGCATGCGCAGACACACATCTGTGCAGCTGCAGGTCCTCCAGATGTGCAGGCCAACTCTGAACTGTAGGCATGCGGCAGCTGCACAAGGCAGGTCTGATGTGAAGCTTCTCCAACAGGGAGACGATCTTCGTTTTCCAAGGGCAGATGGTGAGGTACACAACCAAGGGATCACATCGGCTGTGGAGAACACCTCTCTAATTGCAGTTAACAGTTAAGAAACACCCATTAAGACACTCTCATTTGTTTGTGTGTTTTTTGTGATTTTTACTGAATTTCTTAATGTATAAAAACATATATAAAACATTACATATTTTCTGGTCAAAGACATTTTTTAGGAATATGACAATTTATTCGGAGATGTACAAAGCAGAAACATCATTTCTCTTCTTCACATGGGATGCTTCTTGGTCAGCCAGCAATTTTCAACTGAAATCTCTCATAAGGTCTGATGTGACACGTCCGTCCGCCTGAGATGTTCACACAATGAGCGTCTTAATGCCTCTGACCGGGCCTGATCACGACTGGTCCTCTGCATTTAGAAATACACGGACTGACCCAGCGCTCACCCAAGATGGACATAGTGCTCAGGCACCGGAACCCTCTGTTGGACCATTACACCCTTGAAATGGTCCCTGGACTGGGGGGCTCTGAAAAAGGGCATGGCAGGTTGTTCGGGGGCGAAAGGCAGACACTGGGGCCAGCGAAGGGCGTCTGGCAGACTGGGGGGGGGGCGCTGAGGAGCACAGAAACGGGGGGGTGACATCGGGTGGGGGGGAGCGGTGCACTGGGTGTATTTGTAGCCAGCAGCATGGGGGGGTTGGGAGGCAAGACGACATATTGCTGAGGTGTGACTGTCCAGGTCCAGTATGTCCTTTGGACTCCCGGGCCGATCCAGCGCCCCCTCCACCAAGGCCGGCCTGACCGGGCTGCATCGCGGGAGTTCTGGCAGGGAGCTGGGCGACAGCAGACTCGCGTCGGAGCCCTCCACGGCCCGCGGGGACGTGCCGGAAACAGGTACGTACGTCCCGGAAGATACCGGGAGGCAGGTCTGGGGCGACGATCCAGGCCACTCGCCCGTGGCAAAGCCTCCAGCGCCGCGGGATCGCAGAGGCTGCAGGCCGTATCCCGGCAGCTGGTACGCAGGGAATATAGTGGGGCTGCTTTGGCCCATTTGGTAGGGGTAGGGCTCCCTTTGCTGGTGGTAATGGGCATAGTGAGCAGGTCTCTGTTGGGGGTTCATGCTTTGAGGCGGTGCTTGACAGGGAAAGGGCTGCTGATTGGAGGGAGATAGTCTTCCCATTGGCCGACTATAGTGTCCGTCCGTGGGCCTGCCCAGGTTAAACGGATACACGGTCTCCCTGTCCCGCCCCTGGGAGTGGTGAGGCATAACTGGATTAGCAGAAGGCACCAGTCCATTGTGGAACTGGTTGCCATGGCTACCCAGTAACGTCTGCATCTCGGGGTTGAAGAGCGCCTGCTTGTGCTGAGTGCCGGTCGGTGTGTTTAGCTGCGCGGGTTTCACAGCACCGGCGATGGGGAGGAGGCAGCGGCTTGCGGACTCTTCAGGCCTCTGGCTCGCATGTCTGGCCGGGTTGGGCCACACCGGGGGCTGGGGGGCGGGACAGCCGGCTGGCAGCGACGAGACGGCAGCCTGCGGAGAGACGTGCAGAGGCGCCCCCTGCAGTACGCGACAGACGGGCTGCAGGGTGCACCCCCGCTCCCAGCCGTGTATTTTCAAGCCCCTCCCTCCACCATCGGTCCGCCTCCTTGGATCTGGGCCCGGGGGGGTCTGCACGCCTCCGTTTGGATGGTTTGGCTCATCTGTGGAAGCGAGGACAGACTGTCACTGGTGTCACCCTGGTACCCCGAGGGGCCACTTTTGGGACAGTGGACTTTGTCATGGTTTTTATGGCCTAAAATTTCAGAGTAATTTGCAAGTGTGCTTTTATTTTATTCACGTAATTCAATATGACAGAACCAAAAGAATTTTTAAGGTGGGGTCGCCATATGGGGGACATAATTCATACAGAGGCACTCTCCCAATGCCCCTGGGCCCCCCCCATATACGCCCCTTCTATAAACTGAAATATATGATGATGTACATTATTTAATTAACCAAAATGAATTGGTTGTTGTAAGACTTTATGTTCAGGTTCTTCAGCATCAGCTCAGAAATGTCTGAGGGAAACGGCAAAGACCAGAAAATGGAAAAGCCTGGAGAGCAAACACACACACACACACACACACACACACACACACACACTCTCCCCCATTTCAAGCTGCGCTGACGTGATTAAAGGCGACGCCGTGCCTCACGTGTCTGAACGGATTTCTCAGCATTAATATTAACGAGGGCACAGCAGGCACTAATGGAGCGAAGGTTGTTCTTACTTTGGGGGGGTGCAGCCAGCCGGTGGGCAGAGTGCCCATGTCTGCCCGGCTCCCCGCTGGACCGCAGCAGCGAGCTTTCAGGAGAATTCAACTGCGGGAGAGGGGTAGGAGCCGGAGGCTGCTGGAGACCGCTGCCGTCCCGGGGGGGCGGTGGGCAGGAGATGCCATCTGGGCGTCTGGAGGATGAGCACAGCTGCTGGAGGACAAGGGCTTCTGGGCCGCCCAGAGGTGGAGGATGTATGGGGGGCTGGTCGGGGGTGGGGTGCAGGGAGCTGACAGCAGGGGGCGCCCCATACCCCGGGGGCAGTTCTGACCAGGTTCTGAGGGGCATAGGATGTCTGGCCACATCAGGGTCAAAGGCGCATTGGGTCGGGGGATTCCTGACAGCACGATCCTGCACGGCAGGTCCGGCTGACCTTTGGCCGTTCGTCGAGGTCCACGAGGCGACCAAACCTTTCCCAGGAGGATAGAAGCAACCATAGGACTGGTACGGCGGCCCCGATCCTGGGGCTTGGGGTCTGTCCCCCCAGGGATGCCCCATGTGCCCCTTGGGCAGGAGGCGGGAGGGGTATGTGCTGCCCTCTGGTGGGGGGGCACATAGACCCCCACACTGCAAAGGCTGAGGCCTTGGGCCCAAGGACGGACCATGGAGGGGCCCTGTGTGGGGCTGCTGCCTGGGTTTAAAGTGCCGGGCCACGGGGCCCATTAGGAAATGAGGCTCAAGGTGATGGTCCTCCCCTAGGGGGCGCTGGAGAGCAGAGGGGAATCACACATAGTTATATGGCATAAGCAAACCTACAGCGCATTGGATTCAAAAAGAACCTGAGGGCTTACCTGCATGCTGGAGCCTGGAGGCTGAGAATTAGGGGCCCAAGAGCAGGATTCTGGGGTCCTCTGTTCAGGGAGCTCTAGTGGGGGGTCTGCAGCCGTCGGCCGAGGCATCTCCTGGGAGCCAGAGTGCTGCTGCAGCCAGAAGGGAAGCAGGACCCAGGCTGATGGGTATATAACGTGCTCCGGCGCTGGGGCCGAGGCCCCGCATCCCTCCTCATGCACATCATTTGCATTCCCAGGACTAGACTAGTTCTTAGGGATGGTTACAGACCACAGCACTAACCTGGTCAGTTGTCTGGCAGACCCTGGGGGTGGGGTCATGTCCCGGAGGGGGCGTGGGAGAAGAGTCATGTGGACATGGGGGTGTGTCGGTACGCTGCGAAGAGGTTCTGTGTCTGTCCTCCTCCACTGGGGGCGCCCTGCTGCCCTTCCCACCCAGAGGCCCGTGTCGGCGCCGGGCCGGCCCAGAGGCCCGTGCGAGGCGGTCCAGGGCCCCGCGGGACCTGGCGCCTCGTCCCCGCCGGTGGTCCTTGTACTCGCGGTCCTTGACGGCGGTGTGGAAGTCGTCGTCCGTGTCGCAGTCGTCCCCGGGGAAATGCTTGAGCAGGGCCTTGCAGAAGCAGTGCCGCAGGGAGCGCGCCATGGCCGTGTACTCTGGGGCCGCAGGACACACATGCGGCTCCTTAATTTATCAGCCATGACGGTGCGAGGACCCGGAGGTAAAGGCAGGCCGTCACGGCACACATACCTCCCCATCTTCCCTGAGCCAACCCACTGACTCGCTCTGACCTCTGACCCCTGCATTGATGTAAAAGGAAGCCCCCCTCCCCAACATAGCTAAGGCATTGACCGGAATGTTCCGAGGGCCCTCGCTGGCTTCCAGGCACCGCTGGACCCCTCTCAGCCAAAGGACAGCTGGATCGCTCTCCATTAATCAAAGTCAGGCCGCCCCCTTCACCGCAACCTTTACTGCGGGCACACAGGCCCCGCAGGCTTTTTTTTTTGGGTGAAAAATGCAGCGGTTTTAGTGCATGAAGAGCCAAAGCCATCCACTCCCACTCTCCTCTCTAATCACGGCTGTGTCACGCCAGTTTGCTCCATGCTGGAGAAAGCTTAGCAAAGCCGGAACAGTTAATTGAATGTCAAAATGAAAAAGAAAAAAAGAAAAAATAAAAACACATGGACTCTACGGGTCTCCCCCACCACACAAATCCCGAAGGTGACCGACTGGATGGAAATTCAGGGCAGGGAGGGACCTCACCGCTGTCCTCGCCGTTGTATTCCTGGCAGTTCTCGAATATGAGCCGGACGTCAGACACGAACTCCTCCTTGGCCACGTACTCCCCATCGTTCAGCTTCTTCTCGATGGTGGACAGGTCCATTGGCGTCTTGCGAACGAAAACATACCCATGTGCCGTGATAGATGAGGGGAAGACAAACAACATCCTCAACCTTAAACCATCTCTGCTCACCTTCCGTCCCGGTCTTCCGCTCACCTGGATGATCTCGTGATAGTGGGGAGCGAAGGACTCGTCCACTGGCTCCAGGAAAGGCCATGAGTCTTTGTGTGCCTTGATGGTCTCCAGCACTGAAAGACATCGATGCTGGTTAGAACATGTAGGGGTGACCATGTTTCCTCATGCAGTCACTAGTGTGACTTTAACCTAATGGGTTGGATGGGAAAGAGAGCACAGCGCCCCCAGTGGAGGAGGACCGACATAGACCATCTTCACAGTCGACCAACATGTTTTTAACCAATGATACTTGACACAAGTGCAGATACATAGAAATTCTTTGGTTTTCCCCCATCAGGGTGAAGTCAGTCTTTTTCTCCTGGGTGCTGGAGCAGTTTTTGGCGTTAGGGGTCTTATTCAAGGGCCCAACAGTGGAGATAACGGCGCCACCTTCTGGATTCAGGCGTGTACTCCTACCTTTGTACAAAGCGGTGTAATCGTCATCGATTTCAAAGCTGTAAGACAAGGTAAGGGAAAATTATCAGCTGCTCGGTGGATTTCACGATATGGGGGACACTTTGGGGTCCCACCATGGCCTGTGGTGAGGAGGTGAAGCGATGCTCGGATGGAGGCCTTACAAAGCCTTGGTCCGGTGGACCCAGCGGGCGGCGCAGCGAGGCTCCAGGTGCGGGGAATCGGGCGGCAGCTTCTTCCCCTGGGAGAGCAGCCAGGCCTTCTCTTCACGCTGCCGCCGTCGATGTGCTCGCGCTGGAGGAAGACGAGGAAGAGGAGGGGGACCCAAAACGGGATGTTAAATTCCACCCCCAGGCCAGGCAAGCCGTTCGTCCTCGTCCTCCCCAGCAAAGTCAAGCGATCACCAGGAGGACCAGGAGAGCCTGGAGCTCGAGCATCTCCACGCAGAGCTGAGCAGTAGTGCATCACGGGGAATGCGCTGGCAGCTCTGCGCACAGGCGCTAAGGACCGCACTCCCCCGCTGTGAAAGGAACCCGCACAAACCGGACCCCCGAGACAGGTTCTGCTGTTAATCTATAATACATTAATTAGGATCAAAAGTTAATTAACCCCTGACAGATGACATGGGGGGGTGGGACGGTTTTAGATGAGCTGGGTGGATGTCCCCACACAGCATCCCAACCATGATTCACCCGGACATCGGGCCGGGAGGGGGCTGAGTGAGGCGTCATGCATTATTTATAAGCGCGGTAATAAATCACTCGCCCTGGGTTACGCCGTGACAGAGAAACCCCCCCCCCCACACATATACTTCCTTTGGTTTAAGCACAAGACTGATAAAACTACACCTGAGCGATATATTATCTCCTGCGTCCCCCCCCCCCCAGCCCGCACCCTCTCACCCCCTGGTGACTGCCCAGGGCCCCGTATCCATCACAACCCCCCCGGCTGTGTGTCTCTCACTCTCCACGGCCCTGACCTCGTAGGAGCAGCATTCATCACCTCCTCCGCGTCTCCGTCCCCAACCCTGGGAATGCACTCCTGCGGTTTGCCCTCCCCCGAGGATCCAGCCCCCCTGTCCCTCACCCTCCACAGCATGGAGCCGTTCCTGGTCCTTGTGCTTCTGCTCTTCCCAGTGCAGCGCAGCCAGTTCCTCCCTCTCCTCCTCCTCCTTCTCCTCCACCTTCGTCAGACACTCCTCCCGCACCACAGCTTCGGCTGCCTCCTGTGTAAACGCACGTGAACGTTGGCTGTAAGTGTCCACAGGTCTCTGTCCCATGTGGCACCGATGGAGGGGGGGGGGGGGTCTCTTTACCCTGTTAGCGATGTGCTCGACGGAGACGTGGCGTGGGTCGTGTAAGGGGTCAGGGTCCAGGAGCTTCTCCTTCTGTTCCTTTTCCTGAGAGGAGAATGAGAAACTCCATCAAAGGCCTGAAACAGACTAGAACAGGCTCGCGCTCACATAAAGCATGCTAAGGCTAACTAGCATCAGAGATCCCAACAAGGACAGGAAATCTGTGTCACTATGAGGCATAAGCAGATACTTTTTAAGCCTGTTGATTGTACTGCTCTTCATCCATCCAACCATCCATCCACTTATTCAGTACAAGATCATAATGACCTTGGGTCTATTCCAGGAAGCACAGGGCATCAAGGTGGATGGTACATACACTACACACACATTTACACGCTATGGGTGATTCAGACAGCTCATGCATGTCTTTGGACTGCAAAGGCAGAACAGAATGAACAAACAGAATGATACTTTATTGATCCCTGTGTGGAAAAGCCACACAACATGGGCAGAACATCCAAACTCCACACACACACAAAGGAGATGGGATTTGAGCCATCAACCCTGGTGATGTGGGGCAACACTAACCCCACCCCAATAAAAAAAAACAGACCAATTAAATTGTTTCATCCATTTTAGGCACTGAGGGCCCTACAGAACGAGATGGGACGAGACGTAAGTAGATCATGTGACCATCAGTCAGCCACACCGCCAGCAAGGTAAGCCCAGAACACTACCCCCGCCCCCCAACCGGGGCCCCCAACCCCACCCACTCTCTACCCTGACAGCACAGTCAGCGGCTAGTAATCCAGGCCCGGTAATCCAAGACCATGGCTGGCACAATAACCAGCGGTCAATCAGGGATCCCCGCCATGCCCCAACTCAACCTAAAAGCAAATGTGGAAAGTGGTGGTGCGGGGGGGGGGGGGGGGCAGTGGGGGCCTAGCCGATATCTGCTGCAAGCTCCACCCAGGCAGAGGTCCCGAGACTCCAAGATGACAAGTGGGCATGCAGTAAATCCAGTGAAGCTCCGCACTGCCTCCGTCCTGCGGGTCGCTGCCGCATCTAACGGGCGTCGCGAATCAGTGTCAAACCTCACTTTACTGGTGAAGAGCCAGCGAGGGGTGCTTACATTTTTCTCCCTCACACGTGTGGTTCCGGTCCCTTACCTGCCCCCCCCCCCCCACACACACACGCCTTTCAGCCACCATCTACCAACCTAATTTCACGCTAGATTTGTACAGCACATAAATCCACGTTAAAAAGATGGCCGCTCGCAGGGGGGATTGCCGCTCATGCGTTAGCCCGAAAGTGGCGCAGAGAGCCGGGCAAAACATCTGCAAACCCACTCTGTGCTCGATCATGCTGCCGATCTTGGGGAGGAAGTTCTGGCTGATGATCCGGTACAGCTGCCGATCCTGGGGCGAGAGCTCGTCTTTGAGGCGTTCGGCCAGCCTGACCCACTGCTCCTCCGTGTCACACACCAAGGACCAGGTACCTCGCTCCCGCTCTGAGGAAGCCAACGCTGCCATCATCATCGCCATCATGAGCAGTTTTTCAGCTTTACACCACAAACCTAGACTCACCAACACCTTCATCAAAGATGTAAGTAATTAATGTTCATTTTAATCTCATTATCATTCACCTTCAAGGTTGCATTTGATCACAGGAACTACTTGGGGTGAGAGACAGAATAGAGGTGAGATCCATTAGCAGATCTGCTCACCTGGCTGGACACCCTGAACCTCGTTCACTTGTGCTGAGTTCAGCACACTGTTAAAGAGAGCAGATGTATTAAAAATAGCCTGACACCATTGAAGACCATGTACAGCTACCATAGATGATGGGAGTTATTAGAGAGCTTAAGCCAGTGTACTGAGAATACGACACCTGGTAACCAAGTCAATGACTATTCGAGCACCATCACGCTTGAGGGCTTCAGGCAGAGGTTCTACCTGTGCTCCATCTCTGCCAGCCTCTTCCTCCTCTTCTTCGGTGGCCTTCCCCTTTTTCTCTTCTCTGTCAATCTCACCTCAGGGACTTCACTACAGGGACAAGATACTGAGGCGTCAGTGATTAAAGTTTATGCAACGACTTTTGATAAGATTTATCCTTGACCAATGACTCTGGCCTTTGTTTGAAGATTAGACAGAGGCAAACATTTCGCAATCCCAGGTAGAACCTCTCTGACCTTGGCTTCACAATTACTGGCTCCTCCTTGTACATGCGTGTGCCATAGAAGTACCAGTAGAGGGCACCGTTTCCATCTTGCCCCAATGGCTCCAGACGCAAACTGTCGGCATCCAGGCCCTGCGTTCAGTTTGGGAGTTACTCAGTGCTCTGTTCACTGGGCAAAAGCACTGCAGCACTCACCAAAAGCACAGATGCTTATGAAATGACTGAGATTTGTTTACAAGGCACTGGGTGCATGGAAAGGCCCGTCTCCATGGCCGCTAGGAATCAAAACAAGCTTCTTCAGACGGCACACAACACCAGAGACTGACTGCCCATCTGCAATCAGTGGCCACTAATTTTCCACTTTGAGCGATACCTTGAGCAGGTCAAAGACATCGGGGGCATCTAGGCGGTAGTCACAGAGCTGGTGTAGGAGGTCCACCTGCGTCCGGGGGGGTAAGGCCTCAAAGGGGGCTTGTCTCAATGGGTTCAGCTTGCCCTCCTCGAGCTCCCAACGGTAGCTGATGATGTCATCGAGGTAAGTGCTGAAGGCCTGTGGCCTAAAGATTCAGGTAGGAGCAGGACAGAGTGTGGATGTGAGCAGAACTGACGATGGCACAACTGTAACCAAAGCAGCACTGAGGTCTTCCTTTAAGTCACAGTTTATTGAAAGAAGGTGCTGCTTGCTCTATACTTCATGCCATTGTCACAAAAACCCAACTAGTGGCCCTGGTACCGAATCATACATCCTCTGTGTCATTGTGTGTTGGGACCATTGAGAGTCCAGTCGAAGAAAGTCAAGAAAGTCCCATCAAACTGCACTGGTTCCAGTGAGGGTGTAAACAGCTGGTCTTTCAGCCCTGGCCTGTGTCCCATTTTCTCTGAATATGGGCAGGGGTCGGGTTGGGGGGGGGGGGGGGGGTTGCGGATGTGCATTGGATCTGGGTCGAGTCAGTCTGATTAATTCAGAGCCACAAACACCCCAGGTCCTGCTCAGATGAAGACAAGCAAAAGCTCAGGGCGGGGGGGGACTAGTGTGACAACAGAAAAACAATGGGTGTATGTGTGTGGGGGGGGGAGGCTGAAACAGGCTTATCATGCTGTGTGCACTCTCTCACAATGTAGCCACGTTCCCCACTGGCCTCCCCCCCACTCCAGCTCCCCCCTTCTGTAATGTGTGCAGATGAAAGGAACAGCTTTAAGAATGCCCCCCCCCTCCCAAGTCAAACGGCTGACTGCACCCCCACCAGCTGGGTGCTAGTGGCCGTCTCATCCAATAAAAGGCTCCATCCTGCCACCATCGCCACTGCACTGCCGGGGGCTGGTAGAGGGATTGGGGGGTACGGGGGGGGGGCACTCGTCAGCCTCTGCCTCTCCATTGCCAAACCCACAACCCCTAGTCCTGAAAGCAACACAAATCCACCCAATGCATGGGAATAAGAAAAGACGGATGGATTCGGATGCACGCCTATGAAAATTAGGGGCCACTCATTACCATTTGCATTACCCCTGGGCCACCATTCTCCAGCTCAAGAAAAAAAAAACAAAGCTAGAGTTATGGATGGGGCAGCGGAACCTTGAAAATTGCCGAGTACATCCAAAGGAGGTGCCCACGGCATCCCTAAGAGCCACGGGGGGGGGGGGGGGACTCAGGCGGTGACTCACGTGATGTCAGAGCGCTGGTAGCATCCCTGTAGCAGGGAGGAGACCAGCTTGGCCAGGAAGTCACGGTCCTGCTTCAGCAGCGCCTCCTCCAGCTCCTGTCAGAGGGAGGACAAGAGCAAGGACAGCGGGAGGTCAGCCTTCGCCGCTGCGGCAGTCTGAAACGGCACCGCCCGCTTGGAAGGGGCTCGCGGGCACGGCAGGGCGGTCACATGACCGGGGCGGACATTCCGAGGTTACCATGGAACCGGCGGAAGTTTGATTTACAAGAAAACAAAAAGCAAAAAGAATTTTAAAATGAGCAAGGCTCTCTCGCCATGAAACAAAAGACAGGGGTTCAAGTTCGGACCCCCCGCATAATAAACCACTAACGACTGAGCGCTTATGAAGCGTTACTAATGTAGAGAGTAACCTGTAGACCATGGGTGCCAACAATAGCATCATTAGCGCCGGACACTCACTCCATCCATCCATCCATGGGGCACAAAGCAAGGCCCCAACTCATTGTTTTTGGGCTGTGGGGAGAAAAGCTGGAGAACTGGAGAACCTGGAGAAAACCCCGACGACGACACACAGAGAACACGCAAACTCCACAGAGGTAGTGACTCGAACCCAGTCCCAGAAGTCAAATCACCCCTACATCAGCAATCTCAGACGGGGGGGGGGCACCCCTTCACCCCGCAGATAGCGCTTCAGCTCACGGCTCTTCAACTCCCACGTGCCCAACAGCACTACACCAAAAACCGTGTAGCCTTCCCCCGCTCCGCCGACCACCCCCATCGGAGCGGCTGACACAGCAGTCAGTGGGCCGCCCAGGTCACGCGGGGTGGGGGAGGGGGTGGGGTCACCTGGGGGTCACCGCGCACACCTCGCAGCTGTGGCAAGGGGCGGAAGCCAGCAGACCACAGTCAGCAGGAAGAAGGGCAGGAGAGCAGAGTAGGGTGGAAAACAGGATGAGGTGGTCATGTCCGTGTTCAGGCGAGACGCCAGGCCGTCTAGCCCAGGGGGTATGGTCGGGGGGGGCAGCCCAGGGAGGTATGGTCAGGTGGGGCAGCCCAGGGGGTATGGTCGGGGGGGGCGGCCCAGGGAGGTATGGTCAGGGGGGGCGGCCCAGGGAGGTATGGTCAGGAGGGGCGGCCCAGGGAGGTATGGTCAGGAGGGGCGGCCCAGGGGGGTATGGTCGGGTGGGGCGGCCCAGGGAGGTATGGTCAGGAGGGGCGGCCCAGGGGGGTATGGTCGGGTGGGGCGGCCCAGGGGGGTATGGTCAGGAGGGGCGGCCCAGGGAGGTATGGTCAGGGGGGGCGGCCCAGGGGGGTATGGTCAGGGGGGGCGGCCCAGGGTACCAGTGTTTCAGTGGGACATCACACAAACGGCAAGTGGCTTCTGCCAGACCCAATAAGATGTGAACCACACTGATAACTCGATTGCACTGAAGGGGCTGTGCAATGGTCCGGAATGACGCATCAAAGTGGCTAAAGACTCAATTTTACAAACTCAATTTTACACAAATCTGCAAATGCAATCAAAAAAACTACATTTTGTATTTTGTTTGGTTACTTATGGTTAAGGGCTGGGTGGGAGTTATGGTTGTCATTGTTGGGATGTTGCCCATAGAAGTGAATGAGCGATCCCCACAAAGATATGACTACAGATCTTTGTGCGTGTGTGTGTGTGTGTGTTCCCTGGTCCATGCCGGCCCGGATGACCATGAGGAATGCAGGGCCCCTCATTACCAGCTTGCTCTCCCTTCCGCCGGACGGCCGGATCCCCCGCCCCACTGACAGCCCCCATCCACACACCTCCGCCCCCGACTGCCCCGCCCACAGGGAGCACCCATTCATCAGGACGGGCCACACTTTGATCACACTTCAGACCCCAGGCCAGCTGGGGGGGGGGGGTTGGCTCGCTGGATTAACACCACCCCTTTCTCCCTTTGAAGTGAAATTCAGCAGTTCAGATGATGAAGAAGGGCCGAATTAATATTGCATGTGTCTTTTATTTCGACTCTCAGGCTCCCGGCGTCTCCTACTCCCACCTCGGGCCGCCGTTTAACACGCGTCCTGATTAAACTGGCTGCTGAACGTCCCCCCCCCGCCCCCTTAGCACAGCTGGGCCGCTCTTGGAGGTGTCCACGGCAGGGATCAAACGTGCTCCCGCTCCCCCAAGTAGGCCCACAATGCCCAAGGATTAGAGGGTGAAGGCATGTGAGTTCCAGAGAGCCATGGACAGAGAGTCTAATGGAACGTACCATTCATTGGCTGAAGACAAATGTGGGGGGTGACTTGTCTCAACAAGCCTCCTCTCAAAGTGAGCCAAAGGTCAAAGGTAATGCAAACACTGTCATCAATGCCCCCCCCCCTCCCTATCCCAGCCCCGAGCAAAGACTGTCAAGCCCCATCTCATGATAAACCGATCTTCATCAGCTCTGACACCCCACGGAAGCAACCTGACAGGAATCTCAAATCTAGCACGGTTACACCTGGAGCAAAGGGCTTGCATTAACAGATGAGTAGATGATCAGTAGGTCCAGGACATTTGAATTCCACTAGATCACATGACACGGCTCCCTCCGAGGACAGCCAATACCCATTCAGTATCCATTTATACAGCTCCCTTGCACAAAGACGGGTGCTTTCTAGAACCTAAAACAGCCTAGCCCTGCAAAGTCTCAGCACAAACAGAGCTCCTGTCGGACCAGGTCAAGAATGCATGGAATATGGCGCCTGTTCCACGGCCCACTAATCCTCCTGCAGAGAGCTGCCAACTAGTAACCAGTGGGGAGCGACGAGAGATTTCCACACAAGACACAAACACGTCCCATTTACAAGCTACGGCCACACTGTACTTCTGACCTCTGGCTGCTCGGCCGTGGATCCCGGCCCAGCCACCAGGAACGCATCACAGCCCATCGGCATGACTCTCATACTCCCTCCGCATCAACGGACTGCAGGACAGCATGGATTTGGGACTGAAGGGGAAAACGAGCAAGGAAGGAAGGGAGGGAGGGAGGGAGGGAGCAAGCTTAATGGTCTGACTAATGGCCTTTCCTACAAAAGGCAACCCCCCCAACTCCAATCTAAACATCCTGACCCTGGGACCACTAGCTAAAGTTTATTGCGGATCCCGGCCCAGAAGAAGCCGTTCCAGTCAGCCTCCCCGGTGGTGTGGTTGTGGGGGCTTTGTCTCAATGTCAGGGGCAGGTGCGGGGGGGGGGGGATCCTGCTAATGAGGTCACTCTGCAGGTGACTATCATAAAGTGAGGCGGAGGAGGGAGGAGCAGAGGAGGAGGGTGAGGGTGACCCTCTATCATGAGTGAGAAGACCTCCTTTCTACATCAGATTGCAGACTGGGCCTAGGCTGAACCAACCTGTCAGAACGAGAGCTCAGGGGACATGTATGGCGAGAGCTCAGAACCACAAGCAAAGACCAGAAGGATGTGAGTTCCAGATGTTTCCCCAAACACACATCCAGCTGCCAGTCCAATTTACAGACCTTACTCACCACCTGAGGTCCAGTTGCTTGAGCTACTTCAACGCTACACCAAAGGAGATAATTGGGAATTCATCAGCTGAGGATCATCAGGATAAACTCTTGCTAATTAATGCATACATGAGTGTAGTGTAGTTTGGATTTTACAGAACGAGTTACTGTTGAGTTGGAGTCTAACTTAATGGCTGAACCGAGGCCCAGGTGAGAGCTGGGGAGGCTTAGCATGGATGCTGTCATGCCTGAGCAGGAGTGAAGGGAAATGTAGCATTTGATCCGATTCAGCCTCTCATGATACCAAGGCCAAACAGCTGTCTGCTTAGCTTTTGTCCTCCCCCAAATCCGGTCAGGCGCAACTCCAGTCTTTAAGAAAAGCGCTGCCAGCCTCAGATCTGAAGAAAGGAGCGAGCCCATCTTAAGAGGATTTTACAAAGGTAATATTTCTCTATAAAGGAACAGTTTGCCCCAGAGGAGAGGTGCAGTGCGGATCCGGCTGTGCCTTTGTCAGAGCCGGTCCTCTCGACCCTCCTAAATCCGAGATCGGAGGCCCACCTCGCTCACCCTCCTTCTCCTCCACCTCCTCTTCATCCCACACGTCTCCCACGGCCATAGCTCTCCATTGCCCTTCAAGCGCAACCCCCCCCCCCCCACCTGCAGTGCTGCGGCTGTGCAGTGACATTCCCGCCAGATACCATACCACACCCCCCCCCCACATCACTGTCCCCAGCTCCAAGCTTCATGTACGAGTCTCGCCATCTTGCATCAAAATTACTGCACGACTCTAATCTCGTTTCTAATCAACAGTACATAATCTAATGGTAACGTGCAAGACAGAACCTCATAGTAAAATGTTACAAAATGCGCTACTCATGGGTTTCAATGATCTTCCCAGTGTTTCCTCCCTGGTCCTGAATGCACAGCAGACAGCAGAGCCCCTGAGGAGCCGTTGAGCAGAGACCCAATGGAGAGGCCTGACCCAAACTGATGACATGTGGTGGGGGGGATATGGGGGGATGGGGACGCCAACAATGGAAGCGACTGAAGCCAGGCCCAGTGCTTGCCTGGCTCTCAACACCCCCCCACATCTGCACGCCGCTGCAGAACCCCCCCCCTACACACAACCTTCACGCATGTGCTCAGCTGTCATTCCCGGCTGGGGGTGGGGGTGGGTGCTGACTGGGCGTGCCGCAGGAGAGAATGATGCGTGAGAGCTGGATGCGTCACCATGCCGGGCTGGAGAGATGGGTGAGATGGGTCGGCTTACTGGGCTGCCCAACCTTGTCTTAAAATGCTACATGCGACTGCTGCATGGATGCATCTCCCCAGCACTGGATGAACTGATTATTTAGATGAAAAAGGCCCTCCTCAAATCACAAGGCCTCTCCTGGGGCTTCGTGCCCCCCCCCCTATATTTATTTAGCAGATTCTTTTATCCAAAACAACAAACATTCTTGAAAAGGCAGGCTCGGACAGTTCCTGGGGTTAGGGAACCAATGGTGACCTGGGATTTGAACCAGCAACCTTCCATCACCAACAAAACACATTTTCCCATCAACAGAAATGTACTGTCCAGTTCTTAATATAAATGAACGGGAGACGTCTCACCTCAAATTTAGACCTTTGGGTAATAAACTCCTCCTTCAATGAGAGGAGCACCGTCTACAAGAGGATAATGAAACATGTGGAATATGGCAGCGAGTCAAAAAACCTTTATTCTCAAGGTGGGAGGGGAGGACGAGTCACCATCGGGGGTTAGTCACGGCGTCCGGGACAGCTGCTGCCCACACAGGCTTAATTAGGGATGATTATCAGTTATCGTTATAGAAGGGCAGTGGCTAGTGCTGTGTACAGGCAGGTGAGAGACGGTACATGGAAACCACCAGGGTTGAGGGTGATTCCCGAACTGACAGATCCAATTTCCAGGCTGAAAGACCATTTAGAATTAGAGACTATCACTTTGGGTCAGGGAGAGTAATTAAGTATGACGAACGGTATAAAACACAGCCTAAAATATACTCCAACATACTCAAACTGGATGTTGGAGACATAAAACGTCTTACCTATAACTAACCCCTTTCAGGTTTTATTAATGCTAATCTTCACTAAACAATAAAGGCTTCTTCAATGTAGGTTTTACTGCAGCTTGCATTCGCTGCTGTACCACAGGAAGAATCTGCAGACTGCACACTAAAATAAACACGGTGCGGACCACGTGTGAGAATTCACAGCTCCTCCTCGCCCGTTTGCACACCAGGACGAGGCCCTGATCATCCCGCCGAATAACCTTCACAGCGAATTAACGTGACCACAGACAGGCTCAGTGTCTGCTGGGTGCCATTCAAGCCATGCAGCAGCCGCGGAGGGGCCCTGGGGGGCCAGTTACAGTCCTTCACGACAGCCTGGGGGCCGCCAGCCCACAGCCTTCAGAGTTTAATTGGCCACCAAGTTCAAACAAACAAGCCGGACTCCCAGAATCACCCCAGTGCCTTAATTCACTGGGGTCGTGTTTGCGCCATCCAACAACACAGAGAGCGCTGTGACGGCACCCCACGCTGGCGGGACTGTTGGTTCACTGTCCGGCACACCAACCTACCAGCTGGTCAGCCTCTGCTTATTGCTGTGGAAAAGGTGCCTATAGAATCATCCACTGAGTTTTAATCAATGTGCCCTTAAAACAAATTACCCCCAACGGGGGAGTTCCACATTAAATAAATGGCTGCAGAAAGAGGCTTAACACCCCCCCCCCCCCACTTCACCAGATAACATCAGTCAGATAATGAAGATGTATGCTAACAGAACTGTGCCACAAAAGCAGCCCCCACCCACACGTCCCCCCCGGCCACAGCACATTTGGTCTGTCCAGCGTCTTTCAGCCGAGCTTCCTGAAGGCACAGGGAATTGTGGGGTTTGTTGCTGCACTGCTGGGAGGTCAGGTATGTGCCATTCAGACAAAGGGGGGGGGCTGGGCACCCCACCCCACCCCACATCAGACTAAGCCTGACTGGGTCTCCGCTCACTGTGTCCAATTTCCACAAACCATGGAGACTCTGGGAGCAACACTGTGTGATGTGTCCTGGGCGTGACTGAGGAATGACTGGCAGTGATCAGATCATGTATCATTATAATATTCCAGCTACCTTCCCACCACGTATCCTGGTCAGGGTCACCAGGCCATTAAAATGTTTTTAGAATAAATTCCTTATTAAAATATCACACTCCATGACCCTGGGCAGGATGTGCAGTTGGAAGATGGATGGATGATCACACATCATAATCGCAGCAAGAAATCTCCTACCAGAGTATCTTCTCTGCACTTTTAATATGTTATTACGGCACCAATGTCCTTCAACGTGAGGAAAGATAAGTGCTCTTCTCACAAACACTGCATTCTGCTGCTCAAGTCACCATCTTGCATGACTGGCACGAGTGACGAGCGTGTGAGCATGATGTTCCGGACAGGAATGTACCAACTGGACGTGGCTGCTGAAGGAACAGGAAGGGCCATGTGGGGATGAGAGAATGCCAGATCAGCACGGACAGCTGAAGGCCTGCCTACTGGAGAGGGCGCCTGTTCATCCTGGGCACAGATGACCCATTCCTGCATCCCCCTCCTCTTCTCTACCTGCTCTGGCAACCCAGCTCAACTGTACTCAAAACCAAATCTCACACAATCTCAGCACTGGGGAAAGAAAATCCATTGGGGAACAGAACATCCTCAAAGTCATCCACACTCAAATGTAGCCACTTGTCTCTTGAGATTCTCTGATAGGTCGACAGCCAATTTTCAGTATTAATTACCTGATCAACGGCCTTTAATTTGACCGATCTCAAACACCGATTTTGTCTATGACGTACAATATGTGTGTTTAAGACTTAAAATGCATGAAGTTTCAAGCACAATAGTGGTACTATGTCATCTCTGGTCTGCTATTAAAGCTGAAATATTTGTCATTTGCAATCTGTTGTGCAAAACAAGCTGTTTGTGGAGGATGATCTGCTAAAGTATTCACGACCATGAATCTCATTAGACATTTGTGTCTTCACCAAGAGGAGCACGAGAAACATGACCGTCTGAGTTTTTGTGCTCTGTGCATAAGTGTTGGGAATGAGTGGTTTTTAGTACAGCTGCGCGAATTTTGGAAGACTAGAGGAACTGACTCTTTCCCAACAACACAGAGATGCTTGTATTTGTTTAAAAAAAAATAAAAATCTACCTTAGTTTCTTGGAAAAGCATTGGGCTGTCCCCATGAGCCGTTTTTTTGTGGTAGTAAGTGGTTACTGTCCTTTTGTTAAAACATACTGTATATTTTAACCGATTTGAGATTCATTCTCAAAGCAAGCCTCTTAATTTTGTTTTCTAGTTTTTCCAGTTTTTTCACTGATTCCAGTGATCAGTAAAACACCCTGGCTGGAGCATCTGGAGATAATTGGAAAGGTTTTAAATCTGATAAAACTAGTTCAGCACTTTTACCAATAGTATTCAGGCCCGTCAGTCCAATGACCATCACCAGACAACCTTCTGCAAGAAAGGCAAACTGTTCCAGGTCTACTGTGAGAAGGCTGACTGATGTGCTGAAGCGAAACTCAGATACACCAGAGAGCTAAATCCTGGTATCACTGCAACATCCCCTCACCGTCTTTGGGGAAACCCAAGGTTAAAGGGCCTTAGACGTGGGGGAGATAAAAGGTCTCTAGTTACCAGCTGCTTTGGCACACAATGGACCTTTACTGTATCTGACAGAACTTCCAATCTACCTAAAATAATCTTTCATCCGTAAGGCCACTATGTGACCTTCAGTGGTCTGTGGGGAGGCCTTGCCACAAACCCAGGCCCTCAACCTCCCGGATACTGTCATCCTGAAGCCTCACTGACGTAACCAGGCTCATCTGCATGTGGCATAACACAGGCGGCAAGGAAGGTTTCCCCTGACATCCGCTAGGATATACATACATATTTCCCCCAACTCTGCCAGTGCTTCAAAGCTCATTTAGTACTGTGACCAGCTTTACTCATCACCGAAACATGCGACTGATCCGTAGGATCCCCCTTCCATTGCTGCTGACATGCCACAGTGGGGATGGTTCCTGTGCCAAGGCTGAGGCGGCCAGATGAACAGCAGCACTGCATTCTTTCCACATCCGAACTCCCCATTCTGCCTGGTGGCAGTCTCTCCCGCGGCGGGTCCCACACGAGCGGCCCACGCCCGGTCCCACACGAGCGGCCCACGCCCGCGGCCGGTCCCACACGAGCGGCCCACGCCCGCGGCGGGTCCCACACGAGCGGCCCACGCCCGGTCCCACACGAGCGGCCCACGCCCGCGGCCGGTCCCACACGAGCGGCCCACGCCCGCGGCGGGTCCCACACGAGCGGCCCACGCCCGCGGCCGGTCCCACACGAGCGGCCCACGCCCGCGGCCGGTCCCAAACACGGCCCACACCTGCATAGGTTTCTGTTTGCAAGAGCTCAAGGACACCTGGGGGCTTCACTCTGATTTTAATTTCACAAATGGCTTATTAATGTTTATTCCTTTAGCGATACATGAAATCCTATGCTTATACAGACCCAAAACTGTGCCCATCATGCACACAAACATACTGCCACATACACCAGCTCGCTCCAAGGAGCAATAAATGGTACCAGACTCCTTTCATTGCAGTAAGGGTCGATGGGAACCAGTGAGTTATTGTGCCAATCCGTATCAAATACGGATTTGTTTACTTCAGTTTAGAAAAGCCTCAGAGATCAAATTGCATGTAATTGCTTGACTGTTGCTTTTACCAGAAGGAGAAAAGTGTAAGGTTTTGTTTTGCCCTTTCATAACGGTGGCTCTCTTACGGGAGTAATTCAGGTATCTTGATCAAGGATACTGCAACTAGGCTCCTCCTGTCAATTAAGCCAGCAACCTTCAGGAAGTCCTTCACCGTTATGCCCCCTGCTAACAGTCATTAATTTTGCAAATGAAAGACTGATGTTTGTTGAAACAACTTTCGCTTCGAACTTCATCTTAAAACAAACCCCAAACAAAGCTCGATTCCTGGTTTAATTCATTTCACTTCCTTAGAATGCGGCAAAGCTGCCAGAATACCTGGGTGTGATATCACAAAATTCAAGCAAAAGTCTGTGGCTCAGTGGCTTAAGTCTCGCGGCCTATGAACAGAAGGTTGCTAGTTTGAGCCCTGGCCTCAGCAGAATAGTCCCATCAGTGGACCACTAAGCAAGGCCCCTAACCCCCAGCTGTATGTTGGCTTCCTTTCATTGCCAAGTGTGCTATTACCTACATCTCTGTCATGGAGAGCAAGACAAGGTAGGTGAGAAGAGGAATTTCCTCAGAGTAATCAATGAAGCGTGACCGTTATTCCGAACACCAAATCAGCTTTCTCTTAAAACTCAAACGTGATATACTGCATTCATAGCATTGAGAATAATGTGGTAATATAAACAATGAACAGTAACAAGCAAGAAATCAAACCAGTTGAGTCCAACTGAGTCCTGTCTCCGCTCTGTTCTCATCCTCAATGACGGACCATGTGACTATTTTTTTTTTGTAGTCGTCATTTACACACAATTTGTAATGAATATATGTGCAGCGTATAATCAACCTGGGGTCCGTTTGCACCGGTGGGTTTTTCATGTCGGTTCAGGGTCATCAAGCTTGCGAACACACACCGTGATAGTTCCCCTTACAACCTATGGAAGGTGGAGCTACAAGCCAGGACAATGGAGTTCTGTGTCCCTAGTACCATCCGATATAGAACACACTCCAAATGGGGCAGCCTTATTCTGTCCAGATCGCCCGTGCTCTGAACTTATCTACAGCCCCCCCAAACTCTTAACATAGTACGCTCAAGATTAAATAGCATTTCGGCCTTAAATGAAGAATTGATTACCGTCCTAATCTTGGTCTGTTCACAACATCATGGATAAGTATGATCTCGTAGGGGAACTTCGTACATCGCGTATATACCTTTACATTTTATTTTATGTTATAGAATTTCTACATATCTAAACGCATAAAACGCAGGCTGTCAGTGTTGTGTGGTTACAGACTCGTAAAATCCAGTCGTGCAGAAAACGCTTTCCGCACGTATTGGGCACCATGTCACAGGCACTAAGAAATCGTTGTTAATAATCAGAATAAACTGTGGACTTAACGCAACAATCAATTTTACCACAAGCTGTGACATGTGCGACATCTGTGAGCCCAAGGTGAAGAGAACGCAGCTATTAGAGATGATGCATTGCCAATTAAAGGCTTCATTTATTAAAAGGTTTTTCACAGATTGCTTAACAGCTAATGCACCGACACCAACGCCTGCCAGTCCCAAAATCGCTTCTGTCTTAGCGATTACCTTTCAGCACGGTGGCGCTGGCACAAACGACATTATTAGGCGTTTGAGACACCAGGGGGATATACGGTGCGTGTACGCAGGCTACGTGCGTCAGTGTTAAGGACTGCAGCTGTGGAACAAAAAAGAAAGTTCATGTAACCAAATTGCCCTAAACGCAGTATGCAAAATAAAGTTCGCATAGACTACACATACGACCTCTGTGTATACAGACTGCAGTGGACTGGACTAAATTGTCTCTCTTTTCATTGGCAATCGTTTCTGGACATGAGTGACGGTTTACAGTCTCAATTCAGCTGCACATTTACCGCGCAGGTGGAATGTGATCAGTGCATGATTAAGAAAGTGTTGTACAACACTTCACACAACCTTGAGTTAAAGCTGCGCAATATAATGTTCTATGCAGGTGATTTACCTTCAATAAGGTAACAACGCCTTTGCACCACGTTCTTCTCATGGGAAAAAAGTTCATATTTTAATCCATGTTTGCCAAGTGGAATGCAAGTGCACCCTTGAAAGGAAAAAATAAAGTGCTAAATCTTGCACACCACCTTCATTAATGTTAAAATGAGCAGCTCCCAAACACTCATCGCATTAGTGATGCATTATTTGCTTAGTGAGGCTCGGAGACCAAGCACGACGGTCAGGACGACCCCAGTACGAGCCGCTACCCCCAACATCTCAATTGGCGCGTGCACCCAGGTGCGGCTAGCTGGCGGTGCGACGCCGCTACATCTTAACGCAAGACAATGCGCTGAGATTAAAATGAACAAGTCAAATTTCAGAAACATTTAAAACGCATCTTAAAAGCAGACAACCTCGTCGCTCGCCAAACAACAAAGCGATGCGATTTTAATACTCCCTGTGAGGGGATGTTGAGGAGGGGGCGATTACTGATGCGTGATATTGACCTTACTTATTTTCTTCGAGAATCCTATCTGTTCTTAAAGGATCAAAACAATTGTCACTTTATTAATCGGATGCATCCACAATCAAGCAAATCTACCGCAATCGTTAACTTTTGATATTAGATTTAACGCAAGTCAGAGCGTTCAGTGCGGTTAGTGTCGTAGACATACTGATAAGCACCGTTATTCCCATTGATAGTGTGTAACAGCGCACGTACAGTCCCCCACAAACCCTTCTCCAAACGGCATATGCCTGCAGTCATCCCAGCGATTAAAAGGGAACATCACTGGTCATTTGCTCACCCACAAAGGTAGATCATTTCAAAATATATCATTATTGAAATATAACAACACAAAAAACCTGACTGGTTTCTAAAGTATATATGGATAATAAGCACATAATTCTGGACTTGATTTTCCTTGTATGCATGGTAGTGATTCTTTAACATGAATGTAAGCATGTAACATTGACATTCAAGCTGCAGAATTAAAGCCAGCGATACATTCATCGTTGTTAGATATTAGGTGAAAAGTGATTCATGCACAACAATATTAGCTTACAAAATGAAAACAATCATAGCCAATCACACGGCAAAAATTTACAAAGGAAGCTATTTGTGCAGAAAAAAATAAACATCAAAAAACTAATCATACAAAGTTTAACGTATTATAGCTTAATTGTCCCAATGTTTATTTTGACACAACATAATCAATAACCGAACAACAATTTGGTAAACAGGTTGTCAAATAGTTAAATTTGGAGCGGACCTCGCCGAGATCACACGTATACAAATGTATGGAAAACGCACGCATGCCCATATCACTTATCTAAACGAACTGTTTCTTTACCTCAATTTCAAAGTCTGGAAGATTGAATGCAGTCCTGAAAAGTGAGCAGAAGTGGGCTATGGCCGGGAGTTCCCACCAAGACTGAATCTCTTCCACAGAAATTATACGTCCCCGGGACATTTTCCACCTGGAAATGGTAAATTTGTTGCTCACATTAGAGGTGATACCTCTAATCAATTCAGGCAGCCTGTGTCAAATAAAACTGCAACTCTTCTGAACGTAACAAAGTTATTATTGACGTTGCAACCAATCAGTTGCCATTGCAACCTGGTGAGGCGGCCACAGTCTGTTGTAGTCTGAATTTCACAAGTCGGGAACAGATGGGGAGACTCTACCAACTCGAGAGAGGGGGGTGGCTAATGAATTAACCGAAGTGTGTCACGCTGGGAATGTTACATTATAACTATAGAACTTTTACTTACTGCGTTCATTACATTATACTAGTGTAGTCGGTAATTACACTTAACAAAAATTTGGACTCGTGTAAATACGTGTCGTTCTTACAATGGAAATACGGCTTCTAGCACCTTCTCGGGTTATTAGACTGGTCTTCGCTTAAAGGGATGGCTCGTGAGGTTTGAGCAAGGTTGGAAAAAGCGCTTCTTCTGCGTGTCCTCTTGAAGATGTCCTGTGTCGCTGTAGCATCCACAGGGGACAAAAGCAGATATTAAGACAAGAAGGGTCAGTGGATGTCTTCTTGAAATGTGAACCGTGCTGGTCAAAATTAATATGAATAATCTTAAAAGAAACACTTCCCTATTATAACCTCGACTCTGAACCGAACTTTCATCAGCATTTAAATTACTGAATAAAACGTTAAAAGTATGTGTTTTATGAGTAAAATTGAATACAAGTGTGTCTCTAAAATTGTTAATGAGCACATCACAGCTGAAATTCTGCCCTCAATAGAAATTTCAAAGTTCATTCATTGTATTATTTAAAAAAAAAAAGCTTGGAAGTAATTTTACAATCCAAATTAGAACATGCCTTTTAGGGATAGCCATATTTCTAAATACACCCCTTCCCACTGGTTAGAAAAGCTTTTGTTTGTAAATGTGACAAAACTTGTTCGCGTTTGAATTTTTTTTAAAACGTAACTAGATCATTTGGTTTCTCAATTTTTAGTTATACGTGGTTTTGGCTCCCCCTGTCGGTGAAACAAATTATTTTAATAAAATACAGTGAATAAAAGTTGCGTAGGGATGGCATAGTCGTTAATGCTGATTGGCATCTCTAAATTGGCTAATTGGCGTCTCTAAATTGCCTTTAGTGTGTGCTTATATATGTGTATGTGTCCTGGACTGTGAACTGACTACATCACAATTACAAATGCATTTAGCATTAAAAATACAAAAGACATCTGACGATCAGTCCTTTGATAGAGGTTTACATGAAAGCCGTAATTATCTGGGTCCAAACTGCAGGTGTTTCGGTTACAAAAACTGTAGAATGACATCATGGCTCAAGGTAAATGGTCTCAAAATCATGAGAGCATATGCCAATCCTGGACGACCTGCATCAGCAAAGAGGAGCAGTGGTCCCCTATAGCTGACCCTCATCCCCAGGGGACAAATGGACACTTAACAGGATTGTTGCTGAACACCACAAAAGAATGCCCTCAAAAATGAAGACAGGAAAATTAAGCTGATCCAGTCTCAACGAAAGACTGTGCATTGCTAGCTTCACAAAAGCGGAGTTTATGTTAGAAGCACTGTCCAGAAAGTGCTCGGATCCAAGGTCAGGTCCAGAATGATGGATGATTGGGGTAAGGAGCACAAACCCTGGATCGCCGAGTTACATGCAAAAGCATCTTGGTCTGACGAGTCAGGTTTCGGCCGCTTTGTTGTATTTCTCAGACCAGTCTGTTTAGAGACGCGAAATGGTGCCATCAGCCCACTATTCTGTCAAACATGATCAGGGATCTGTAATGAAGTGGGTGACAAAAGCACAGGAGTTATTAGGTCTGATGATCGGTCTGTGTGGCCGGCCAAGGAACATGAGCCTCTTATATTGCAGCAGTGATTCTGAACCAGGTCCTCGGGGACCCTCAGGCAGTCTGCGTTTTTGTTCATTCCCAGCACCCAGTGCACTAAACTATCAAGCAATCAAGAACAGCAAATACCTGGCATAGGTGTGTTAGGAGCTGGGACTGAGCAAAAATGTGGATTGTTTCCGAGTTCCCGAGGACTGAGTTCAGAAACTGCACTACAGGGTGAGGTGTATCCTCTGGTGCAAACATCATACCCTTGTGTTCCTATATTCCATGCGTGGGGAAGCTGATCCAGTGTGGGTGCAGTTTTTGGGATGGCCTCTCAATCAGCATCATCACAGCGGGTCCCCAGGACTGGAGTTGAGAACCTCATGTCAAGAACCCGCACCCACATTGGCCCTCCATGGAACCGGTTCCCCCCACTGCCATATTCCAAGACAATAGACACCATACACACTGCTAAACAAATTCAAGAGGGGTTTCCTGAACACCATCAGTTAATTAAGTACCTCCTATGATCTCCCCATTTAATAGAGGATGGACAGACTACCTAAACATCTGAAAACTATGTCCTTTGTTAAGGCCAGTGTTGGAGAAGTTACTCACGAAAGTAATCCATTACAGACAGAGGTGGAAAGTTCAGGTTCAGAAAGTACAAATCCAGACCAAGGTTTTGTTTCAACCAACCAGTTGAGTACTTTGTGACTGTGACTCTTCATACTCTTCATACTTTTGTGAGTAACCTCCCCAACACTGGTTAAGACTCATGGGGACCTGGAACATAAATCAATAAGACTGACATGCTGCTAGATGTGATGCTCACAAGAGAGGCGAGTCAAGGATTCATTTAACAATGATCGTCAGCCAGGGAATGATAAAAATCATAGCGTCATAATGAGTCAACGGGCTAAACAGCGGTGAGTGAAGAGAGAAGTGTGTCCCTCATGGCATTTCTTAGATCTTAATCGTACTGTCTGGAGAAGAGCCAACAACAATCGTTTTGATTCAAAATTGCTATGAATTACTGCCCTCCCATGTGCAAGAATATCACTGCCTTCCATCAGTCTAGCTTTATTGTCTTTACACTGAACCTAATGTACTCCATGATTTCCTGAGGGAAAAGGACGCGCGATGACATTTTACTGATCCTCTGGGTATTCTGATTATACTGGAGCGCCGAGGTTTTTCATCTCTTTCTTTTGGGGGGGGGGAACAGTAAGTTGTGAAGGGAAACTCAATAAGCAGGTTAGCTTTCAAGCTGAATCCTGTTTCACTGTCGATTCAAGGTGGCTCAGCTGGTCTCGGGGAGTTAATGTGCCGCGGACGATTCAGGGCTGGTCTCTGGTCCCAAGAGAACTTAGACTTCAGCTTCTACTTACATGTTGCTGGGAGACAGAGCTTACCGAACTCGGGCAAAGTTTGTCCAGGCGGTTGCGGTTTCAACACAAGGCCATTTATTTGGCCACGGAAGCTTGGCTTTCAATCATTGTTTGCAAGTTTGTCTTAAGCGTCATTTCATGAACAGTTGTGCTTTCATTCAAATACATAACATGAGATATAATGTGAGATGAAAAGTAGCCAATGTCTTATGAGTCAGCAAACATAGAAACTGAGCACATGAAGACCAAATCCCCATAATCTTGGATGGCTTACTGGTTGAACTGCTCACATTTTTTGCTGGTGGCATAACTGACTCGGTCTCCAGTAACATGGTGTGCTTTTGCTGTATGTGAGTATGCACTGTACAAAACGGGTAGAAACCCTTTGTTACCTTATGAGTCCAATAATCACACCAGACCAAACCGTAATAGTGTGCCATTCCGGTCACTCGGTCACTAATAATGACATCTCTGTCCTCATGACAAAAACTCACAGCAGTGTTTGTCTGAAGGAGCACTTTATCCTCTGTGCCTAAGCCTGGCTGGCTGGCTTGCTGAGGGGCACTTTGGGACTTCAGCCTAACGGCCCCATTCAGTAGGCAGCCCTGCAGTGTGCCGAAGGGGCGGAGCTTGGAGCATAACCCGATACTCCATCGCTCGTGGAGCTGCATGCACTCGCTGCTGCAGCTGGAAGTCTTTAGCTGCATTCCAGGCTTCCCCATTGGTCCAGTCGGTGAGGCTGGTCTACCAGCTCAACAGAAAGCCCCTCCCATTGCTGGGGACTATCAACAATGGCCACACCAAGGCTCAAGTGTAGAAAACCAATACTAGATGTGGTGGTGTGATTAAAAGCCATGCATTAATTACTGAGTAATGACAGGAAGTATTTACCACGTGGTTCCACAAAGAGAGGGAGAGGATTTAAATTACTACTTCCAGTCGATATCCTAGTTCTATACTTGTGTCCCTGTGGTTTACTCTCCTGCAGGACAAGCACATTTGAAGTAATTACTGTTCTATACTGCACATAGAAGATGGCGAAATGTTCCTGTTATCTATATTGTACATTTTCGTCTGTGACATAATAATATTACTCTGGTACTTAACGGTAATGGAAAGTTATGTAGCGCCGCAAAACTTCTTTTGCTTAGCGTGAATGCGTTATGTTTAAGTTTAGTACATGGACTTTCTCTTCAGATTTAGTTTAGTGCTGATGGATTATTGACTCTCTTTACAGCAGCGCCCCGTGACCGCGACAATGTCCCGTGTTGCCATGGCGATTCCCGGGGGACTGTGTTGCCGTGGCAGCGCTCACTCCGCTTTCCATGTGCGCTGTGTTTCCGTGTGTCGGCGGAGGGTTGTATTGTTGTCTCGGAGTCCCAGAGTTTCATGGGAAGGAGGGGCCGGCGCGGCAGCACAAGGCTGGCGTTTGTGCGGCAGCTCACACAGAAGCTGGCGGTCACTTCTGCCTCATTCGCCAGGGGTGGACGGAGAGTGGAGAGAGGACGCAGCATCGCCCCCGACCCGCGGAATACACATCAAAGCGGTGAGAGGAATCCCCTTTGGATGGGAAAAATAAAAGCTGTGACTGTCCTGTGAGCGGTGCCGTCCACAGCGCTTTGAGGGGGCGCCGATTTGGGGAGTGAGGTGGCGCCGTAAGGCGGGCTGTGCGCTCAAAGGAATAGAGAAAGCCTTAAAAAAGTTTCTTTGCGGAGCGGGGCTCGGTGAAAGATGTGACTGGGCACCGGCAATACTGAGCCGGGGCGGGGGTGAGAGGGGGGGACAAGAGGTGAGGTGAGAGAGAGAGAGAGAGAGGGGGAGAGAGGGAGGGAGGAAGTGTTGGAAGATATGAAGGATGGTGCAAATCGTGCAGCGCAAGATGGACTTTTTGATAAGTCTTCCCTTAAAGGGTGGGGCTGTAAAAAGTTTTTGGGAGATGAAAAAGATTTTGGGAGGAGACAAAGGGAAGAAAAAGAATTAATGATTTTAAAGAGGAGAGAAATTCACCACAAGTAAAAGACAGAACAGGAAAAGGGACACTGTGTGGTGTGTAACTTGTATTATTGTTGACTGCAGCGTATGCAGTGCGGGTCACGTGAGGCGGGCATCGTCTTACAGATGTGTTTTAGTGTGGTGGGGGACACACCCTCAGCGACGCGTCCTGATTCGTGTGCACAGCGTTTAGGGATTATGCCAGGGGAGAGGGCACATTTTTATCAGCATGAATCAGAGTGATTGTAATAGAGGGAAATGCTGTTTGGACTGTTTTTAGAAGCTTTGGCAGGCATCTAGATCTGGGGCAGTGTTTAAACAGGATGTTAGCCTCTTTCAGCCTTGTCATTCAAGGACTCATAATAGGTAATTCAGATATCCTCGTGGTGCAGCAAAGATAGGAAAGCTTTTCAGTTCATTAAAACAGATTATTTTACATTTCCCTCACTGTTCTACAGCTGCACCTCATCAAGGGAGTGCTTATGGTGCGCTCCTTCCGTGAATGTGGATCCAAGGGCAGCGGCCCTGATATACGGCAGGGTTTGGCTGCGCTATGTGAGCGTCACCAGGGTCGCCAGCTGTCACGCGTCTGGTGTGACACTCACGCTTTCAGACTCACGGTCACACAAGAAATCTTACAGCAAATCTAGGCTATATTATTCCATTATAAGCCTAAAATTAGCTACTTCAAAAACCTTGGGGTGGTTTGTAAACGCTGCAGGCTATTTACAAGGTAATAAAACTATTACATACATGTAAATGCGTGTGCAGACTTGTCTCGAATTGAAAATCTCACGCCAGCCAGCTTTCCAAAGTTGGCAGCCCTGCGTCACTGTACTTCAGTGGCTGTTAATAGGGTCCGGTCTGGACATGCTAAGCAATTAGCGTGTATGTTCCTCATCCCAGATCTCTCCTAGTTTTGACGGAGATCAGCGTGGATTCGGCCTTTGTGCTGTGACGTGGAGTCAGAAAGCAGCAACGAGGACGAGTGGCCACCGCCCCCCCCCCTCCCCCCGCGCCCCCACCCCTACAATGGTGGTGAGTTTCGGAGCTGTGACTGCGTAAGGAGAAGGGCTACAGCTAAAGGAAGAGACAGGAGCGAGGAAGGTGCTGCATCCAGCACAGTGACCCGGGGGACAGAGCGGTGAGGCTGGGCAGGGAAGAGGGAACAGGGCATCCGACTGGCATCAGAGCTGAGATCCGGCCCGGTGCGCCGTCCATCACCTGTGCGACGAGATGGCAGAACAAAAAGTCAGGTACTGCCTCCAGGGCCCAGATAATTCGCTGGCACTTTGACGTGAGGGCTACGGGGGGGACTTTGATGGGCCCCCCTGTCACCTACACTCTCTCTGCACGCCTTTCCCGCAGCCTGGTGGCTAAGCTAATCAATGGGGGCGTGGCGGGACTGGTGGGCGTCACCTGTGTGTTCCCCATCGACCTCGCCAAGACCCGTCTCCAGAACCAGCAGGGGCCAAAGGTCTACAGTGGATTGTGGGTATTTCTTGGTAAAACAGGGAAATAGTACCTCAAGTCTTGATTTCTATTTAATCACATTCTAACTTCACGTTTTTTTATTGCTGTCTGAAGGCTGGACTGCTTGACTAAGACTATCAGAGCAGAAGGCTACTTTGGGATTTACAGAGGTACTTTCATATTATCAGTATCAATATGAGGGCAGTCTGTGGTAAAGATGCCAGTTGAAATCCTGTAATCGGTAGAGTGATGTCACTGTTGACCCCTGATCAAGGCCCTTAACTGCAATTGCTCCAGGGACTGTCTGACCCTGTTTTGTCAAATGTGTGTCACTTTCGATCAAAGCGTTTGCTCTATAAATAAAAGTAAAGTGTCTCAGCATTTCTGTGCTAGGTGCTTATCTGCTGTGGTCTGTTATTTGGTATTTTGACAACATTCTTGAAAACTGCGGCAGACTGGCATCACAGCCGGTGCCGTAAAGTTCTGAATGATGTCATCCTGACAATGCCGGTTCGTTACTGCAGGGGCGGCCGTCAACCTCACCCTCGTTACGCCGGAGAAGGCCATCAAGCTGGCGGCCAACGACGTCTTCAGGCAGAAGCTCTCCAAGGACGGGTAGCGTGGTATTTCTCTGCACAGTTCACAGTTCAGGAAAGTCTTTGTAGACCTCAACACTGGGGTCTTCACCTGCTGACTTTGAGGTATCTGGTTGTATTGAGGATTTATCATTAGTGTCGTCTATGATGTGTGTACTGTAGGGATGGTCTCAGTGGTCAGTACTGCCCCCTCACACCTTTTTCACCAGGGTTTCAGTCGCCATCTTGACTCCATGCAGTTTGCATGTTCTCCCCGTGTCGTCGTGGGGTTTCTTCTGAGTACATGCTGAGGTTAATTGCAGTTACCAAATTGTCTGTGTGTATAAATGGTGTGTGTATCCTGTAATTGGTTGGCGCCCCCCAGAGTTATTCCCTGCACCCGTAGCTTTCAGGAGAGACTCTGGACCCCTGCGACCCGGCGTTGGACAAGCAAGTATAGAAGATAGATGGATGTGTAACGTCCTCTAAAAATGGGATTAGCATGTTAGCCTGGTTCGGTTGTTGGTGTTCTGACAGCATGTCAGGAGCGTGGACCCTGAGCCCCCTCCCTTCCTGTCGATGTCCCAAAGGAATTTGCCCCTGTGGGCGGAGATTTTGGCTGGCTGTGGAGCGGGGACCTGTCAGGTGGTGGTGACCACACCCATGGAGATGCTGAAGATCCAGCTTCAGGATGCTGGCCGGCTTGGTGAGCGCAGTGGAGACGTTGGAGAAGTGCAGTAGAGACGTCCTCGGCTTTCGTGCACACGCGCCTCCCCCCCCCCCCCAGCTGGTGACGTATATTTGTATGTTGGATGCAGCGGCTCAGAAGACAGTTCCCACTGGCCCCTCCGTGGCGGCTCAGCCCCCCCCACCTCGCCCTTCAGCCACCAACATTGCCCTGGATCTCCTGAGGACCCGGGGGTTGATTGGGTTATACCGGGGGGCGGGAGCCACGCTGCTGAGGTAGGCGAGCAGGAATCCAAAATTAGGGGGCCAAATTTAGTGATGCAGGGGCCCTACCTACAGCATAGAATGTTGCTGTAACCAGGAAAAAATTTGGGGGGCTCTACAAATCAGATACGAGGGCTACAGCCCACGCATAAGCCCGGCCTTGGATGCAAATGTTATGCATTCATTATCTATATTTGTCTTCCTTAAATTAGGGCACTGATGTATATATTGTCTTGTGTGTTTCAAATGCACTTATTATATTGCTGACCAGTAGAACCTTTTCAAGTGCCTGAGATGTAAACAAAGACCACCCACCAATGCAGACAGAAAAACTCAACATAAAGTTACGCATTTGCATGTCAATGGGGGAGGTCTCACTCAGGGATGTAGCAATTTGAGGGTGAAGCCAGCCGGTGTTTGAACTGCAAATATTTCTCATGGCAAAGAGTAAGACCCCTTTGCTTGTGAAATATATTACTGTATTATTATTATCATTATTGTTGTTCAGAGACGTCCCCTTCTCCATGATCTACTTCCCACTGTTTGCCAACTTGAACTCCCTGGGCCGGCGGAAGCAGGGTTGCCATGGAGATGTGCAGGAGCGGGCCCCCTTCTTGCAGTCCTTCGTGGCTGGCTGCGCAGCCGGTTCGGTGGCCGCAGTGGCCGTCACTCCTCTGGACGGTGAGAATCCTGTAAGGTGGGGGGGGGGGGCGGCGTAACAGAGGCAGGGAATCCCCTTTTCGGCTCTCTGAGATGGGAACACATGGTTTGAAAAGGAGCCTATGAATGTAGCCGACTGTCCTACAGCTTGGTTGGTGACCAGTTGTTGTGCTTGTGCGTGTCATCAGTGATTAAGACAAGACTGCAGACCCTGAAGAAGGGCATTGGGGAGGACTCCTACCAGGGCCTGATGGACTGCACGCGGTGAGGCTCGGCCTGCCTGCAGGAGCCTTCGTCTCTCCCGCCTGTTTCTTGGGATTTTTTTCCGCCGTGACAGATGGCTGCCTTTCCCCCTCCCCCACAGGCGCATCTGGAGCCGGGAGGGCCCGTCTGCGTTCCTGAAGGGGGCGACGTGCCGTGCGTTGGTGATCGCGCCGCTGTTCGGCATCGCACAAGGCATCTATTTCCTGGGCGTGGGAGAGCGGGTGCTGGGGCTGCTGCCATAGCGACGAAGCGTTTGGCGTTCCCACAACGTTTGGCAGCAAAGAGGGATCAGGCCGTAGGGGGAAGGGAGGAGCTTAATCTGCTAACAGTATGACTATCTCTGGAGTGCAGAGGAGGAACGCTAACTTTTGCACCAGCACGCTAATGCTACGCTTAATGCTGCTAATGGTAGTGATGGGTGAAGTGAGGCTTTGAGACCTGTGGTGGGTGGGCTTATTACTGACTTATGACCAATAAGAAGAGAGCAAAGTCAGGATAATCCCGCCAATCATGGCTTTCGAAGTCTCACTCTTCTCATGAGTGGCTAATTTTGCTCTGCATAGTAGCAGGTCACTGTTGGTACCCCGAGGTCGAAAGTGTCAAATGCCAGCCTCGGGGGCTGCTTGTGTCCCAAAAGACTGACTGCCCCAGTTTAGTGCTCTATCATTTCCATATTTCATGCCAAAATATCTGCTAAAATATCCATATTTACACAAGTGCACTAAATGTAATGTGTGTTATCTGATTAGAAATCAATAAGGATCTATGGAGTTATGTATGTATACATTTTATCATCTATATTCTGTATTTATGCACAATGTCTGCAGCTGGCCGACTATGCTGAGGTTAATCAGTTAAACCGGCAGTTTAATACCCACACGCACAAATGAAATCATGCTGACAAACTCACGCTGGCATCCAGTATCTTTGCTTGGAAAAGCAATAAAGCAGTAAGAAGGTGGGCCGGGGTACTGATAGCTAACAGGCAAAGATCAGCCCCAGCTCCTGGGGTTCAGGGTGGGAGTGCGACCAGAGGAATTATGGGTAATGTGTGCTAAAAATGTATTACTTAATTAAAATTCAACAAACTGATTACTGGATTAGATGGTTATGTCAGAAATTACGATGTTTACAGACGTGTATAAAACAAATAAAATCTACATCACTGTAACACAAAACAGTACAATCTGCTAATTTCAGGGAATTATATAAGATAACATTTTTTCACTGATCCTTACTGGTAGGAAACATTTTGATTCAGCACTGCACCAAAAGTAACATTAAGGTTTTAGAGGCTTGCAACTAGAGCGGTCTTACATGCCACTGTCCACTAGGGGGCATAACGCACAATTTGGGACTACCTTTATCACAACAACTGCATATAAACTCATACCTTACATTTCCTTTGACATCAACAAGGAAAAATCTATTTAATTCCAAGGGAATTCTATCAGTGAACTGAATTTCTCTGCTAATCTTGTTCAACATACTTTCATTTCAGCAATTAGGAAACAAATTATATATATTAAAAACAAGCCAGGACAAGTATGGTTTCTTTAATTTTAGACCCATATATACACACAGTATATGATATATATGAACAGTGTGGAACTTGACTACATTGAAAGGTATTCTTTACAACGCCAGGACAGAGAGTTAGGGTTATGTAGGTACAGGGGTATGGGAACAGAACAGAATAGGTCAGCACTTGAACACAACCTGCAAGGAAACGGTGTGTAGAAGGGAAAAGCACAAGCCTGCAGTAAATACCTTCTCTCCTCACACAAAAGTCTCCTCTAGAACACCAGCCTATAGACACAGACTGAACACAAACAGCTTGGTGTCTGGAATACGGAATGAGAGGAGGATCAAAGCACTAGGGGAACAGGGCACTTATTTCAAATGTTTTCTTTCCCACTTGTAACATGAATTCTCCTGTCAAAAACCAAGAAACATTCAGCCAGCCCTGAGTGTCAGTACCTCACCAAATTAGACAATCCTACCCTGTCTTTTGATTGGCAGGTGAGTCCACATCATGTGACTTGCAGTCTTGGTCACACAGCCGTGCATGTGACCGACTGAGTTCATTTACAACAATCATTTATTACTTCCTTTGGTGCACAGACACACTTAAATGTATATGTATTAAAATAAAGAAACAATTTGATTGAGTGTTTTTATATAACACAGACACAGAATTACAACATTGTACATAATGAAATACACATCACAGAAAACAGCATGTTTCTTTAACCAATAATTTAGTCCAGTTTTAGTCCATGAACTTGCGGTTCTGGTTAACACCAAAGAGAGCCACTCGAATTTCAGGCATCATCTGAGAGAGGAGGTAAAAAGAAGTTAGATGAGTAAATGGAATTCCAACCATGAACTACACCAGCAATAAAAGATGGCACCATATTTTTTTTATGGCCTGATCCGATACCAATCTAATATTTGTTCCCCTTTATCAATGATTTGCGAGGGTTAGGTGTGGAAGATCCCCACAAACGTGAAAATTCACAAATACCTTCTAAACAAGCCATACTGTCAAATTACTTTGTCATTTTCCTATTAAGACCTTTTTATATATTGTACAAATCATCATCTAAATTATGTCCTTATAGATACAAAGATATCACCATAAGCACTGGGAGCATTAAGTTTTGGAATTATTAAAAAATGCAAAATAACCAGCAGAAGAGTTTAAATGTTACTGTGAGAAATGAGAGGTCTCATGGCTGCTAACACGTGAATGAGGCTGCTTACAGAGACAAACGTGCACAGTGTACCCAAGCCAAGACTTTTAATATTAAACATATAGCATACATGTACACTGAAAAAAATGTATCACTAATATTTCTATATGATTTTATGTAATCCAAATTATTTTCAGCGTTGTTACTGGCGTATGTATTGTCTGCGGTCATCCAGCAAGCTCGAAAAAAAAATTCCCATTTAATTGTTCACAGACAACTCACAAAATAACCAAAACCGCAAATGTCACATTTGCGAATGTGTAGGGGTTACTGCATCACAGCTGGGTGGGTACCAGAGTACAGTGTTTTACTGGAACGTTCGGTTCAATACACACACGTGAACCGAGGTATGATAATATGCCTGTCATTTCCCTAGAATTTAAATATCATTATACAACAGCAGATCGTATGAACTGTCCACCTCCGGGCTTAAGGTTGCCGCATACTTCAAAGGAAATCGACGTCACTTCAATGTGACGCTGTGTGAGCAGTGATCCCCCCCCACTGCGGACAACTGCCTGACATAATGTGACAACGTGGGGCTGGTTGGCAGCCGGCAGGCTTCGTACCACACTGTGCGTATCTTTAAATGGTGTAAATTAATGTGCATTTATGTTAATTATAAATGTCGTAAATGTGGAACGTTTGCTGTGGGATGCGTGCTTTTCGTTAGCATGTAACCGTGTCATGTAAACTGTTGGTGTCCTTGTCTAGGGTTAAACCGATGGCTGATTATTCCATTTTAAAAGAGCTGTTATCTTTATTAAAATGAATACAACACATATTGAACCGTGGGAAAACTGTCATCATGTGACCCTCACTTCTGTTTACGGTACGTCAGGCTAAGCCTACACGCGTTTTCTGCATTTCTCGGGCTAGACCTTCCTGATGGAAAATCGGATCGGTTTCTAACTCCCCAGCTCCAAAATATCCAATTCAGCATTTTTTGCCAGTATCAGCCTGATTGTGGGTATCAGTTCAGTGCCATTGGGTATCGGTATCGGTTCAGTGCCATTGGGTATCGGTATCGGTTCAGTGCCATTGGGTATCGGTATCGATTCAATGCCATCTGTACCAGCAATAAGATGTTTCAAAACCATGGTGGGAGGGATTAACGCATATCAAAACCATCCAGGTTTAATCCACTCCCAATTAGTTACTAGACCAAGTTAGTGCAACAATTGACATCATATAGTTAATCCCACTTACCCACCCACCATAATTCTCAAAAGGTTTCATAATATTTCCCCAATCACTATAACCAGATCACTTGTGCATTGGGACAGGTCAATGTCAGCCAACGGAGTTACTGACCAGGCGTGTATACATTGTGTTTAATTCTGTTATTCTATCACAGACACAAAACATGCTCTACCTGTTGGGCAATGAGGTCCAGCCTGCTCTCCAAAGTATTAGACACCTTGATCTTCCCATCTGCGTTGTACATCTCAATGCCTCCGGTGCTTAGAGAACACAAGAGCACAATCGCCGTAAGACCCAGACCATGAATGCACTCCATGGCTCTGAGAACCATGCAGCACTGTGATTCTGACACCAAGATGCCAACTTAAAATCACAGCAGGATCTGAAGAGACAACGAGCCACGTCTGAACACGACCGGGAAGTTCTTACATTTCCGGGGAGAGAAAGTTCTCCTGGTCGATGCGGACCTCAAGATTGTTCTTCACAGCATTCTTGTAGATGGGGATGTTTTTTTGTATAGCGGCCTGCATGAACAGAAACACAGCAGGACCACCATTCAGAAATACCTGCATTAAATTCAGGGATCTAGCTAATGCATCACTGAGCTCCAGAAGGACAATGGAAGCAGTGCTGACCTGCACCAGTTTCACGTCCTGCTTACGGCAGCGGATGGTTACTTTGGGTTCCAAGAGCTGGTAGAAGCCCTAGAGAAAGAAAATAGAGAGCCGGCAAGAGATTTACAAAAAACTGCGAGGCAACCATTACCCCTACGCTGGTTCCTGAACAGAATCATCCTTCTGTAATACAGACCAAAGTAGCTAAATGGAGCTAGAGAGTTAGATCTTTGCAAGGCGAGGACTCCCACTCTAGACCCAAGGTGTTTGTCAATACCAAGAACGCAAATATCGGACTAGCGGTCCTGGCAATAGCGGTCTTGCTAACTTGCCTCCCAAGAAGGAACTTGGGGTGCAATGAATCATGGCATTAGTCTCATTTGGTGACGATGCAACTAATGCATCCTTGATATTTGGGCCTGGGCAAGAACGACATCCGGGGATTTTTACTGCACTCCGTACTTCAGTTATTAAGTATCGGAGCTGGTCTACAGCAATGGAAGACGACGTGAAATGGGTACACAAGAACACAAGTACGGTCAAGTATGCATTGAGAAACACCCCTAATTTTTCCAGGGCTGGTGAGAGAGTGCGCCGACACACAACGACCAACCTTACTAAACAAGAATGTTCTCAGATTGCTCACCATCCAAAACAGATAGACTTACTTGCAGAACTAGCCCCTCTAGCAGATTGGTGTACCTTGCCGGGTCTTTGGCGATGACTGCCAGCCTTTGACGAGCCTCGTTTAACAAGTCCTGAAGACAAACAGAAAAGTAAAACTCATTTTACCCCAATCCCAGAAAGTTTATCATAATCTGGCCAGAAAAGGTACCAACCGAAACCATGTCATCGCGGGCCTTCAGGACCTTCAGCCGGGCCTGGTTCATCAGGTTGGACATCTGACTGTGACGGATGAAGCGAAACACCAACAGCTGCTAGTACGATGGTAAAGGATACACACTGCTGGTTCAGCTTCAAGCCCAGCTGACCTACAGCTAACCTCAGAAACTTAACCTGAACTGCTCTGCTCTCACTTACAGATAACTGCTATTCTATTGTTCAGGTAAAAGAGGTACACAAGTATTTATTTTTAATGTAAATGTAATATGTCTAAAGTGTGGCATTTCCATATTAAAGTGGAAAATACAAGTTCCCTTTTCAGTTTCCCCACCACTTCTCACTGCCTGGCGTGAGCGGACATGACTCACATCTTCTTCTGCTGCTCGATCTGCTTTTCCTTCTTCTCGTAGTACTCCATGATCTTCAGCCTTTGCGTCTGCACAAGGCGGCCCTTCTCGATATTGAACTCCTCCTCAGCCTGCAGGGGGCGGCAAAGTCACACTCCAGGAGCGCTGGCCAAATGGAAGCGGTTCCCCGTAGTCCACATATCAATAATTTGTAGGAACACTGTTCCATGACTAGGTAGGGACTATCAGAAAGTCACAGAGATTTAAAGTGATTTAAAATGAAATCACTCCAAGGACATTTAATATGAATTCCTTCGGTAATATAAATGGGTATATTACCCATAATTCCTGATCACGGAAAATAACATGAATGAAGCTGCTCAGATGGGAAGCTGTCAGGCCTTACATTACCTTGGCATCAATCTCCTCTGCCTTCTCATTGGCCTCCTGTTCAATGAAGGCCATCATGTGTTTGATCTGTCAGGGAGAGGCAGTGATAGTGAATCATTAGCGATGGAGGAACAGCGTTCAGGTGAAAGTGCCATTACTATCTCAGTCTTAAATTCCACCTGAACTCGGTTCCTGCAGATTTCCTCCAAAACACATATCATCATAGCATTAGAGAAATTTCATTTGCAGAATGTATTACACTGAAACGTCAGATGTCTCCAGAAGGCACTCTGTACCTGAAATGCTTGCTGCGATCATAATGAATAGCCCTCCGATACTGCAGGGGGCGCCAAATGATAAGTGACAAAGGATGCAAGTAGAAATATTATTTGATATCTATTCCCGTGGTCGATTGATCTGTTTCGATAATGTTAAACCATACATGTGACTGTCAGTGAACAGCAACCCAGTTAATTTTCCTAATACTACAGATGACAAGTCTTGTTTTTTAAAGCATGCTACAACTTGAATTATGGTATAAATACAGGCCAGAAAAATCAGACCTGTACACCAGAAAATTATGTTACTATAAAGGACATTTAAATAAAACCGTACAACAAATGCAGAAACTATACTGAAGGATTCACAAGGTACCAGCCATTTGCTCAGACAATTAGTTTTGAAGCGTGGAATGTAAGGGTGGGGATATGGCGTTACCCAAAACACACTGGGCACGAATCACCGTCAACAGTTTAGTCATCGGGATGAACAGATATTGCTTTTCTATGTTACAGTTCCACTGTGAGTGATTGCAGTCAATAAACTGCATGATTTGATTTAACTGGGGGAAAACTCATACACAAGAGTTCCTCTTTAATCCTAACCTTGGGTTTTCACAATCGACGCCCGGTTATGTTCCTCCTCACCGCTCACGATTAGAACTGTCTAGTCAGCTAGTTTACACAATAACTGACAACTTATAAAATAAACACCGTTAAAGAACAAAATATACACAATAAAAGCCTTGGTTCAAAAGCAACCTTATTTTCACGCAAGGACCTGCAAACCTTGTTGAGACACTTGAACTTAAACAACTGATTAACACGGCGTGTCATGGTATCTCAGGCATCAACGAATTAAACGAGTGAATTTGACCTTTTTGTTTTTCCCCCGCACACCTGACATGACCTGACCGAAAATGCAGCTACGCCGAAACATCATCAAGCAATGTCATTCACCACCACCGACAGCAAGATAAGTAGCAAAAATATCGTTTAATATTGACGCATCACATAGTGAGGCATCTCAACGTTAGAAATGTTTAAAGGCAGCAAACTAGGCTGGTCGGTTACCTGTTTCTGTACGTCGGCATCGCTGAGCGCCATGACTGAAGTGTCAAACGAGAACTATCCGGCCAGCCGAACAAAGCACGAAAAACAAACAAATCCGGCAGAGAGCCAATCTACAAAAAAACAGTGGGTGTGATATCAAATCGTCTATCCCACAATAAATAAACCCATAAATAACTGAAACTTAGGATAAGCGTGAGGCTCCGCAGTCGCCTCTAGCTGAAAGTGTCCCGGATGTAGGTATCAGCTGATCCTCACTCGATGAGCATCGAGTCACATGACGCCCCCCATACTGTAAAACGTCATCATTCAGTAGCCTGTCAATCACCGCCCCCTTTACCCCACCCTGATTCCTATTGGTTACTTTTTGGGGGTCGCTCAATGGATTGTAACGGGTGTTGAGTGACAACACGTTAATCACGCTGGCAGTAAGTTCACTTTTTGGGGGTAGTTACGGTGAAAATGAAACGGAAAACCGTATTAAAATATTAGCCAGTTACGTAGTCTGCTGTCAAAAGTACAGCTAAAATGCTGAAAGTCATTTTATGCATGGACATGTGCATGCTATTAACTATATTTGAATGAAATTTTGAACAGTTCATAAGGGTACCGATATGAAGTCAACATATTCCAGCGTAATTTATACTTTAAAACAGATACTCCACAGTTTTAACTGTAAGCTGTAAATGTTATATTTATCAGTTATTCGGAATTGATAAAAGTATAGAAAGAGCATACTTTACTCCACATTTTATGAGGAATACGGTTTATTAAGAAATGTCTTTAGGCTATTAGAAGGGTACGTTTATTAAAGAAAGACAATATTGCATTTAAAACCACCAGTGATGTAAGGCGTGTTTGTTTTATTGTAAAATCGTAAAATAAAATGTAATAATGAAGAAATCGCGACATTTCATGAAGTGACATCTTCCATACACACAATCTTTACAAACAGTTAATAAAAATACAAACGAGAAAAATCAAGGTCACCTTTTCTTGTAACTGATATGTTACGATACTGTAGGTGTCGATGCACGTCATGTACACAATATTTTAGTTACTGCAAAACATGAGACAAACTTTTTCCCGTACAGAACAGCCTCTTGTCCATTATTATGCGATCGATGCATTTATGTGCCTCTGGCGTCTGACTGAAAAATAACGTTGGCATTTATATAAAATTTTGTCGAAGTAGGAATAAAACAGTTTAGGAACGCCCTTTGACCCCTTCTAAAACTGGCGCAGCCAGGAGCGTAGTCTCTACTGGACGCATGATGGCTGCCTGATCTCTAAATTAGGAACCGGTGGGAGTCAGAAGTAGGCTACACGGGCTTTCCACTTAGGAGAGAAGTGACCAAGTGCGACGAGAGAGGTTATAGGCACCAAGGTGAGCCCGTGTTGTTTTTGCGCGCTCTCTGTTTGGACTGAATTTGTTTTGCGTTTTGTGTTGAAACAAAACATACTCATATTCTCGCCGTGGACAGAGGATCCGCTACCCAGGTTACCAAGAGATCGACTTAATAGAAAGTACGGTAAAGTGTCAGGAAGGTGGGTGTAGTTTAGAGACAGTACGGGGAGTAGCGTCTGTGTAGGAGTTCGCAACCTGCTGCGTTGTTTAATATTTATATTATTATTATTATAATGTAATATATTATATGACATATAATTAGTCAATTTACCCAAAAGGAAAAACATGGACAACAGATGTTATTGGAAAGTTGCAATTTTGTATTATAATGTTTTATGTTTACTTGCAGGCTACCCCGTAAGCCGCTTCTCGGTCTAACTGATTTTTAATGTTTGATTGGTCATAATTTGTCATTCAGTCTGCTTAACATTTCTTGGAAAGGACATTTACTTAGCGGAGAGAGTGTACTTATAACGGGCTTCGCATTGCTTGAAATAGGTACAGATGTTTTTCGTGCAGTGTTTGGGGGATGTTTTTCATTTGTCATTCATTTTGGAAGGACAGTGTAACTTAGTTCTTAGGCAGTACCGAAATCAGATTACTGGCTTTACGTGCCATGCTCTGCACGTGCAGCTAAAGCGCTTCTCCTGTGAAACGTAAGCGTCGGTGCGCACGTGCGGCGTCCCGCGCACTCTTCATTCATAGAGTAAATGTTGCAGGTTCATATCCTTTGCTTATAGCTGACATTGTGCATCGTTAGTAAATATTCTGTTGGGATACTCATTGTGGCCAAGTGGAGATAGTGTAAGTTGTCACCACATCAGGGTTATCAACTTTGGTCAGCTGGCAGGCGTGGGATTTTAAATTCGAGTCTGCACAGGCATTTACATGTATGTAACAGTTTTATTACCTTGTAAATAGCCTGTAGGGTTTGCAAACTACCTCAAGGATTTCCATATTGCTAATTTTGGGTTTCTAATGGAATAATATAGATTTGCCATAAGATTTCTTGCGTGACTGTGAGGGTCTGAAAGCGTGAGTGCAACACCAGATGCCTGAGAGTTGACAGCCCTACCACACAGATATAAAACAGGCTTACTTAAGAGTCTTAATCTGTATAATTCAAGACCAGTAGTCATGAGCATTGTATTGTTTTCAGGAGAAGAGCCCTGTGGTTGTGTACTGACATTTCTCCATGGCTGCTGCGAGCTCATCCACCACTGTAGTTGAGGGCTTCCACTTTGAGACCAAATATGTTGTCCTCAGCTACCTGGGCCTACAGCCACCCAGAAGTCTTCCTAGGACACGTGTTGCTACAGGTGAAGGTAATGGTGAAAGTGCACACCTTGTTTACAGTGTGAACACCTTGTTTACAGTGTGAACACCATGGCCAGTTTATTATCAGGTAAACCTGACTAGTACTGCTCATGACCTACTCCTGCCCTCAGAACCACTGCAAGGGTGACATGCCTTTCCGCACACCACTGTTGTTACCACAAACTAACTAGTCTGACTGTTCTTATCTTATTAACAGTATGTTTTTGGCCACAGAAATGCTGTTTTTTTTTTTGGTTTTTTTTTCCCCATTACAGCAGTTTCTGTAAAGTCTAGACACAGTAGTGTGTGGAAAATCCCAGGAGTGTGGCTGCTTCTGAACCAAAAATCACACCAGCCTAACAACGGCTTAGATTTGGCCATTCTGATGCTCTGCGAACAGGAAGTGAACCTCGCTTTTTGTTTGGTTACTTATGGGTAAAGTTAGGGCTGGGTAGGGGTTAGGGTTGTCATTGTTGGGAGTAGGGATTTACCTATAGAAATGAATACAGGTGTGTGTGTGTGTGTGTGTTAGAGAGACTGACTGTCTGCCTGACATTGTGCCAGTAGGGATCTCTGAATCTGAATGGCTCGCTGTGTCACAGCTGCAGGCACCAGCCAGTCTGAGCAGGAACGGCACAGCGGGATTAAGGGGCAGGTCGAGGAGGAGCTGAGGAGGCTGGAGGAGGAAATCGCAACATGTGAGGCCGTGTGTGTGTCGTGGGGGGGTTCCATTTGTATGTGGCCTACAGTACATTCCAGTGCTGTAGCCATGTTTTGTGAGAAACTCACGTGTTGCCCCAGTTAAAAAAATAAATAAATAAAAATCATAGATAGTGGCATCTATTTTAATGTCAGCTTGCAGCTGCACATGGTTCTGGCATGAAGACACAGTCTAGGCAGTGTCACAGATGAATATAAACAGTCATGGCGTCGCTGTAGCACTTCAGTTTTATAGTTCATTTTTTTTTGTCCTCACCTGTCGTTCAGCCTTCTCGAGGACTGGCTTCGACTGCCACACGTCCCTGGTGTTCAGCCCCGCCAATCCGGAGAGTTCCATAGAGGAGTGTCTGGCCGTGCTGGGCAGCCATGTGGGCCAGAACCTGGGCTCTCACCTTACCGCGGCCCTGCAGGGCCTGCTGGGAGAGTGAGTCCTGTCTGCGCTCTCGTTCTTTTCTTTCCACTGGTTTCTCCAGCCACTTGCCATGACAACTGGGTGTAACACTATGCAACAGGATTTCCATGAGTTTCTTTGACCCGGGGTTTCTAAAAATACTGGAGGGAGGGGTGAGTCGGCACTCCAGCACGACGCACTCGTGTGTGCGTGGAGTATAAAGAGTGTGACCTTCACACCTCGGGAGCGAGACCACAGCGCTCGCCGATTCCCTGACGGCCATCAGGAGTCCCGCGTTAATATGTTAACTACTTAACTTTTACTGCAGGGATTTTTCCTGGACCTTCAAGGTCCTTTCGAGCGTCTGCGTGAAAATTGCCAACAGTTTCACCAAGCATTCGACTGGGTCCGTACCTGGTCTGGTGCTGTTTGTCTACAGCATGGTACAGTAACTGCAGCCGTCTGTGTTTGTGAAACAGACCCCTGGACTACGAGCGTTACAGGGACGCGGTGCAGAACGTCTCCTCTCACTCTCAGGGTGGTTGGAACAAGGTGAGCTGGCCTGTGTTCTTTTTCTGAGTTGTCACTATTTCCAGCATCTTTATTGATCTGACCCCCCCCCCCCCCCCCCAAAAAAAAAGGTTCTGGTGCCCCTAGTGCTCTTGCAGGCCTTGCTCTGGGAGGGGCAGCCCCTGACAGAGCTGGTTCCCCTGGGGATGCACTATCTGCTGGAGGCTGAGGCGGAGTTCGTCATCGGGCAGGGTGGATGGGTGAGTACCCGCACTCTCTGCGTTTGTAGGATGCGATCGTCGTCATGTCGCCGCCCAGACACACTTTTGACAGTTAGCCGTGTCTGATTTTTGACGGACTTTGGCAACTTTTTTTTGGCTTTAATTTCCACCATCAGGTGGCGCCAGAGACATATTCAAGAAAATATTCAAATGCCGTCAATGTTGCAATTCGTCTGATTTACCAAACCAGTAGCGTGTCTTCCGCTAACCCAATTTGCAGTGTGTGCTTCCTCCAGTAAATCTGGCTCTCTTCCACCCCCCCACCCCCCGCAGACTGGGAGGCCCTTTCAGCCTCTGTCTCAGCTGTGGATCTGACCTTTGAGAGGCGTGTGTAATTTTATGTTAATGTATTTCATTATTTGTAATAATTATGGTTATTTGTAATGTTTTGTAGTAAAGGTAGATTATTAAGATATTAATTTAGCATTATTACATAAATACAAATGTGTAATTCCCCTTCTGTCTCATCGTGTTGTTGTGAAATCTGCATGTTTCTGTTAGCACTGTAATCAGTTCGGTGGTGGTTGGGGGGGGGGGGGGGAGTCCAGTGTGGGCCTTGGAGCACCTCTGCCATGTGTCCGCCCCATCCAGCTGTTGTCCTCTCCTTTTGTCCCCCTGGCTGGGTAGGGCTTCCAGGTGTTGAAACTGGATTTTTTTTTTTTTAATAAGCCATTTGTCCAAATTTTATGTAGCCATTTTATTAATTTTTGACTTCATAACATCATGTTGTTTACCTATTGCCATGACGAGTTTTTGGAAGGGTGTGCCCTCGTTTGGGTAGAACGTCCTGCTGGCTGTGAACATGACTGGCCAGCTCTGCTTGCAGAGTTCAGGCCCTGTGGATAGTCAGGTGTACATTGGAGCTCTGCCAGGACCACATGGAACTCGCTTGATTCACGAGTTACCATGTGTTGTAATCGTGAAATGGTGGCTGACTGGCCATGGTTGTGTGCGTACTGGTGAGGGATGAAACAGGCACAGAAGTATTCCCAACACTGTTACAATGTTTTGTTTTTTTTTTCCTTCCAGAGATGGATGTAAACCTGATAAGTCCTGACTCGTAAATGGCTGACCTGCTTCTCCGTTAATTATAGGGTAGCTGACAGGCAGGGAGGTTGGTGGTGATTCCCAGCTCCCTCCATCGATTATGGAGGATTAAGTTCCTGTGTGTTACTGAAAGCTTTATTCATTTTTTTGTCTTCCACTGATGCTGGGCCTCCGCCTCACCTCCTAGCCCCATAGCCTGGCTCTCATTGCCAGCCCCTATTCCCCCAACACCATTTCGTCTGACGGCCAGCTAACGGCTTCATAGTCCTGCGCCTGCAAGCACGTAGTGCTGGGTAGGGCTGGAAAGTTCAGGTCCAGAAATTACAAATCCAGACCAAGCTTTTGTTTTTACCGACCAGCTGAGTGCTCTGTGACTATTCAGTTGGTTGGTAGAAACAAAATCTTGGTCTGGATTTGTAATTTCTGGAATGGAACTTTCCAGCCCTGGAGCTGGCTTGTTTGTTTAATAGGCTGCTGCTTTTAGTATAAATTGAAACATTTCTATGCTCATCAACAGATGGAAGGGAAGAGAGGGGGGCGGGGGGGAAGTGACTTATGCAAATAAAATGTTGGTATGGGGGAGGGGCAGGCTCTGTTAGGTTTTGTGTGTGAGTGGGGACCAGTACCTGGAATTGGACAGGAAATGTCAACCGCCAAGGAAGATGAGCATCTTGGGTCTTTGCAGACACATGGGGCACAATGGCATATGGCCCGCATGGCGCTGTGATAGTGTTATCGCATCATGCACCTTCTTGCTTTTGAGGAGGGGGGGGGGGGGGTGTGTGTACTTCAGATCTGTAACCCTGTTATTTCCTAGGGCACCGTGCTCAACCTGGAAGAGATGGAGCCCGGTGTCATCGTCGCTGAGGACGCCAACGACATCTACATCTTGTCGGGGGAGCAGCTGAGCCCCCCCGCGTCACTGGTGTCCTCGGCGGAGGGAGGAGAGCACAGGCCGTGGCAGGCGGACAGCCTCCTGACGGGCTCAGGGTCCTGGGCTCAGGTGGGCTCCACGGAACCCGAGGACGTGAAGAGCCTGGACAGCGATGCGGGCGCGACGCTCGCCGAGGAGCGCAGCGAGAACAACTCCTCCAACTCCGACATCGTGCACGTGGAGCGGGAGGAGGCGGAGCTTATGGAGGGGGAGCTGCAGGAGAGCATGCTGAGCATTCTGGGTAGCGGGAGCGAGCTGGTGGAAATGCAGGGGGGGACTTTGCTGTGTGCAGAGCCTCCCACTGAAGCCTCCGTGGTCCCTGAGAGCCAGTTATCTGTGGGGGGGCTTCTCACAGTGCAGGAAACCCCAACTCCTCAAGTGCTCCTTTCTGTTCCAGAACCAAAGCCCCCTGTCCCTGCCCCCTTGCTAGCAGCAAAGCCAGAGGCCTTCGCGAAGCCGCAGCAGGAGAGTACGCAGGAGTCCGTGGCAGCAGTAGCCGGCAAGCCCCACGCAGCTCCACCCGAGGAGATCCCGCCCAAGCCCAAACCATCCAGGCCCTCTGAGCTCCCCATGCTTCTGTGCAGTGGCGCCGCCCTGGTGGCCATTGCTGCAGTAGTGGTTTATGGAGCCATGGTCTTCAGGAAGAAGTAGTAGCGTGGGGTGACTGGGGGTGCTGCACAGCCCATACACTGGGGAGGAGCTTATTGAGTTTTATTTAACATCAGGATTGTTTTGTGCCTCCCTAAGTCAGCTCAAAACATGGCTCATGTCTGGAGCGTTTCTGTCTTTGTTTGCCTGTGACCCTTGCTGGGTCTTCCCCTCCCCCTGGGGCTTCTGGCGGGGATTTCTGGGTAGTTTTCTGGTCCTTACATACCATGTGTGTCTCTACTGAAAGACTTTGAGAGAGGAGGGGTTGTTTGGGTCATGCAAAACGGGAAGTGAGATTTTACCTGCAGGAACTGGAATCTACGTGGCCCATACTGGAGTCCCGTTCTGCCCGCCACACCACGGCCGTATCTGCGTTCCCCTCCGGTCTGGCTTCTGATCTTGGCTCGTCTGTTTTGGGCTTGACTATCCAAGGATGCAGGAGTCCGTAGCCCCCTGGTGGCCATCGCCGCACTACGTCACTTCCTTCTGTCTTTCTTTTTATTTTTTCTTTGCCCTCCATGCTAAAGCTTGTCCGCGCCGCTAGTGTCACATGGGGGATGTTACACTTTCCCTCAGGTTTTTTTTTTTTTTTTTTTAAGCCCCACGGCAAAGGATGTGGGGGGCAGCAATCAGCAGCCTTAAGGTATGTGGCAAACAACCAGAGGAAAGAAGACTGGGCTGACCCCGTACTGTGAAGCGACCCACATCCTTCCTGTCCGGTACTGACATCTGTGCTCAGCGTGACGTTAACGGAGAGTCCGGGAGGCAGATCCCCGCGTCAGAGCCGCGCAGCGACCAGAGCTCGGCACTGCACTTCACTGCATCGGTAGTTTCCAGTCCAGTTGACACATTCTAACCCACCCCCATCCCCCCCCCCCCCAATTATGACAGCTGAAGCATGACAGTTTGGCCATCTGTGCTCAAAGCAAAATGAAGAACCAAACGAAGGAGACAGGTTAGGGGGTCTATCTATATTTTATCTATGAATGGTTGATTATGATTCTTATGCCATAAAACATTGGTCTTTTAGCCCACAGAAAGGATGGAGATGGTTTCTTCTGACTGAGTTTAGGACCTCATGGTTGTAAAAGCCTCTACTTCTTGACTCTTCTCCTGAGCTCGGCCACACATGTAAATACAGGATTGAAGTTAAAATGGCTGACTTTTTTTTTTTTTTCTTCAGTGGTCTGAAAATACCTTAATAAATGTCATGGTTTGGTACGTACAGTACAGTTTATACCAGCTATGTTACCTGGGGATGCTTTCTAGAAATTTTCGATAGATCTGACCCAGCTAGTATGACTGCAGCATACTGCTGTGTCACGGCCCAGGCTGCCTGATGGGGCTGTGGCTTGGAACCACGTGAGCTCAGCTTTCCTGAAGAGCAGCACATCTCGACCCAGTCCTCAGGGACCCTCCCCCCAGCAGTCCACATTCTTGTTCCCTTCCAGCTCCCAGCACACCTGTACCAGCTATTCGTTGTTGTTCTTTGGTTCAGGTGTGCAGAGGGAAAATGTGGACCGTACCTGGGGACTGGGCTGAGTAGCCCCACCCAAGTGCATTACAGCCCTTTTGAGAATCTGTGTCGCAAAGTGGGCCAATGAGGCAATACTTCCTGGAATACAGGTATTTGTACCCATTTTTAGACTATAAACTTGAAAACCAGCAGTAAGTATGAAGTGCTGGCATTTGGAAAACCACAAATAAAACGAGTGTTACGTCCCACATTTAGTATCACTGTAAACACTACAGTTATCTAAGAATCACTTGAGTCATTGCAATGAAAATTGATTACAGTAATTCTTTATTTTCCAATTGCGTAAGTACAAGTACAGTGGTACCTCAGAACTACGGATCGAATCCTAAAAAGTTAAAGTTCTGATCGAATTTTCCCCATAAGAAATAATGGATAATTGGTTCCCAGCCCCAAAAACTTACACCAAAATATGTTTTTTTTTTTTTAGCATTTAAACACAAAATGAACCAGATGAAACAAGAAGAGCATATACTATACTAAACACATCAAAGCACATTTATCAAAACAGTCATTTGTAAAGTAAGAAAATAAATGTATCCAAACAATGTGTCCTGCCACGATCGTCTGCTCCTTCCGTGTGCCACGCCCCCTTGTTAACCCCATGTGGAATCCCTGTGTGATCAGCTGTTTCTGGTTGTTGTCACGAGTCCTCTGCATTTCGTTTGCGTTTCAGTTTGTTTCCCCAGTCCGGTTATTGTATTGTCCGTCTGCGTTTTGCCTGCTATACCTGTAATTAAACCCCGTATTCCCCGATACTCTGACGTCTGCGCCTTTGTCTCCGTTCCGTCTCCGCTCGGCCCGACAATATTATTATAATTAAATGTATTAATGGTTTATTATTAATATTTAAAAGAAATCTTTATTTTTAAATGTATTTTATTATAATTACTGTTACTGTCATTGTATAAATGTATTTTTACTGTCTAAATATGTATTCAACTAGTGTAAACATGCACGATGCTATCACAGAGAATGCAAGGCTGAGACTGAAGCGTTACCCTTTGTTTCCGCTGAGAGATGTGCCACGTGACTCATTTCCCCACGCGTACAAGTTATCTTAGGTCGGGGTTCACGGTTTGACTTCTGAGATTCAGATCGAGCTCTAGGTAATTTTTTTTCGAACTGGTTGGTTCGACTTTTTAGAAATTCGAGTTTCAATGAGTTTGAGAACTGAGATACCACTGTACAATAAAATGCTTCTCTTTGCCGCCTCTATCTTGCTCTCCATAGCTCGGGAGGGGGGGGTCACAGCACAGGGTCAGCCAACATGTAGCACCCCTGGAACTTGGGGTTAAGGGCCTTGTTCAAGGGCCCACAGACACGCAACTTCTGCTGGGGCTTGAACCGGCGATCTTTCGATCACCGGCACAGAGACTTGGCCCACTGAACCACTCACCGTGCCCAACCGGGGAGTCGGGAATGTCGGGAGGCCGCTCAGGCCATTAAGCCACGCAGCGGAGGAGAGATAAAAAGGGGGAAAAGTGTGAATGGTATTTTTCAGTTTCCCATCACAGGAAACATCTGATCAAAGATGATATCTTGCAGTATTGGTGTTGTGCAATCCTGCTCATGTTTCAGAGTTTTGTAATGAGTCAAAACAAGCACCCGTTTGATAGATTACATATTCGTTTACAGATCAGCCATTAAAAATGGAACCACACTATCTAAATAAGCGCTAGCTGTAATTTGCAGGTAGTGAATTGGAACAGAGTAGCAATTTCAAGAACCACTGAAAAGAAGACTTAATGAACGTGGGGTCCATAAGAAATGGTAAACTTGAAAAGTAAGAAGAAAACTGATGATCATCAAATCCCCCTTTATCCGTGTGAAAAAATCTGCACGGATACTTCAGAACTTGCCTCTGTCGAGAGAGAGAGAGAGAAACTACAGGTCATGTGACCAGTTCACCGCACAGGGGCAGACGCAGCTATTACATCTGCATTCTACAACCTAGATGCTTTCAGAGCAACAACAATGTACTCCCCAGACGGCTGTCACCCCCACCCACCCAAAAATCTTCACCAATACAAAAGTTTGAAAAAGATTTGCCAAATACTTTTCAGTCATTGCGCTAACAAGATAAGTGTCCATTGTGGCAAAACGGCCCCCAAACCAAGTAATTAGAATGGGGCTGGAACTGGTATGTGGTAGGGTAACCAACTATGCAATACTGCACCCTCGAGGTCCAACAGGAGGCCTTACCTCCTCAATGCACGTGGAGTCACGAGAAGTTATGGACGTACTGCAGCGCTGTGCGGAAGAGGCGCTGGAGCATATTGGGAGCATGCTGGCACACACCCTTGACGAAGGTGAATGTTAAGGCAAGCATGAGACGCTCTTTGGGGAGCTGGTCCAGGCTTTGGGTCAGACCTCCATGAAGCATCTTCTCAACCTCACGGGAAAGGCAGAACTTCCAATTCTTCACAGGACATAGGATGGAGCCAGGTCACATGGTACCAATCGGAACAGGGTGGAAAACTGTTCATTTCTGGGAGACTCTGCTCTTATATATTTACCAGATCATCTGGCTTTTAAAAAGTGCAAGCTATTACCCCACACCAACCTCCCTCTCTCACACACACATACAAACCTCCTCAGGACGGTTCTGCAAATTCCTGAATAGGTTCCAGAAGGTAGCTTGGAAGATGACTGTCCTCTCCAGCTGATCAGCGATTTGAACGAGTTCACCTGCCACAATTCTCACAGCCTCCTCATCTATGATATCACCTGGAGAGTTTGGCAATTATTACCGTAGCAACCAATTGGCAGAGCTTTCACAGGCGAGACTAAATTTGATGTCACAAAACAGAGAAGGCAGATGCCTAAATCTATACTTCCTGTTACTTTCCACTGAAACAAACAATGCTGTATGAGAAGACCAGAACCTCCCTATTTAAACACCAGCAGAGTGGACCTGAACTGTCCCAACTGCTTACTTGTTCCATCTGAGCTCTAAATTAATACAGTCCTGCCCTGCCTGCCTTGGTCTCATATACCTTATTTTCCTCATCTGTCTGAATCTTGTAGCAACACATCCTGAAACTAAGGTCTAAAAAAATTTTGAACTTAATGTTTATTACACATATGTGGAATATCTAGTTTTCCCAGTCATTACAAACATCACCAAACTAACAAATCAGTTGTGAAACTAAAAATATTAAATGACTAAAAGCTAAATAAAAACCTCATCTAGAATAACGAATATGGTCTTCTTTGAGTAATAAAATTCTCATATTATTTTTTTGGTGACAAGACAATGAAACGTCAGCACCATGACCAGACAAGACCACACCATGATTATCACACAAGGCGGGAAAATCAAATCCATCTCGCTTCTGGCAGTGCATCCTGACCTCGAGAGCCCCGCGGCCCCCTACCTCTCACCTCGCTGCAGGGGAAGTGCCTGAGGTTGCAGCTCATCCAGGTACTGCCTGGGATTGCAGCAGATGTGTCCATCAGACTGCACATCATCCTCCTCCGCAGGGATCCCACAGGAGGGCGTGAGGCAGGACTTCAGGGTGGTCAGCTCCTCCTGGAGGTCCTTGTTATCAGAGCTGCCGTCTTCAAGGAAGCAGAAGAGGAGCAGGGCGGTGCGGGGGTCCGTCTCCTGGTCCATAGCTCGCCGCCGCTTTCCTCCGGCTCAGCGCGATCGGCCCACGGCACCCGGCTAGGCTGTCATCCATACAGCCCAAGAGAAAAACATCTTTAACTATCACACACTTATAACTCGGATTAACTTCCAGTAGTTGCCGGCAAGTGCGGCACGTCGCGTGCCGACATGAACTAGTCAAACTGTTAAAGCCGACTTTTACCGCGGACGATCACTAGCCCCAAATTAGCCTAGCCATTAGCGTCGGATCCATACGAAATCGCAACTCGATGACTATTTAAAACTTCGGCAGCTAAGTTTATATCAGCAACAAAATCTCATGACGATTCTACTTAAGCAAACGAAGAAAAGAAAGTTAAAAAAAATAAAAAGTTTGAACGGCTAACTACTGAGGAGAAAAAAGTTTGATCAGTTTGTACCGTTAAACAGCGAAACCTTTAACAACTATGCTGTGGTAAAAAAACGGAACTCGGGAGCAACTTCAAGTCTTCATTATGACGTCAAACGCCAATTGCTACAAGTAAATAAAAATATATACAACTTACCGTCTAACGGGAGGACGACAGAGATCTTCAAAAGACCCACGAGACTCCAGATACTTGAGTAACGTGTTTGCATTAAATAGCGGACTTAGAAGCCCCCCCAAAAAAGATTATCTGACGGGGGAGGCGCGAACCATATAGTTATATTTCTTATGAAATTCTGCTCAGGAGTTTGTTCACCGCCTTCAGTAGAAACGAAGGAACGATGGTGAAAAAAAGGCCGGTGGGCGGGCCGAAGCGCAGCACGTGGTCATAGGGAATTTCTGCCGCTCCTCTCTCGAGCTAGACGATGCTATCAAAAGAACCTTGCAGCATTCTGGCAGCTTTTCTTGAATGATGCTTTGCAAACTCACCCGTAATAATAAATATGAATTTAATCGAAATGTTTGTAGAGATAAATGCCTTTATAATGAAAAAGCACAATGCATTAAAAGGATTATTCTGGACCAAGCGTTTCAAGGCCTGACTAACCAGAGGTTGATTTTAAGGGCACAAACAGATCAATGTGTGGAGCTGGCTTTCCACAGCACCAGGCACAACAGGTATGGGAACAAGTCATTCCTTGGCAAGTCTTGAGTCAAAGATTGCAGTCCGAGACAAGTCTTGCATTTGCCCTCAAGTCCAAGTCGAGTCCAAGTCTTTCCATCATTTTGCAGAGTGCAATCACAAGTAATCAAATTTATGACTTACGTCTGAGTCCCCACCTCTGAGGTACAAACTATCCAAACATTTACACACGACATGATTATGAGTGATCTTAATCTTTTTTTAGTTATTAAATGGCCTATATTTGCATCCCTGTTAAACCAAAGTACAGTAGTTCTGATGGCAGCACTGCCTACTCCCTGACTGGGATGGAAGACGGATGGCTGGGAGTTTAAATTTTAGAAAATAGACTGTTGAGTATCTGGTCTTATAGTTTATGACATAGGGCAGGGGTGCCCCACTCCAGTCCTGGAGGGCTGGAGCCCTGCACATCTTTGGGTTTCCCCTCATTTAACACACCTGATTGAATTCCTTGTGCTAATTACCACATAGCTGTTGAGCTGAATCATTTATGGTGGAACAGGGAAAGAACTAAGCTACACAGGGCTCCGGCCCTCCAGGACTGCAGTTGGGCAGCCCTGACATAGGGCCTGCATATTGTGCAATGCACATTAAAGAACATAGAGCATCACGAGTGCTTTCACCTCTGACAGAACCGACCGCTACACTTTGAACAATATTAGATAACAGGCTGAAAATCCCTGACTTTTAAATCCACTTCCCCTTTTATATTGTCCGCACTGATAGAGAAAAACATACACTTACAATAAATCACGTGACTGGACGGTGCAAAATCAATTATATATTTACATGATCTATGTAACAGTTTAATTGAAATTAGTTTAGAAGTCCATAAAGTTACGTTTAGAGTCCACATTTTCCCTGATAAACAAGGTATTCTGCATTATATTTATATGTCATATCCAGAGGAAGATATATGAGTTGTACACGTGCTCAGAAAGCACGCTTGTCTAGAGCGTATTTATTCTTCTTCACGTGAACATGTATACCTCTTATCCCGACTCGGCCGTTTTCCTGTCCTGCAAATGTAGATATTTAACGGAAATTGCCGACTGCAGGAAGCGTGCCTCCAAACCCCAGTCTTAATCTTGGTTACTCACTCGTCGTTTAGTAAAGAACAAACTCAGAAGCTTCGAGTTGTAACTTTTAAAAGCATCCCTAATTAGTCGGATGGCACCCCGATCCGATCCATTCAATATTTATATCTGCCGATTCCGATCATTTAATGCATATTTAAATATATATACACATACAGTCGCTACATTCTTCTCCCGATTTCGCAGTATTACTTGTGATGTTTCTGCAAGTGCCTAATTAGATTTATTGTATTAAACGACACTCAGTTGCTACCTCCTCTCGAAAGGATGACATTGTACCTTTATTTGTCACTGGGGTTGTACCCTCAACGTTCTGCCAGTTGTAGCCTTAGATGTAGGTAATTGCACCTTTTAAGGTAATTGGTGATACATTAATACTGCTTGTACATTTGGGATGTTATCAAAGTCAATTTCTGTACCTTAAAAGGTGCAATAACAAGGGTACAGCCCCAGTGACAAGCAAATCATATTGACATAATACGGCGATTCTCACAGATGTGCTAGAAAATTCGGAAATTAGCACATAATACATCATGATGTACACCGTATGAACAATAAGCATCTCTTCGGTTTTACGTCACTGTCGCTCTCCAAACCCGGTGTTCTGTTGAGTTGAGCTACTTCGTCGAGTTAGGCTACCGTAGTGCTAATCGATAGCCCTAACCCTAACCCCAAAAAACCCCTAAAACCTAACCCTAATCCCAAAACTGTGGAACTGCACATGCGCAGGAAGGCTCGATAGTACGTCTTGATAGGTACCATTGGTCAACAGAACACCGGCTCGGTTCCTGTATGTCAGTGGAAAAGTTCTATAAGTAGGAGGGAGAGGCAGGTGGGAGCTCATGCATGGGGGGGGGGGGTCCCGGAACGTCAGCACTCCAAATTCATATACGAGTGTGAAGCTATAGTGACAGCACCGACAGTTCAGTTCATCCAAAGTCACGCAGCTCTACACCTCACACTCAGTGCTTGAAGTGGGCCGGAACGCAGCGGAACGCAGTTCCGGAACTTCTGTATTTTCGTCTTTTGGGTTCCGCTACTTATTTCTGCGTTCCGGTACTTACTGAAACTGATCCGACGCAGCGACAGTGGCCCGACAATAGACAATATCACAAGACCGATAAAAGACTACATTACCCATGAGCCACGACAGTGCCGTATCATATGCATCCACTGAGTCCCAACCAATCGCATCAGCTTTAGCCCTAGTCTTGTTAGGCCTACAAGTATCACACTGGTCTGGTTCATGTTGTTTTAATGGTTTTTCAGTATTCCATTTGTGAATTAGAAAAAAGTAGCCTATGCCTATAGGTTATTGCTTGGAAGAATGATTAAATTAAAATAGTTTTTGAACCAACACATCCTAAAGACTTGATTTTTTTTCCACCGCACAAATGTCAAATGTCGGAAAATTAGAGTTCCTGCACTTATTTTTTCCCACTTCAAGCACTGCTCACACTATATGTCTATCTAGGAGTAAGCGGACACTTAGAGCTAGAGCTAGAACTAGAGTCCCTATAAGCTAGAGTAAACAAGTGTGTTTTTAGCACATTTGCCGGAAGACCATTCCAGAGCTGCAGAGCACTGTAAGACAACGCTCTGCAGTCTGCTGTAGTTCTTTCTACTCTAGGTACTAATAGATATCCTGTTGCTTGGGTTGTAGCATCTCTAAAATATTCTGGTGCAAGACCATTCAGTGCTTTATAAATTAATAGCATTATCTAAGATTGTCCAGTGTCAGTGTGTCATGCCCACACGGGCGGGACCAAGCACCTGCAGACAATTGTCGGCTAATCTTAATCACTTCTTAAGCTGGCGAGACCAGAGGCTCGGTGCCAAGTATTGTTGCCATTATTCTAATGTACCTTACTAAGCAATTCTGTCTTTTGTTCTCCCCGATTGCCCTACTTGCTGTGTCCTGCCCTGCCTGTCATGCCTGCCCCATCGACCTGCCTTCTCCTGCCTACCCTGTCTGCTTGCTCCGTCCTGCCCTGCTACCCCATCCGCTTCGTTCCTCCCTTCCCATCGTCGTCCTGTTCCATCTCTCCACGTAGGACTGACTTTCCCAGACACCAACTCCTTGTCTGCCCCCCGACTACGATTTTGGATTTACCCTTTGGCTGTGTTCCTTTCAGGATTACTTATTAAACCAGTTCACTACCGCATTACGGGGTCTGCCTCCTCTGTCATTGCTGGTCATAACACTGTGTGTCATGTCATGTCTGTGTGTGTACCACGTACAGGACTCACAGAATGTCATGGGACGCTTGCATAATTTTGTCATAACGTTGCTAATTTATTGGTTGCATAACAAAAATCAATTGACCAGCAATGCTTGACATATTTGCACATATTTTCCACGCAGGAACTTTCTTTTTGTGTCATAATTTTTTGTTTGTTTGACTGACTCATTCAATTCTGACCTTGCCATTGTGCTATTAATCACAATTGTCATCACTGACTAATCGATATCTCTGACCTAATCTAAAGACAAATGTTTCATGTTTTATGTTATTGCAAAGCACCCAATGAGTAAATGTCAATGAACTTCTTAACTTTCAGAACTATAATTTGGGTTTCAGTTTATTACTACCTGAAATTAATGTTTTATTTTGATAGATATTTTAAATCATTTGATAGATATTTCATTCATTTAAACAAATGAATGAAATGATTTTTGTTATAAAACCAGTACATTTGCAATATTGTTACTGAATTTCGTAAGCACCCAAAGACTTTCTGTGAGCACTGTAACAAACGAAGACGTGATATATTTTATTCAGCAAATGAGAAGCATGAGTTTCCCCAAAGCTGCAGGCAAACTTCACAGCGCGTGGGGTAACCGGCTGGAACCGGACATGGGCATATCGGAACTATGGAACTTAGTTGAAGGTTATCCAAGTAAACATTACACCACCTGCTGATGCCAACAATGCTGCCCGAACCTCTCTGTTGTTTCTCTGTATTTAATGTATTCAAATTGCCCTCCAAGCACTTTCTGGAACTATCTGAAGTCTACATGTACTACGTGACGATCAAGCATTTTGAACTTCCATTGGCGCGACTCTTTCGACATGGGTCTGGGTACCTACCCGTACGTGGCGGTCAACTCAAAATGCGCCATTCTGGATGGACACTGACTTAGCAAGCCAATTTAACTTCGGATAGTGTACGCTGGCTTCCTAGTGCTGGATTTGCTTACAAGAAGATTCCTATAACCGGGTGACAGTTGATCTTGTTTTTATTATCGTCATTATTTTTTTCCTTATATTTTTTTACAAGATACATTTTAAAGTAAAAAGTGCATACATTTTTTTAGATGTTTTGGGAAAAATGAGTGTGCGTACAAATGTGGTTTTACATTCAGATCTAATGGAGAGGATTGTTGTGCTGTTTAACAAACGGCCATGAGCTTGCTTGCTCTCTCTCTCTCTCACACACACACACACACACACACACACAGAGAAAATTTAACACTCAGTATTATCTTCTAGTATTCCTAGACGTTAAAACATTTAGAACCAACTTCAGCCCAGACTACAAAAAAGCTTTTAATTAAAAAAGGGGTTTTTAGAACAAAAATGCTTCAATGGACAATGACAAAAAGTGGAAAATGGACAATAACGAAAAAAAAAATTGAACTTAACGTAATACTCACAATTGGATGCTATGGAGATACAGCAGAAGAGCAGGGATAAAATAAAACACTATGTACATCAATGTATTTCCATTCATGCGTGTATGCTATAAATTATATTAAATAATACAATAATTACAGTATTTAGAAACATTTACATGTCGATTCCTCACATAGCTGTCATCAGATGGCCTGTGTTCTGTTCAGCTGCAGCATCTGTCCTATTATCAGAATTATTATACGTCACAACCACATCTGGAAACCCTGTGCGTAAAATGACCCGCATTTCCACATATTTGAAACAGGATTTCTTATGATAGCATGTATGTTGGTTATACAATAACATATACATGTAGTTCCAGCTTGGGGGGGGGGGGGACCCAACCAACTACACAATTAAAAATGATTATTAAAAGCAGCAGACCCAGTGATTGACATGATGATAATCCAGTCACTTGTTGCTGTGATTTCCCAGCTTGTGTGTCTTTTTATTAAGAAGCACTAACTCAGTGGAAATCACATCTTATAAAATGTGCTGTCATAACTTACCCATAATTCCTCACAGCTTCTTGGCAGACCAGTTGGCTGTTCGTAAGCTTCATCCCTACGTACTCTAGTATTATTTTTATCTTAATAAAAAAATCTTTAAAAATGGACATAATATTTAGATGCTGGCATTGCAGGACATGATTAGAGGCATCCTTATACTTTTTCTGAAAAAATCATCCCCTATCACACGTCGTTGTGGAACATGCTCCGGTCGATAAAGGGGACTGTAAGGCAGAGGAGCATACCACACATGGGGTGACGGGGGGGGAAGAATCTCATCCAGTGTCTCATCATTGACTCTCCAAATCCTGTGGGAGGGGGGTCACGTGCCGTTAAAACAGGCAGTGAGCACCCACACACACACACACACCCACACACACACACACACACACACACACACACACACGCACGCCTGTCCTCTTCAGGAACCTGTGATCTGCATATCCCAGCTTCCAGCTGCAGCACCAAAGCTATGAGTGGATGCAAATGTCTCAGTCAGACAGGCACTGTAGTGGAGAAGCACCAGCCTCAGGTGGGGCCAAGAGTCCTCAGACACCACCACCCCACGACCACCACCCCACGACCACCGCCCCATTGTGCCGAAGGGGAGGATACTTCCTGTGGTCCACCATCTCTAGTGTCAAATGAATGAGTTTGTTTCCAGGGCAACAGTATGACAGCATTGCTGAACGCAGACAGGGGTGGTGGGAGGAAGGGATGTGGGTTTTGTTGGGGGGGGGGGGGCATCCCTCCATGCATTTGGAAGGAGGTTGTAGGAAAGACGGGATCCAGCTGCCATCCGGCTGTCCTTGGAGGGGTCGTGGCTCTCAGACTCCATCTCCGCCCCCCTCATGGACGCTATCGGCCACGCTTCCGTTACTGGGCGGGGGCGCCTGCTCTGGTTCCCCCCCCGTCACGGCCACGCGGATCACTCTCAGCCAGCGCTGCTTCAGCTCGTCTGTCTCGGCGGCGAAGCTGTGGATGGACTTGGACTGGGTCAGTCGAAAGCTGATGGGGGGGTCCGGTGGACGGGGCGAGTCCTCCACCGTGTAGCCGAGTAGAGGGACGGTGGACTGTGCCTTCACGTCCTGTGTGAGGAGGGAGGGGGCAGTCCCAGGATTAGCGCAATAAAATAAAGACTAAAGCACATCAGCATGTGTAATATGTCAGTGACACCGCGGGACATGTGTGTGCTCACCTGCGGTGCCCTGTACAAGTAGAGCACCAGCGCCTCCTTCTGGGGAATGACACACCACATCTTCTGCCAGGGCTTGGACTTCTCGCTGTACTGCAGGAAGCCACACATGATGCTGCTCCCTGAGAACTGGGCTGCCTCGATCTGGTGAGTGTAGGGGATCACGCCATTAGAAGGGCTACCAGTGGATGCCCCGCCCACAGAGATCACATGCCCAAATCTGGCTCGCCTGATTGGCAACCCTAAAATTTACACCATTTAGACCATTATTAGGGCGTTTCAGTGCATTTGGTGTTGATCTCTTGCAGGGTGGCCTCTCTGACCTCCAGGATGCCCTTCTTCTTGGCCTCCGTCTGCTCCCCACCGTCTAGGTGCCCCAAAAGGATGCGGTAGCAGTCCTTGCAGACTTTGTTGACCTTGCTCCCATCGTACTCCAGAGGGGCCTTATAGTCTGAGCACTTCCAGCAGACGACCTGGAAAGGAAATCAACCGGAGTCCCAATGAGACCCTTTCACAGTCACGTCAGCCAATCAGATGCAGGCCAAACCCCTCCCCAAGGCGTTTCACTCACAAAGCCGCAGGCCCTGCAGTGATGTCGCCGGCGCGTCAGCGCGTTGAACGCCTCCCTGCACTTCATGCACATGGTCACCTCGTTGTCACGGATCCAGCGGGGGGCACGCTTGCCCAACTCCGCCGCCTGACACACAAAACGTAGGAGCGCACGCACACGCACAGGTGAGTGAAAAGCATGCGTGCAAAAGATTAATCAAATAAATATATAAAACGTTAACACTGGCACGACGATGGAACCCGACTCACCGACACCTCATCCGTGTCTTTGGAGGCTGACTTGAACGTTTCGTTCTTTTGGTGGAAGATGTCAATGGTCTCTCTGAAAGCCTGAAAGAAAAATCCACGTAGGAAAACTGAGCCGCCACTTCCTGATAAATCATCTGAAATCTGAGCTATTAAACCAGACTGGCATGAAGAAACATGAACTGAAGGCATAACATTAAATGTTTACCTGTAACCAGTCCTGTCTGTCCTGCTCAGAGCTAAACACAAATTAGAAGATACATTAATGTGGGCTTTACTGAATAATCGCCAAGCAACTTCCTACACGACAAGCAGCCATCAACTTACCTGGCTTGGAGTTCTAAGGTCCTCTCTTTGCCGGACACCTGGAAGGTGTGGGGGTAATCCTCGTTAAACGTCTCCTTCACATCCATGCCGTCAATGCCGATCCGCGTGCGGACGGTGTACTTCTGTCCCATCAGGCTGAATTTCGGCACACAGTAGAGCAGCATGTTGTTGAACTGGAACGCAAAAACCATGGTGCTTAGAGACCGCTGCAGCAAAATTATATATATATTCACTTTAAAGCATAATACTCAATGGCTCTTACCAGAAAAAGGTACCTCTCCATAGCTGAGGTATTCCTGGCAGCCAGCTTGAGGATGTGACCTTCCTTAATGAACTCGTTGGTGGCGTTGACGATGTCTTCCTCCTCTCCCAGCATCACATAAATCTCTAGAAGCTTCTTCAGGTTGTCCTACAAGACGACCGTAAATGACAGCAGTGATTTATTACACTGTATCAGTGTTTCCCAGTCGGGTCCTCGGGGACCCGCAGACAGTCCACGTTTTTGCTCCCTCCCAGCTCGCTGCCAGACAGTCCACGTTTTTGCTTCCTCCCAGCTCGCTGCCAGACAATCCACGTTTTTGCTCCCTCCCAGCTCCCTGCCAGACAGTCCACGTTTTTGCTCCCTCCCAGCTTCCTGTCAGACAGTCCACCTTTTTGCTCCCTCCCAGCTCGCTGCCAGACAGTCCACGTTTTTGCTCCCTCCCAGCTCCCTGCCAGACAGTCCACGTTTTTGCTCCCTCCCAGCTTCCTGTCAGACAGTCCACCTTTTTGCTCCCTCCCAGCTCGCTGCCAGACAGTCCACGTTTTTGCTCCCTCCCAGCTCCCTGCCAGACAGTCCACGTTTTTGCTCCCTCCCAGCTTCCTGTCAGACAGTCCACCTTTTTGCTCCCTCCCAGCTCGCTGCCAGACAGTCCACGTTTTTCCTCCCTCTTACCGCCCAACACACCCGTGAAAATAATGTCTTCAGGTACAAATGTACATGCCTGACGTGTAGTAACTGTGGTGTAAGGAGGTTCTTAAAAAATGCATGGCTGGTCATGCATTAACCCTTATTTAACTTACTGTCCTATCAGAATCTTATAAAAAAAAAAACATGCAGACAGGAAACTCCACACAGGATGAAACATGGAGACAGGAAACTCCCCAAGGAGCGTTCGCTGAGGCCCAAGTCCATGCTGGAGGTACTCACGGATTTGCGGATGGCCGTGTTGGAGTGCGTGGCTGCCGTGGCGATGATCTCTAAAGACTCTAAGGGACAGGAGAAAGCCTGGTGAGATCATCCGTCGCTCGTATGATGGGTGTGTTCAGTACGGGGCTCCATTTGTGCCAAAAATATGTCAACAATGTGCACTGTCCATGTCGACTGCCCATGTAACAGAACACAGCTGTGTCTGTTCAACCGTGAACCAAACTTCAGCTGTGACAAAACTAGTCTGACAACGAGATTGTATATGTTGATTGTTCGCCTGACAAAACATGTCTGTCAATTCAACTTTAAGCTGTACTTCTGCAGTCTTTGCACAACAAGCATAACGACGCAGTCAAACGACAAGGACGACACATCTTGATGACATGTTGACATATTTGGTCGACATGCAGTACGACAGTCAAACTGCAGGAATGCCAAGATGACAGATGAAGCTGAATTGTCACAGACGAATGTTTTGTCACAGCTGAAGCAGTTCAAAGTCGAATAGACAGACACTGCCCCCTGGTGGACGCAAATTTTAATCCTCCAGATTGACATTAACTATGCGTGCAAGAAAATGCAGCAATAGCGCGCTAGCATGCACATTGCAAGTGTCAAGTATAATCATACCCTAAGGTGCAGTGGGCATATGTGAGCCCTGCACTGCTAGACAGTGTTTATGTAGCGTTTATGAGATATTATAAAGGTTGGATAGGAGGCTTCGCAGAGCATGAGCGTGTGATTGTTTGGAGTGCCACTGATGGTGTTGAGGCTGGAGGTGATGTGCGGGTGAGTTGCGCCCCCTGCTGGCCGGCTGACTCACTCTCAGCGTCGCAGCGGTCGGATGCGTCCGGTGGGAGCTTCTTCAGGTAGTCCTTGAGCAGAAGCTCATACCTTGGGACCCTCTGCACAGGCTCCAGCATGTGGTGCTGCAGGGTGAGGTTGCCACACACCTCCTGGCTCTGAAAACAGCACAGGGTCACGCCGGGCTGGTAGCACCATTAGTGCACGGCTACACTGTGGCTCCCACCAGTCAGGGCCGGATCGGGCCACACCAAACTACGCCCCAGAGGACTAATTAATGACAAGACCCCAGTTTGACATGCGGGGCCACCCAACCCTTTTTGGGGCCCAAAGCAAAATTTAATTAGCCTAATTGTCATTTGTAATGTTTCTTCCCGTTTTGACAGGCTGATCAGATGGAGGCGCCCCCTGGTGGTCGCTGGACCCTAAGCAGCCACATAATTCACTTATGATATGCCAAATAAACTTACAATATATCTCTATTAACTGCTTAAGTTTACAAATAAATTATATGAATTAAAAATCTGTGTCTAAAACACATTAAGATAAAACATTATTAATTTGGCCAGCGTCATAGATGAGAAGAATGCCGGCAGGTATCATATCTGATAGGGGTGTGTAGTGCCCCCTGCAGGCAGCACAGAGGTTTGACATTAGTACCTGGATCTCCTGGATGATAGCCTTGAATGGGGACGACTTCTCCGTCCACATCTTGATAAGCTCCATGGCTTTGTCGAAGTTCTTCACATACTCCGTGTACATCTTCAGGAACGGGGTCAGCTTCTGGAGGATGTCCCCGATCCGAGGTGTGGTGGACCTGGGGGAGGGACATGGATGTTCACAAGGGCCGTGGTCAAGGAAACTTCTAGAATGTGATCGGTCACTTCATCTCACCACTCGCTCATGCGCTTCTCCAGGGCTGGAAGCAAGAACTGGCTGTGGAAGAGATGGATGGAGGAGATGTTGGAGAAGATGTGCTTAACCACATCCACTGGGAATGAACCCTTTTCTGCCTCCTCCATCAGTTTGTGGGAGAACTCCTGCACAAGCGGAAAAAGGCCACATCATTAGGCCACCAGAAGCTCCACTGAAATGTATGTGCAAACACACACACACACACACACACACACACACACATGTAGGGTAAACATATCCTTATGGGGACCGTTCATTTCAATAGGAAAAATGCTAACGCTAACTATGACAACCTTAACCCCTACCCTGCTAACGCTAACTATGACAACCTTAACCCCTACCCTGCCCTAACCATAACAATAAGTAACCAAACAAAATACAAGAGTTTTTGCATTTTTAGTTTTTTCATAGCAGTCACCGATTTTTATAAAATAGAGTTTTCCCTTATGGGGACCAGGAAACCGGTCCCCATAGGGGGAAAAAAACAGATATTTATCACGTTATGGGGACATTGTGTCCCCATAAGGATAGGTAAACCCGCTCGCACACATACACACACACACACACACACACACACACACGTACACATACAGGCTTATCATTAATTTCAATGTGATTAATGATTTCTCAACAAAGATAACGTTGTTTTAAAAATCAAACAGCATAGCCCAAACACATACAAATGCACAAATATGCATGCAAATGAACGTAGACACACAAAGCCACACGCAAATGCATGCAGACGCACTCAGACACACGCAGATGCACACAGACACACGCAGATTCACAAAGACAAACGCCGATGCAAACAGACACATGCAGATGGACGCAGACGCACAAGTGATACAGATTACAGATCCAGGCAGTAACTGCTCACACTGCAGTCTGACTGACCTGGTCCAGCAGGTTAAGCCGTGTGACGTATGCCTTCTCCGTCTGCAGCAGCTCATTGGCTATGTTGTACAGCTTCTGCGCATTGGTCTCCTTGGTGGGGTGTCGGGGGGTGGGGGGGGGGGTAACCACATGGCAGTGTCAGTCTCGTTACTCAGTAAATAATCTACAGCTGTCCCTGTTCATGCGCATCCTACCAACACCATGAGCCTCCTACACAGGGGTGTCGCTAAGGGGGAGTGGGGGTCCCAATATGATTTGCTTTCATGGGGCCCAAAATCTCTAGTGGCACCCCCGCTCCTCCTTCGGGGCTTGATATTAGTCGCAGTGTTTTCCTGCCCCCCCCCTTCCTGTGGTCCCTGTGACTCGGCTCGGTCCGAGGGCACGTTCAGAGCAGGGAAACCTCTGCATTCCTGGAAACTCACCGGCTGTTCGTGTAGCCTGGCAATGTCACCGCAGCCACACACACGCAGACCATTTCCTCTTTTGCTCTCTCGTTTCCTGAAGCCCGAGTCCCATCCACACTAGGAAGCCGGTTCCCTGCCTAAACCAGTGCCCAGGACACTGGGCAAGCTTTAGCTAACCCTCTCATGCAACGGGGTCGGGGGAGGGGCGAACACGTGCGGCTATCGATCAACACACACCTAGCAGACCTTCCCGGTCACACAGCCGTGGCCGGCACAGGATGTCTGCTTGCCTAAACACCGTGTGAAACCCTGAATGGGGACATCGGGTGTAAATGAAGAAGTTATAGTGAAAGATTGCGGAACCAGGCGAAAATGCCAACGGGAACGAGGAGAGCAGCTTACTGCATGTGAGGTCCACAACAAAAGTGCCATTGGGTATCTCCTACAATTGCCTGTGCAAAACTGACGTCAATCATCTTCAGGTCAGTGGTCCCTAACCCCCTTACCTGTGGTGACTCCTTCCTGGGCTCCTTCAGACTGGCTCCCCCGTGATGCTCTTCTCCCTCTGTCCTCTCCGTCACGCCTTGCCCTGACAGTACATCCCCGTTGAGCATCTTGTCTGTGCCGGTGTCCGTCTCCTCCGTCCCGTCGACGGGCGACGTCTTTCCGGCAACCCTGTCCATCTGGATCAGTGTCCCGTTGGCCGGTTGCATCTCTCCATCGCGCCCAAGGTTCTGGGCCACCGAGTCGCCCTGCCGGGACTCCTGTGCTCTCTGCGCGGTCCTGTGGGCCGGGCTGCTTCGGGGAGCCCTGCTCTTCAGCAGGGAGGCATCCTTCAGCTCGGTGTGGCTGCGGGGCAAACAGAAGGGTCCAATGGGTACACGGCGGTACCGAAGGACCCCGAGATCGCTTACATGGTAGAGGAATGCAGCGGCGTGATGGCTCAGGCTGATTTCCTGTGCTCTGTGAGCAGGTCTGTGTTTGGGGAGGAAGTGTGTGTGCGTGTGTGTGTGTGTCTGTGTGTATGTGCATGCGTGAGTCTATGTCTGTGTGTCTGTGTGCGTTGTTGTACTATTACATTGTGGGACCAGATTTCCCCACCGTGTGATAAAAACTTTTTACCTTCTGGCAACGTGATTTTGGTCCCCACAAGGATAACCTCAGTTTTATAAAAATCTGAGACTGCAATGAAAAACCTAAAATGCCTAAAGTCTTGTGTTTTGTTTGGTTACTTATGGTTAAAGTTGGGGCTGGGAAAGGTTTAAGGTTCTCATTGCTGGGATTAGGGTTATGCCCATAGATATGAATGGAGAGTCCCCACAAAGATATGAATACACATGTGTCTGTACTTAATGAATATGGAAGGGAAGGTGGCAACTGATGGAGCAGATAAACACTGGAGGGTGTCTGTGGCACAGGAACAAGAAAAAAACTACCTACGCGGCCCCCCGGTGTGGGGGCTGAATGGAATATGTTTTTTTTTCCCCCGGAAGGCAAAGTACGCTGCCCTTTAAGACACTAATTCTGCACAAACAGGAAAGGCAAGTTACACACGCGCTGCGATCACATGACACGGTGCCCCATCTGTAATGCGCCTCTGCTCGCAAGTCACACGAAGGACATCAGACAAGTCACATTCAGACTGCTATGTGACGTCTCTGTGCTACAATTTTCACACGTTTATCGATGGATTACTCATTGTGGCTGAGTTTGAGGAAATCTATTAAAAAAGTTAATAAAAGCCTGTTTGCAGGATGTAGATCTAGAGGAAGCGGGGGGGTGGGGGGGGGGGGACAGTTAACAAAAATCTGCTTTATTCCAACATATTTGCTGTATACATCAGGAGAGCCATAACCCTAATTTAGAGAAAACAACCAGAGGATTGTGCTGCATGTTTCTTACATTCAGAAGCAGAACCTCATATTAGAATCCACCTGTCCAACGTTTTACAGGACAGAATTTTCCATTGTGCAAAGAAATGTCCAGAAATATGTGTGACTGCTTAGAATTTTGCATCAGCTGGTTCGTTATTCCGGGATTTACAAACGCTGACAAAGCTATGGTGGCTCTTGCCTTATCATCCACGGTGACTAACGCTCTCTGCACATTAGCCCCGATCCTCTCCTGTCCCACAATGCCGAGCGGAATTACAGCCCGTCATTGTGTTGGATGTGAAGAGACTTGTGATTATCACCACCACGAATAATCAAGCTCATCATTTCTAAAGACCGGTTTCCAATTGCTGCGCCAAAAGAGCAGATGACCCCATGCTAAATGAGAGCAGCGGAATTTGAGGCTTTAAAGCAGGGGTGGGGGACCAGTTCCATAGAGAGCTGCTGTGGATGCGGGTTTTTGCGATGACCTCTCAATCAGCCAATAATAAAGCAGTAGTTCTCCAGTCCTGGGGACCCACTGTGATTGGTTGATTGAGAGGCCATCCCAAAAACCCACACCGGTCCTCCATGGAACAATTTTCCCACCCCTGCTTCAAAAGGACACGATTGTTTCACTTTACTCCAGAACCAGGGCTCGGGTCTCTCAGTGGCGGTTCTGCCTCCCAGGCCCGATAGCCGGCCGAGGCCCGTACCTGTTCTCTTCGAATTGGCTGATGAGGTTCGACACCTTTGAGGGCTTCTCCCGGACCCTGCCTGCAGCCGGCCGTCCCACCCCCTCCTCCATCCTGGGTCCGAGGGAGTTCACCTGAGCCAGGGGTGAGCGTGACTCTGTCGCGGGGCTCTGGAGGTGCGGCGGCTTAGGGGGCACTGCGGTGGGGGGATTGGGGCAGATGATCCAAGCCATCTGTAGTGACAACTACACTACACTGACCAAATGCAAACACTTCAACAACATTACAGCATCATAGACCCACAGGGTCAGCTTCCTGCTCTACTTGTATATTTTCCACTAACTCAGGGATCTGGTATGGGGGCTTTAATTACCCACCCCCCCGCCAAAACTGATCATGGTATCTTCACTGTGATGTTGTTAATCTCAACTTGCAAGCCAAACAACACCTTCATCCTTGAGACACTAACTATTTGAACTAGAACAACAATGATACACATTACCTTACCCAGTGCCCACGGGCTGCTTTGTGGGTTCCTCTGAGGTAAAATCAGGTAGGTGTTTCAGAGCAAAACCACGTAGTGTGGCATCTGAACCTTCATTTCACAAACAGCTACTGTAAAATGTACTCAGATGGCGGCATGTAACTGTATGGGCTGACCAGCAGGTGGCAGCAGAGGCTATGCGCTACTGAGGTCCCACAGTGACGTCACTGGGCATACAGTCACATACCTGGTGGCTTGTGAGGCAGATGCGGCCGAAATGCTGAGCTTTTCCCATTTACACTGCGGTGACTCTTATAGGTCCCATGTGCCTGGAGAGCCGTCCCGCCCGGGGAGGGGTTGCCGTAACTGCTGCCGTGAGCTGCAACAAACCAAGCCGGTCATGGATATGGAGATTTCACCACATATAAGCGAAGTGAGTAAACATACAGTCACACGCCTCTGGTGTGGCTCACGGCTTTATATCAATGGCATCATCTGTGAGCCTCGCCAGTGCTAATGTCGAGTAATGTCAGGTGGCAGCCGGCGTTGATCGGCATTTTGTTTTATTCCAAAGTACTGAAAATGAAAGCGATCGTGTAATTCAGTGTTTCTCAAGCCAGTCCTTCAGGAACCCCAGACAGTCCACATTTTACTCCCTCCCGGCTCCCCGCCAATCAGAAACACCAAATACCTGGAAACAGATGTGCTGACAGCTGGGAGGGTGCAAAAATGTGCACTGTCTACGGGGGACAGGGCTGAGAAACACTGCTGTAATTTATATATTTTAGCACCTAAATCATCAGCATTACTGTACTGGCGCCAAATACACAGGCCACAGCGCAGAAACCTGCTTGCACTGGCATATGACAAAATCCCCTCGGTAGATCACAGTGCCCACCCCCCTCCCCCCTCAAGCGAAAAACAGACCCTCAGATCTCCAGCTAACTTGTGGGCGGCATCCCAGACAGTTTGGAAATTCTGAGATCCTCCGACCGGCACGAAAGCGCACCTGAGGAAGCCAGCTCGGATTCGGAAAAGCGGTAACCATGGCAACAGCCTTTCATCTCCCTAAGCGCCGAGCAAACGGTGGTGTGATAGGGGAGCGGGAATCTGGTTAGAGGCGTGTCATTGGCGTGTCTAGTGTCATTAACATTATACTCGGATTTTCATTACTGGAATTGCATTTTTACTGGAGACCTGGAGATCACAATTACCTAACGGAGTTGTAAATTAAAGCCGTAATCTAGAAATCACGAGAAGAAAAAAAAAACGCAGCCAACACAAAAGTCTTATCTCTTAACGTGTCCCAGCATGTCAGCCTTAAGCTAAAGCATCGCAGGTCCTCCAGACGAAATACATGGATAGCATATCATGCTAATAACGAACGCAGACAAAAAGCAAACACAATCAGTAACAACGCTACGCATGTGGTTCTCCTTCAACGTCCTCCAATCCTCAGATATCCCTCCAAGCCTCCCTGCCCTCTGCCCACAAAGGATCTCCACAGACAGCACCACTACTTTGCTACTGTTGTGAAGTTCTGCTTCATTAAACAGGTCAAGAATTAAGAGATTCGCCTTGAATATCCCTGCGATGGCCTTTGGCCAACACCAAAACATAGATCCCGATGCAACAAACACACGCACACGCACATGCCTGTCACTATTCCATTTATGCTTTGCAGGGCTTGCACCATCTCAGGACAGACAGTGGTGCAGTGTGTGTAAGTGTGGATATGAGTGTTTGACAGTGTTCAGTGCTGTTGTGCCAGTGCTCACACAAGTACCTTAGGTCCACCTGCTCCTGGTTTGGCTACTTGACAACTGACACGTAAAGTATTAAAGTTTCCCTGACTGACGCAGCCCTAAGCAGGCTAGTAAGACACAGAAGACAGCAACAGAGACTCCGTTTGTCAGGTAACAGTCAAACGATCCGCATTGACCCGGATCTGCTGAGCTCACATCAGCCCCTGGCAACGGGGCATTAAAAAGACAAGTGTGGGCAAAGGAGCGAGAAAGAATACCTGAACACAGCCAAACCTCAGAGTGACGCTACTCAACGTACGCTTCCAGAAACACCCAGAAACCAGGATTGTAGCTTCGCCACGAAGCAGGAGAGCAGGAATGTTGAGGCCCCAGGGGGGGGATCCCCGGTGGCCCGTTGCCGTGGAAGCGTGGCGTTGGGAGACTATCGAGCGTCCCGTTCGTTCCCAGAGCCCTCGGTGAGAGTTCTGCGCAAGCCCCGTTTTGGGAAATACTCCCTCTGAATGTTTACGTGTGTGCGTCCACACACACCCCAGGTGTGTGCGTGTGTGTATAAACATCACATGCACGGGAACACAGCAATAACACGAGGAAGGAGGGGGGCCGTGGTGGAAGAGAGGCTACTTCTCACACCATGGACACGAGTGAAGATGTTGTTTGTGCGCCTTGACCTGCCCGATAGACACAAAGACAGGCCAGAAAAACAGAAAGTCAAGCTCAAAGTGAAGCTCCACTCTCCAACGCCCCCTTGTAGCATTTTTGGTTCACCCCGCTGCACCGCACAGTTCACTCCGGGTTATACAAAGCAGCCCAAATTAGATGGGAATATGAACCGATTCCTAAGGGAACGACGCTGAATTGTATCCAGGGACCTGTTACGAAATAAAAACACGGCACGGGACGTTATGTAAGAACACAGCAAAACGCAGAAAGACCAGCCCACAACAACAAAAGACACAGCAGTGAAGTGTTTACTGGATTCCAGACACCGGTCATCCTAACTGCATTTGTGCCATTTCCATAAAACAGGGGTGCTCGCGATATCGCCCAGCAGCGCCGAGCTGCAGGGGCGCAGAGCGAGAAGGAGGAAGCTCGATGCTCGCATTAGTCGACAGCGCTAAGACAGCCCGACCCACCACCCCGCTTGAGCCTCACGCCACAGAACGCTCTGATCCCCCAGAGAGAAAAACGAGATGAAAATGTAGAGAAAAGGGCGGAGTTGCACAACGTTGACAAGCGTGCCTTTGTCAAGTGTGAAAACGTGATACAGAAAACCCGGAGGGAGAGAGCTTCAAGACAAAACGTCCGACTGCGTGGTGTGAGGAGTGTCACCTTGCATCGCGAGCCTTTTCCTGTCGATCCCGATTCCCTCACTCAACAGAGACGCCGCCATGGGGCCAGCAAGATACATGCAAAGGCACGTCTCTCTGGGACATGTCAGAGGTGCCGCTGACCCTCCTGGCAGTGAATGGGGGGAAGGGGGCGGTGAACGAGTGACAAAGGACGAGCTCTGATCATACAGGAACCCGGCAAGGTGCTTTCGGAAACCTCACTCTGCACGGCAACTGCCTGTCTGTGACGAAATCACCCACAAACAAAAACATTCAGTATATTAACAGCTGTCGGAAGCCCTCTCCCCCGACCCCTTTGACCGGGCTGCAGAAATGCACATGTTTGGCAGCTCGTATGCCTGGGGCATTTCCCAAAATACCCCCCCCGAGCGTCTGTCACTTCAGACCACAGCTGCAGAACCTGTCCAACCTGCCGGGACTCATAGCTACATGGTGGCTGTGCAATCAGAAGAAAAAGTGACAATCACTCTTCAAAAGAAATGTAAACTCCTGAATGTGATGAGGGCCAGCAACCTGCACAGAGAGGACAGCTCCAGTCACATCCTGCGCTGATGCTCACCACGGCAGACAGCAGTGCTCCCCCGACATGTCCAGCGCACTGATCAAGCTGCATCTACCAACTCCCGATGTGAAGAGGGGGCATGAAGATTCTGGGGCAGAGCAAAGGGGGAGAGGGTGTGGCTTGAGGTGGGGGTGCAGAACATGTAAGGAGGTGTGGTCATTGTGATGGAGAGCAGAAATGTGGGTGTGGGAATTCCAGTGCAGAGCAAAGGGGGTGTGGTCATTCTGGTAGCAGAGCAAAGGGGGTGTGGTTTGTCCAGTGGCGAGTGAAGGAGGGGGCGTGGCCATTTTGGCCAAAGGGGGGTCATGTGTGAGACGGAGCACATGTCCTCTCTCTACATTCACTTGTTTATATTATAAGCAGAGGTGGAAAATTCAGGTCCAGAAATTACAAATCCTGACCAAGGTTTTGTTTCAACCAACCAGTTGAGTACTTTGTGATGGTGACTCATTATGCTAAACTGGTTGGTTGAAACAAAACCTTGGTCAGGATTTGTACTTTCTGGACTTCAACTTTCCATCTGCGGTCATAAGCTTTTTTAAACCCTCACTCTAACACCCAGACCCTGTCACCTGACCCAGACCGCAGTTACAGCCCCACTGTCTCCCAAATCCCATTTTAGGGTCCATTTTCCCCCGTGCTGATGCTGGAGATGCCTGTTTTATGGTCATACTGATCCCTGGGTCACCGTCCTGCCTGGGCCAAGTAGCAGATGCTGTAACTGATTGCTTTTGATAAACGGCTGGAGAGGAGCGTCTGTCTGCCGGCCTGCAGACTTCACACGCTCCGCTGAGCGAGAGCCACGCGCCTCTCAAGTCATTAGTCGCTCTGATCAGAGAGCAAGACGGGGGGGCAGGTGCTTGCTGGTCAACTGCTCTTCAGCTTGAAGGAAGATACTAGAACGACCTCATGGCTGAACACCGCTGGGGGCCAATACCATGACATTGTGGGGACCCCCCTCCGCCAAGATGCGCTCCGTATGGGACGCTGGGATAGATGAGCCAGCCTGCTCATTTTCCAGTGATAATTGAAAGATTGCAGGTTCGAATCCCCAAACAGCAATGCACCACTGAGGTACACTGACCAAGGTACCCCCCCCCAGACACTGCTCCCCAGGTGCTGAATTAGCTGCCCCCTGCTATGTCACATTATCACAAATGGGTTAAATGCAGAGAACACATTTCGCTGTTGTGCATACACAACAGGCCGCTAACCACTTTCTATCTCTCAGTTCTTCTCCTTTGGAAATGACTTTCAAGCCCCCAACCACACACACACACACACACACACACACGGCTGCACACGTGCCGCTCCAGATAGAAGACAGACGGTCACACTCCTCACCATTGCACCGAGGCCCGCGAGGAGGATCGCAGGTCACCTCCGTTTGGAGACTCTTAAAAAAGCACCAGGTGCCCGGGCTTGAGAGCCAGTCTAGAAGGTTCCGGTGTGGCCATCCTACCTTTTTTGCTGGTGATCTTAACGCCCACACAGGCCCCCTCCTCCGGCGTCTTCAATGGCCGCCAGGCTGTCTTGTTTTTCTCCTCTGTGGCAGAAGAGGGGGGAAAAAAAAACTTTTACCTCGGACAGCGAGAATGACCCTGGACACGACAGAGGTCCTGGTCCCGTTCGTTGTTCCTCAAATTTGTCCACAATTAAATGGGTTGATTTACAGCCCCCATAATAATTTACAGACGTGTGAAGCCTCTCTGCAGTGCACAGGATGGAGACTGAAGCGGAGTTCAAACCCACCCCCCCCCACCAGCTGCTCAACCCCCACCAAAAAAGCTGGCATGATATTAATGAGGTGTCAGCTTAGGCTTAGCGTTAGGCTTAGCGTTAGGGTTAGGCTTAAGGTTAGGGTTAGGCTTAAGGTTAGGGTTAGGCTTAGGGTTAGAGTTAATAATGCCGTTGTCAAGCTGCAGGTTCATATTTATACACGTATGAAGTTGTCCTGTGTGTCTGTGTACAGAAGGTGTTCCTGGGGAGCTTTTAGACCCCAGGAACTGGGATATCCTGACAGTTTAATGGTATCCTCTCCGTAGCATGTCGGAGATTCTAAAAGGGGAATTTTGCAAAGTGGTTCAGTGGTTTTGCCTTAAGAAGTGAACTCAGGTGCTGCATTCTAATAAGCATACATTCAAAAAAACTGCTTTAGACAATTTTCCCAAAGAGAAGGAAAAGAAAATGTTTGGGGAAAACAGCATCCGTTCAAGGAGGGGAGGGGGGCGCTCCCCCTGGTCTCAGGACTCTCCGCCCAACAGGGCTTCAGCTACTCCTGTGGATGCCCCCCCCCCCCCCACAGGGCTGCTTCAGCGCACAGTCTGCCCACCATAAAAGTCTCAAAGCAAACAGAGACTATAATACATGAAGATCTACACCCCCCCCACATACTTTTCTATAAGCTGCATGCATATCAAATAGCTTCTGTTTTGTTGAGGAGGAACATGAAACACAGGGGTGGGGGGGGGGGCGGTGTTCAATCAACAGGACTGTGACATTTGTGGTTGACAGGGCCAGCGTTTGGCCAGCCATGTGGCAATGCAGACGCACACATGGTTACCTTCAACCGCCCGATACCCCCCCCCCCGCCAGCATCGCAAACGGACCATGCCCGGGGCAGGAACGATCCGGAAAATAAACCAGAAGATTCACCGATCTCAGTACCAAGCCTCTCAGCTCAAAAGTCAGAGCGTGTAGTTTTATACCAGCCCTGGACAGCAGAAGGGTATTAAATGAAATCTGGGCACTCTGTGAAGATTGGGAGGGGGGCAGTTGTCACCAAACCTGCCACACAGGTGACAAAACCAAACCAAGGGTCCGTGGGACACGCATTCACACCCACACACAGACAGCATCAGCCCCCCCCAGAGGCAGAGACACCAGGGACGACCACCAGCCTTATTTGTATTTTCCATAACCATCTATAAATCCATAAAGAGTGCTCGACCCCCCAGGAAGAAATAAAAGCAAAAAATTCCCAGATACTTAGAGACAGACACAGCAAACACAGGTAATTTTTCAGTTATATTCGCACAGAGCGCGAGGTCATCTTGTAACCTTGACAAATCGTTACTTGATAAATAAGTGTGACCTTAGCCCTCGGGATCAAAACAAAAAAGCTTGATACAGAGGCAGCATTGTTAAACAGAGGGAAAAAAGTCAATTTTTTTCCCCAGCAACATCCAAATATTTCCTGAAACCTGATGATAGTCGACATTTTAAGTGGCATCTGAGCTGGACTCATGTCAGAAAAGAACAGGCACACAAACAGAGGCACAGCTGCTGGCGAACGCCGCGGGAGACATGAAGAGCCCGTATCCAAGGCGCCCGCGCCAGCAGCCGGGAGGGACCCCCCCGACCGGGCCGGCACACAAACCTACCGGGATGTACGACCTTCCACAGCGGCCTGATTCTGCCGTGACTGTCCACGAACGAACGGGCCGCCATCGTCGCAGGAGCTTTTGTCGGGACTAGAGCGGGAGAGGCGGCCGGTGAGCTTCCTTCTTCAGCTCGCGATGACGGCGAGCCTGTTTATACAGCGGGAAAGACCGGTTCCCGAAGATGCCTGCTAATCAGGCCACTACCAGCACCGGGCAAGGAGACTCGAGTAAGCAGCAGCCGTCTAACCCAAGGGTACACAGTGCTTTAAAGGCGGTGCTTTGAAAGGATACGGCTCACTGCCACCACCGGGGGTTTGTAAATACTGATTAATGTGTCACCAGAGTGTGTGTGTGTGTGTGTGTGTGTATGTGTGTGGCCAGGGGAGGGGCGGGTCTGTGGTGATGCACTGTGACCACAAACTTCCACACACAGGTGTGTGTGCGCGCGTGTGTGTGTGTGCGTGTGAGAGAGAGAGTCATCTTTATAAGTGACATACCTGACATATTACACATGTTTAACCATAATTTAAACAGTTTCACTTAAACTAACATGGCCTGACTCTGTAGCATACCTGTGAATGTGATTTAAGTCATGGGGACTCAAGGGGTAATGGGGAAGCCTGATTCTCGGCCCCTCCCCGTGGTGTTAGCATGTGTGTGTGGGGGGAGGGAACAGGCCCAATATTAGAGCTACATCATGGAAAAATAATTAAAATTTTTATCCATCTTGGGTGACTATGACAACCTCGTTAAAACAAGTCAGTGTGAACCAGGACAGGATGCGGGCCCCATGAAAAGCTATTTGTGTTTGGCCTTCCAGCTGTGACGGACCCAGCTCCTCCGTTTGTGGAGAGAGAACATGCTCTTCAACTAACGAGGGGTCTCTGCAGCCTACCATGTGGCCCCCTGGTGGAGGTTAATGGTGAAGCGCAACCTGAACATGTCTCAAGCCGAACTCTCCGCAGCTTACAGAGTTTCCTGGCATCAGGGACGATTCGCGAGCAATAGATCAATGAACAGAAAGGGCTTTCCATCCCACAGGATGGAGCTTGTCCTGCTGCCTGTCCCCCCAGCCCCCCCCTTCCATGACAACTTTGAGGGTTACCACAGTGCGGTCCCACTGGAGAATGAAGGCGTGTGCGGGTCCCGTAAAGGCCCGCCAACGACACGAGAGCGAACCCGACAGTACGCAGGAAAAAGGGAGTTCATTCAGTGAGCCCTCAATGGGTCCTTGTGCCCCCCCCACCCCCAAACCCCAACAATCCATTTCTCAGAGAGGCAGCGTGGGTGCACAGCGACTCTGTGGCCCCCTCCTTCTAGGCTTTAGGGCAAGCTGAGGCATGATGGGTAAATCTAAGGAAGGATGTCAACAATGCCACTGGGGGGGGGGGGGGGCGGGTGAGAGACAGAGAGGAGGAGAGAGAAGGAGGCCTTTTCTGGAAATCCATTTTTATGAAAAGCAAATCAACAAGAGAAGCCACTTAATTTTTCTGTGAAAGGAGGAAGAAAGCAAAGCAAAGCAAACAAGGACTAAAATAAGCGGAAGGAATTTCCTGAGAGAGACGGATCTAACTTCACGCAAAAGGCCGAGGCAGCAAGATCAGACAGACATCTGGAATGGCAGCAATGCCAACCATGCAGTGGAGCAAAGCGCAACCCCAGGAGACCGAAAAGGTAGGGGGACTGCAGGCGCAAGTCGGCACGCAGCCCTCAGACGACAGGCGAAAACAAAACAGCATCTGCTGTCGGGTGACATGACAGCCGCAGCTGACAGACGTCTTCGTGACAATGAGACAACGGCATTCCCGACAGCATTCTGGACTGCGAATAGTGTCCGGAATGACACACACGCTGCGGTGCCATCCGTGAGTCACGCTCACTGCACCCCACATCCGTCCGTAACCGCAGTGGTTCCAACAGCACCCAGAATCAAAACACACCAGCTAGAATAACTGAGCTTACAGCACCAACACATAGGGGAAGATGGTGTTGGGGAAGAGGTGCTCCAGCACCGTCCGGGGGGAGCAGAGTGGGCGGGGCTGGGTAGCCATGAGCATCCGGCTGAGAGCAGGCAGCTCACCGCTTACGGTGTTTACACCTGCGGATTCCGCTCCTCAACAGACAGATACAGTCAACATCCACGTCCCAGGCCACCCAAATCAAATCCGGCCCGTCGGTCAGCTGATCCATAAAAGCGCTATGTCTGATTGGACCGGGGAGAGCAGAGGGAATGCGTAGTTAAGGCAGGAGACAAAATGACCGTAAAATGGCTAGTCACAAAAAAGGGTGCTAATCTTCATGAAGGCGAGTGTTTTCCACTCAGTGATGAAGAGACGGGGAACATGACCCGCCCCCCCAACCCCCCCCTCAACCTGCTTTCATTTCTGCCTCCGCACTTCCCTAACTGCGCTGGACGCGAGCCAGTCCAGGTGCCGCAGCCTTGCATTCTGAACACGGCGCACGCGGCGCCGGAATGACGTGTCGACTGTACAGACCACAGCAGGACTGAAGGGACGGACAGAGAAGTTCCCATAGACAGCTGGTGATGGACGCAATTAGTCAGCCCCTTACACCGCAGCGCGTGTGAGGAGCAGGAGGGCTCACGCACACGCACACACACACACACACACACACACACACACACACACAGACCTGCAATCATATCTTTGTGGGGACCGCTCATTCATTTCTATGGGAAAAATGCTAATCCTACCTATGACAACCTTAACCCCCACCCAGCCCTAAATTTTTTGGAAGATTAAGTTTTCCTTTATGGGGACCAGAAAACCAGCCCCCTTAAGGTCGAAAAACAGGTATTCATTACGTTGTAGAAACATTTGGTCGCAAGGTATATACACATACACAAAACCAAAATAACAACACTGCAACGTTTCACCGAAAAATTCCTCCTCCCCCCCACCTCTGCAAGTGTTTTCCAGGTAGTGACGACAGTACACCAGGCCCCCCACCCCAGGTGACAGACACGTCCACCTGGGGAGGTGCCATGTGGATCGGGTCCAGTCCCGCTATGCAGTGAGTGGGGGGGGGGGTTGGGTAAGTGCTCTTTCCATTGTTAATTAGCAACTCAGATGCTCACACACGCCCCCTGAGCTACAGAGTGGCCCCCTGCTGGCTGCTCTCTATAAACACACACACACGCTTTCATCTCTCACCAGCGGCACTCTGCAGTCCATCACCAGGAAGCAGGTGACAGTCACCTCCCCCCCCACCTCTGGGTCCCCACTGACTGACCTGGCGTGAGCCGGTCCCTTATCCGCGTCTAGCACCTCCGTTGGCCACGACGGGACACCGCCGGCTCTCCGCTGCACACATGGGTGAGCGGCTTAGCAGACAGGACACGCTCTCTCCTCCCACTGGCGTGGCGACAGGATCCCAGACGATGGCCAGCTCGCTTACTGCTCACTTGCTCGCACCACGAGTCCGCCTGCTCCGCCCTGCCCCCCCCCAGCCGATCCGTACGTATAATCGCATTCCAGCAGGGCCGAGTCATACGGGTATGGTTAGCCGGGTGCTCCGCGTCTCTGTCCCACTCTGTGTGTGTGTCTCTCTCTCTCTCTATCCTCTTCTGCAGGGAGGAGGGCGATCAGCAGCACAGTCACTGAGGATGGAGATGACGGGGATGGGGGGGGGGTGTTGCTCTTATCGGCCGTTACCGCTGTCGCTAACCACAGTAGCGCGATGCTGAGCATGATACACTGAACGGGGGGGGTGGATAGAGAGAGAGAGAGAGAGAGGGAAATGGGAGGAGAGAGAGAGGGGGATGGGGGAAAGCAGGGGCGGGGCACAGTTAGAGAGCCCCCACCACTCCCCCTCCCCACACACCCCTGCCCCAACACACACACAGCATCCTGTCTGTCCCAGAATACTGACCCGAGGGGGCGGGGGAGGGCATTTAGGGGTCGCCTGACTAGGCGAGGAGTTCAGAGGAAAAAAATAGGGAGGACAAAAGGAGAAGAGGAGAAAGCGAAAGGGGCCCCATTCAGATGCAGATGAGGCTGGGGGCGGTGGGAGGGGGCCGTGCTGCAGGGGGCACCGTGGGCATATTTTACTGCTGCGGCACTAAATGCTGGGGACCGACGGACGGCTCATCTGATAAGCGAGGATTCCCGTCTGCTATCTGTCACAAGACAAGCGTCACATCGCACCAACAGTGAAATCCACATGTAAAACCCCCAAACGGTCCATCAGATGCTCTGTAGTGCAGAAATCAAAATGTAAATCTGAATGTCAGTGATTTTAAAATGCTCGGTCCTCCTAACTGAGAACAAACTGGGATTTAGTGAAAATCCACAGCTGTGAGATTTACACTGAATTGAATTCACTGCCCCCCCCCCCCCATCCCATAAGGAAGGAAGAGGGGAAGGGAGAAACTTCCGGAAGCATGATGGAACCTCCCATTATGTCCCCCACGCCTCCCGCCGGGTGCCACTTGTAGGCCTGGAACTGTTCTGGGACACGGCGCGGAACAGCTGCTCCTCCCGCCGTCATATTCCCATGACGGACCACAGCAATCAATGACATCGTTGGCCAGCAGCCAATCGGAGCTTGAGGCCGACGTTAACCGATGTCAACTGACGACAACATCCTCTGTGTGACTGCCGCTCTCTGTCAGTGTCATATTGGAGGAGATCACTATGGAAACCCCACGCCCCCCTTGATCCCATGCCCTGCCCCCTGCTGGTTACCACGTTGCCGCGACATTGTGCAACAGTCCGCCAGATGAGCCAAAAGATTTAAAGACCCACCACAATACGTGACCACTTTAGAGAAGAAATTTACCCAAGAACCTCTTTATCTCAGTCTGAACCCAAATATCACCTTAGACATGAGGACTACAGCAGAAAATAATATCAGAGAGACATTACTGTGTGTACAGCACACGCACACATCCTGCACAGCACACCTGAATGCGCAGTAACTATATCCGGTCAGGGTGACATAAAAACCAATAATGCAGTTCGACCAGTAGCTGTAACTGTCGCGAGCTTCAGCTGCCATGAGCTGTAATTTTGGCATGATCCTCAGGCTGTATCCAGAGTTACGGCGCAGGCAGTGGAAGCATCCGGAAGGTGACACAAAGCTTTAATCCCTGACTGAACTGGTTCAGCTATGAGCTGAATCTCTTTGCACTTTGAGGCTCGAATGAACGACGCCGGTGATGCAAAGGTGAGTCTGGTGTCCTGCTGACAGGTAAGGTCACCTGTGTCAGCATGAAAGGCATTCGGAAGGAGGCAGCGGAAGGTTCCGGAAGGATGCCTTGTGTGGACTGGTTCCCCGGCCAATCACATTGTAGCCCCCCTCCAGTTAGCGGTAGCTGCCTCTGATTGTGAAGGGGCACCGTACAGGGATACAGGACTCCACCCGATTCGTAACGTGGATGCGATCCTGCTTCTGCTCTGGACTTTTCACCCCACCCAGTGAGAGGCCAGAAGATCGTTTAGCATGATCAGTGCGCTGACATCATAACTGCCGTGAGATCCAATTACTGGACGAATCTAGGTCACGCCCCCCGCGAGTGCCGTTCAGGGAACCGTCAGCGGGTTCATTCATAACAATGAATGGTGGTGGGCGGGGGGGGGGGTTATTAATATTCTGATGGTAGGGGGGAGAGAGTGTTGTTATTCTCGTCACTCGGCGATGAGGGTTCAGACCCCCCCCCCACCCCGGGTGGTGGGCAAGGGGGAACCATTTGAATAAGGTGAAACAGGGGGTGGGCTATGGGTGGGGTGGGCAGTCCTGCAGACCCAGAAGTACATTGTGTAGGTGGTGATGTGTAAAGATCCAAGCTCTCTTGGGCTTTAGGGGGAGGGAATTGAGAAATGGGGGGGAGGGGTGCTCTCTTAACGCTACACAATGACATTCACACACAAACATCACTCTCACAGAGAATCCATCTGTCTTACGCACACACACACACACACACACACACACACTCACACAGCATTGCTGGACTCCTTTAATACATTAATGCATTTGCTGAGTTCCGGTTTTGTCCTCATAAACCACAGAAGAAATATCATCTCCTGTGGCAAACACCACAAGCATGGCTAAAGGAGCTTCCTGACCACTGGGGGGGGGGGGGGACTGTCTCCATTGCTCTTTACAGTCGAGTTGATCTGTCTCACTTTCGGACACTGCACTCGGAAACACCAAAAATCAATAACCACCCCCCAACCCCAGTATAAGACTGGTCCCAGGATCTGTTTGATCATATCCAGCAGCGGTTCTGGTCTTCAGAAGCAATCAAATTAACACTGTCTTATACTGGATCACGTTCCCTCGAAGATAAACAAATCATCACTTTAGCTAAATAATAATCTAAAAAACGCTAAATTATTTCACATTTGCTTTTATTTCAGTTTCAAAAACAATATTTATAGTTTCCGTTTGGTTTCAGTTTCTTGATTCTATTTTCGTATCTTATTTTATTTTAGTTTACATGTTAGATGAATGTTTTCTTATAGTTTTATTTTTCAGTAACAATAATAATCCTGACCTGTATTCTACCAGCTCAGAGGAAGCTGCCTACGTTGTGTTAACTAACACAATGACATTTACACACCATCAAAATTTATTGAAAGTGAAACAAAACTTTGTCCATGTGGTTTAATAGTCCCGACACGCTCCTTTGCTATGGCCCATATTGTCTTTGCCCTGGTTTGTGTTTTGCAGTTTGCCAGGAGACCTGCAATTACTGGCCTACTCTGAACACCTGCTAGAACATGCATACATGCATACAGGCCACATGCATACAGGCCAGGCCACTCCCTCCCTCTGCCTCTCTCTCCCTCCCTCCCTCCCTCTCATTCCGCAGCCGGCACTGTCACACTACACACTACTGATGCACAGATAAGAACATTTCTGGCTGATACCAATAGCCGACTATTTCGAAAACTGACACCGATACCGACTGGGAAGTTTCTGCTTACATAGGGGACACTCCACCCAAAAATATTTACAAAAATTAAATGAATTACATATGTTTTCATCGTTTTAACGTTAAAATGATTCCACGCAGCAGACATTTTTCTAACTGTTTAGTGATGGGTGTGCAAAGCGATATGGGTCACCATTTAAAAGGGAATTATCGGCGGTAAATATCGGCTCATCGACTGTTGTTGAATAGGCCGATATCGACAGCTGGCCAATACAATCAGTGCATCTCTCCCACATGCCCTTTCCCCCTCCTCTCTAACTTAATAAATATCCTTGTTCATTAATTTGTTTGTGGCTTGACTCCTTTATGTTACCTCCTGTGAGCCAACATCATAACACTTTGAATGCTTCAGAAGTATAATGAAGGTGCAATGCCTTTTTTCATACTGAGGGCACTACTGCCCTCTGTTGGCAGTTTCGGGCTAATGTCCGCAATTAGTCTTAACTATAAACTGATGGACAGACCTTTCTGGAAGCCTGCCCTATAAGCTTACATAATAATAAATGATGAAAGACAGCATCACAATAAACATTTGTAATAACATCACAGGCGTGTAATACATACCGTACATTTATAGCGAAAAGAAACCAAGGCCTGTCCTTTTATTCACTGACCACAAGGGGGCCCATCCAGCTTTTGAGGCACAAGCGGCCAATGCAAGTAAGACTGGGGGCTGCTGGAGACCACCAGGCCAGAAGGCTGCCCCAGAGTGGGATACGGCAACCCACTGGAACCCTGGGAGGAATTCCGCTCAGAAATGTCAACAGGCAACAGAACAAAGGACGTTATGGGGGGGTCCAGGGTGAATGCAGAAAGATGAAAATAAAGCCAAAGGAAATCGCCCCTGATACTAATTCTGTCCATACAGTTTCATTGTTTCATTTCTCTCTCACACAATGGCTGAGGGAACACCAGACTTATTTATCAGAAAATAAAGGAAATTCCTAAAAAAACCTCTCAAATCCACAGCTGTCCGGAGAGCATAAGAGCACGCCGTTAAAGTTTCAGCCCGCCAAGCGGGACCAGAGTCCTGAACCACCTCTGATTTGTGGCCGACGTCACGCTGAGGTATAGGAGGTGATCACAGATGTAGCCTGAAACATGTCTGCGTCTCATTCGCTTCATTTCTGTCAATCAAATGATGCCCACCAATTAAAACACTGACCATCGTAATGAAAGTGGGTGTGGTTACGGAAACCTGCTTTCCCTCCGTTTGCTGTTTATAAACCCTGAATACAGATAGAAGCCTGATAGTCTGCACCCACAGCCCAGCTCTACGGCGTCCTCATAAACAAAAACACAGACACAGATACACCAAAGCAGATTAGACTTCCCAGAACAATCAACCAATTTCTGGGATTCCAAAAATTCCAAGAGACAATTTAATGTTCTGGAACAATCTCTTCCCACAAAAGACTAAGGGAATTTTATGCTGCTAAAGTAGGACCAGGAGACGTGAGGTGGTTGAGATACTTCATCAGGCACGACGGATTCTATGATGGGGGGTCCCAAGGCCTCCCCAAACCACAGACAGGGGGGAGACGGAGAGAGGAGAAGTCTCTAGCAAAGGTCCTAACCAGGGAAAGCAATGCAGGACCAGCACAAGACAGTGGAGGAATAAGTGAGAGATGGGGGCCACGCTCATGGTCTGGAGATATATCGCCCCCTACAGGCTGCAAAGCAGATTCAGAACTTTGCAAGGTTGCTGGAAAAAGTTCCAAAAGTTCCTCTCGTAAAGCCCTTAAGCAAGACACCCAAATGACACTCCAGGTGGAGTTAAAAATATATATATTGTTTACGTTGGGGGGAAAAGCGTCAGTTTAGCAGCTAATATATAACATCACACGGCAAGGCAAAGTCATTATTCAATATACATGATTAATACACTTTTAAAAGCGAACAGTTTGGTGAGAGAAGCACAGCCTGTACAGAAAGAAAGACAGGTCAAAGAAGAAAGGGAGGGAAGCTCTCTGGAGATAAACAGCAGCTGGACGACCTCGGCCCTGTGAGAGTCCGTACCTCCAGAGCAGGAAGCCTTAATAAGACACCATCCTTCCTCCTCCTGGGAATCCCCAACCTCTCCAACAGGCACCCCAGGATGAGTCAGAAGAACGACATCATCATTCCCAGAATTCCAAAGAAAGAAGTGACTCCGCACAGAGTACAGATTCATCCTTAACAATTATTGTGTTCTGCCTCTTTCTTTATACGGCTGCACTCAGGGAACTTTGCACTAAGTCAGTGGGTTATCAGTCAACAGGATGTCCAAGTCATACCTCACTTGTTCACAGACCCAGATAAGCTTTCAATTTTGTCAAATGTTTCAAAACTTCTGGAGAAACAATCTGGCAGTTAACATCCAAGATGGCGGCAAGAGAAGGCTACAAACAGGACAACACCGAATCAGACACATCACAAAAACAATCTGCTACCTGATACTGCCTGGATGGTGTTATATTAATGACAAAAAACACCTCAGATTATAGTGGGAACATCAGCAGACCATTATGTTAATGTCAGATACTTTTGGCTCTTTATTGTGCTGCTTTTCCAGTTCCTGGTGGCTAATGCTAATGCTAATGCGTTCCCCTCCCACATTACTATCCACAAGATCCCTGAATGCTTAAGCTTCCAACAGCAATTCACCTCACCAGGACTTTAATAATGACAGTTTAACCAGACAAACCCACTATAATCCTGCTCATCTCTCAAATGCATCTCTCTGCCTTCCAGAGTGGAAACAGGGGGGCTCAACCCACGAATCCCAAGAGAACTCCACCCCCCCACCCCATAGTCCATCTCTGAAGGCTGCAACACTAGGGTCGTTTGCTATGAGCCTAAAGATCTGCAGGCCAGGCTCTGTGGTCTCCAAAGCCAAGAGAACAGCCCAGTAGTGCAGCAGTACCTTCTGGCCTCCTGAAGCAGTACTTCCGGCACCGGTTCCTTCTCATGCCGCGGTCAGTCTCCCTCCTGCTCGCCACGTGGGTGCTCCCCAAAGCCTTCTCCCGAACAGCTAGCGGCTGACATTGCCCATCAGAGGGCCCCTTCCCAGATAAGAGTCTCCACTCATTTTGGGGCTCGTCCAGCTGCTAACCGGGCAACTCAGCAGGGAAGGAAAAGGCGGCCGGCAGCCTGTAGGCGGTGCTGAGGACGTGCTTCCCGTGCGTAAACGACCCACCTAAACAGCTGAGCGGCACCACCAGGTCTGACTAACCCCACTAACAATGAGAGCCTTGGAAGTCCTACACAATGGCCACTATATCCATATTATTCATGCAGACCTTTCTGTATCGGAAATGAAGACCAGCAAAGTCGCCCCATTCACATGTGGGGGGGCTTTCACTTGCTAAACTCCATATACAAAGATCTCGACTGGCTGGCAGGAGGGGGGACACACAGTTTGGAAGTCAGAGAACGTGAGGAGAAGAGGACGGCGTGAAATCGTGTGGGAGAAGCTGCCTCTTGAGAGCTTCCGCTGTTGGGGGCTGCTTCACCAGTGGGCCAGCCAGGTTCCTGAAGGACTAACTCCCTGGAACATAATCAAAGCTTCCCAACAAGGCGCATCATGGGCTGGAGCCATGTGCTGCTTGGGACACGCCCCAGCCTCCGAGAGACCCTGACCACGAGGACGCATGGATGGGGAGATGGAAAGATGGATGGAAAGATAGTCAAGGCTACAACATGAAAGCAAAACTTCACGCGTAAACCCCAGATAGGAGGTTTGATCGGCAAATTGGCGCTCAGTCTCTATATGTGAACTGTTCAAAGACGTGACCCGACAAAGTCACCGACGTCCATCTGATATCAAGCAGGACTGGGAGAATACGAATCCTGACGGTGTGAAAGTGTAGCGGCTGGCAATGAGTGTGACGTGAGCTTCAGCCAATGAGAGCGACTGGCTATGAGTGCGGAGTGAGATACAGCCAATGGGTGCGACTGGCAATGAGTGCGGCGATGAGCTACAGCCAATAATGGCGCAAGACACAGGATGTGGGGAAACATGGGAGAGATGTTTAAAAAGTTCTGCAAAGTTGTTTGTTTAGTGACTGTTCTTATTAGGGTGTACTCACACGTGGCTTGGTTGCCCTGTAACATGCCCGAGACCGATTGCCCCCCTCCCCACTCCCCCTCAGGTCTGCCCTCACATTGCACTTAATGATCCTGATCCAAGCACACTTTCATCGTCACTGTGTAACTTCACGTGTTAAAGGGAAGTGCTATCACACAGCAGAATGGAGCTCATGATTAATGTCCTTATCTTGTTTTGAGCACGATGATGCACACAGATTTATCAAGTCCTCAACGCAGCATACTGCTACACCAGTATGAAGATAGTCCCACATAGTCCTACACACACACACACTCCTGGCAAAAAGGGACCAAAGCTTAATGTTGTGCAATTTGGGTTTGGCACATTTTTTTGCCCAGGAGTGCGCGAGTGTGTCACTAAAGACCTGAGGTATGTAATAGTGTTTTCTGAAAGTCCTATGTAAACAAGGGTTTATTTGTCGTGTGACTGTGAATGTAGATCACATGTTGTCATTTGATTAAAGTATTTAAACAATTTGTAGCACGTTGACACAAATCGGAGAGCTGTCATTTCCCCGTGTCACTTGTCATGTGTTTTCGTGACAAAATGTAGCTTGGAGACCAGACTGAGTCATCAGCAATTCTTCCTGGTGTAAGATCTTGTAGTGTGTGACCGCCTGTCTCTGATCAGTCATGTAGTATGTAAACCACGATGACTTCAAGATTCTCAATTACAGGATGATTAGTAGTGTAGTTAGAAGGGTATAGTGGTCTTAGAAAGTAGTGTAGTGTGAAGAGTATAGTGATCTTGGAAAGTAGTGTAGTGTGAAGAGTATAGTGATCTTGGAAAGTAGTGTAGTGTGAAGAGTATAGTGATCTTAGAAAGTTGTGTAGTGTGAACTTAGCGCAACATTTGTGAACCTCCTTACCTTAGAAGAGAGAATTACCAAACTTCCTCATTAGTCACCTTCCCCCATATTGATAAGAAAGAAATACAAGACTTAATTTGAAAAGAGTTAAATTTAGACAGTTCAGCTTATGCCGATAAACTGTGATAGACTGTGATAGACTGTGGGGGCGTTGGTGCCGACGGCTGTTCGCCACGTCGGTGATGCCCTAGACGGCTGAGCCTGTTGCCTAATGGATTAACTGGCACTGTTTACAGGCACAGATCTTCTTTGACTGATTTCCTGCCTTTGAGCGTCATTACAGTGGTAATGTGTCATATAATCGTTCAATCATTTAAACGCAGGGCTGCTGTCTCACACCTCCAAAGCTCCGGTTTTAGAGTTTCCACCCTGCAATCCTAAGGTACACAGCAGGCTAAGCAGAACCAACCTGCTCATGTGCCCCGTGATGCACTGATATCCTGTCCAGGGTGCAGCCCTGCCGTGGAGCACATCACTGTCCAGGATAAGCCAATGGAAGCTAGACAGATGTCTCCAGGGCTGGAAATGAAGCTCAGCCAATCACCCGGGGCGAGTAATTTAGACAAAGGGCGAGTACAAAGAGCTGAACACCAGCCTGTTGGCTAGTAAAAAAAAATACACGTCGGACTACATTTACTGACCGAACCCAGCTGGCTGGCAGCAAAAATTCCATCCCTGGACGTCTCATCTCCATCAATTAAGAAATTATTTTAGTTATGATATTTTTAAAAATAACTAATCATATGCATTGCAAAAAGCAAGTCATGACTTTGTAAAACGTAGGTCGTTTACAAGGTCAAGGATCCTTATCAGAATCTCACCCAGAATAACAAATAAAGGGGCTTTATGTGGTTAAGCAACAGAAGGTGTGACGTGGACTTGGGGGGGGGAGACTTCCTGTAACTCCCTACATCACTTTCCCTGGGGTGCCAATGAGAGACTTCAAAACATATAACTTTGCCGGATACATGGCGGCACTGTGGTCCCAGGTGTAACACAGTGCGGCAAAGCTTTGCACATGAAAGCACGGCCCGGGGGTGGGGGGGGGGCATCCCAATCAATAGCAGCACTGGCCGGGCCCTGCCGTGTAACTCGTACCACCGAACAATCCCAGGAAGACGTGCTCCTCCCCGTAACGGTAAACACCTCCACTGGGGCAGTCTGGGCTCAGGCATGTCTAAATAACGGAGCGGATTTCAGGAATGGAGTCATCCTCTCTCAGTGAACCGGGCTGACCATGGTGGCAACATTTTTAAAATGTGGATAGTAAGGGCTTTGAAAGCGACGGAACAGGAGCCTTATGCGGCTCAGCAGGGTAGGACACTATGCCTGTGATCAGACGGTCGCTGGTTCAAATCCCTGGGTTAACACAGCGTTTACACCATTGGGTCTTTAAGCAAGGGCCTCAAACCCGTTTGCTCCAGGGACTGTCTGAACCTGCTCTCTCAAAAAAGGACGTCGCTTCGCAAAAAGCGTCCACTAAATAAATTAAATGCAAGAGACATCCTGAGGCGAGCTTCTGACGTATTTGTAGATTAACACGACGACATACCCAGCTTTCTTTGGACTTTAGGGCCGAATGCACTAAAAAATAAGCTATTGAAAAAAAATCATATGATATTTTAATATTTAGTTCAATTTGTTTTGATACAGCCAAGCCCTAAAGCACATTATATGTATATGTATATGTTGTGATAAATTACTTATCATTTGTACAGAATAACAGAAAAAAGAGAAAAAGGAAGACAAAGAAAGGAAGAATGTCAGATGACAACGGAGGAGAGGAACCAGTGTTGTAGCCCGCTAAAGGGTTAAATCGACCATAAGAGTTAAACTGAAAATAAAACGAGTGTGTACTGAAAGTTAACAGCAATGCTCCAGGGATAGAAAACAGCATGCAGTGTAGGGGCGTGTCAGGAATGTAGTGACGAGCCTCGCGGGCAAAACGCCAAACCGCCTGAAACCACAGGAACACGGTCCACAAAATCATAGCAATCATATTAAATCAGAGGAATGGCCGAAACTGAAAAATGTAATTAGGGACACAATTTTGGCATCTGCTTCTATCGTAGGGTAAACACGTCAGAGGAAACAACTGCAGAATAGAATCAAGATACACATTAAACAGGAAATGTGATTTTGACTGCCCATCCTGTAAGCCTGTACAGCAGCAAGACCACAGAGCAGCGCGCAGTTTTGGTCTGGGGTGTGAAATGGCTGAGATCCGAGCACCTACTGGCGTCACTCTCACATGTGGCAGAAGCCGTGTTAGATTACTTACTGACAGCTAAGCAAACGAAGAATGGCCCTCCATCTATACCCCTGAAACCCCACTAATCACACTACCTGTGTTTATACACCAGGATATGAATGTCTTTAAAAGCTTTATATTACATTTATTTATACATCCAAAGCGATGCACATGCGAGCATCAGAGAGCCAGGTTAGACAGCGTCCCTGAAGCAATTGGGGGTTGGGGCTCAAGGGTCCCACAGTGACATCATTCTGCCGACCCAGGGATCTGAACCAACAACATTCCGTTCACAGATACAGTGTCCACAAAACCGCATACCATCCACACACCATACAATACCATTATTTACAGATGATGTTTGGTGAGATAAAGTCTATGGAAAGCACTAAGAACATGATTCAAAAACTTATACTGAATAACGATCTATAAATAATAATAATAATAATAATAATAATGATAATAATAATTCGTAGGCTGCATATTCTGCCGGAGAGTTACACGTAAACTCCAAGCTCCTATCTCGAAATGGGTCTCTCTCTCCAGAGGTTTCAGCTACCGCTGGAGGAACGCCAAGTTACCAGGGAGGGAAAGCACTCACACGGGAACAGGAAGGCAGTTAAGATCGTTTACTGGACTTTTTCCTCAAACACAAGTGTCAGGGGTTAGACGAAGTAAATACATTTTAATGCGCCTCGATCATTTTTGGAGGGTGTGAGGAAGACGTAGACGCTGGGCGACTGCACTTCACTCTAAGTCCGGTCAGGACTTGCCCAAATGCCTTCAGCCGAGTTTCCTTCTAGTTCGTTCCACGCGTAACTACGTACTCTCCTTTGCACTGACTGCATAAGCCGCCCTATCGGGATAATTACAGTAATTCCTCAGCCGAATCGCTCAGACGAAATATGGCTGCTTTCGGCGTGAAAAGAAGCGTGCATTTCTGCATTACTGCACTCCACATGTGTGGCTGCGGACTTACCTGTACATTCTCCCTCGTCTTCCTCTTCATCCATACATATTTTTAGAGTTTTGGATTTTTTTCTTATAGCAACTCGTCGGAAATCGCCCATGTCGTACGTAATCTTTCTCTTGTCTAGTCCGGCATCGAAAAATTATTTCACTTTAAATACAACTTTAATGCATATATATATTTTCTAAACGGATTATTGTTGCACCAACCAAAATGTTGTCAGATGTTAAGACCAACATCTTCTTAAAAGTCCCTCTCCGTATAAATAATATTTTGTGGCTTGTCACGTTATTTTGGAAGTCGAAAAGTTCAAGTAGTTCCCCAGCTCAATGTATCGTCTCAAGATTTTCTTGGCGACTTGCAGGACAAGCTGCCCTGATCTCGCGGTCCCGATGCGCCCCTCCCCACGGCGGCCCGTAACTGATGGTAAATCCACACCCTCAGACGGGATAACGCCCCCTGCAGTTTACCTGCTCAGGTGCGCAAACGGTGTCATTGTGAAAGGAAGGTATCGGGAGCAGGTTAACTGCCCCATTTCTTCGTTGTAGGAAATTTTATTAGGACTGATAACGAAATGTACTAATACACCCTAAACTGAGAGGTGTGATATCTTGGAAAATTAAAAAACTAGTATATTTAATGGGACATCTAGGTGGTTCTCTGAGTAATATGCAACACGGACTTATGCAGCCGGTGTTACGCAAACCGGTCGGTTTATGGCGTCTGATTTCTCTGCGTTTCATACTCATTTACAAACAATACAATTACAGAATGACATGGTACGCAAGAAACGCAAACTGATGTAACCCAGAAGCCCATGAATTAAAAGAAATATATCAGCCTTATGAACAGTTCAGGGATAGTTTTTTATTTTGTATTTTTTTAATTGAAACTGGTAGTATTACAGGTCTTAAATTTAATAAGAAATACGAGTAATAAAATCCAGTAGAACATATTGCGATCTGTTTGACTCTGCGTCGCCGCTGTATTGAGTCTCTGCGTTTAATTGGCAGCCTTGAAGGTTTCTGCACAGAGCAAACTGCGAGAAAAATATTTTTACACTCAACGGGGCCATTTCAAAAAGTATTGTGACTCTGAGACGGTCCTAAACTCCGGGAGTAATTCCGTCTGTTTAAATTATATTTATACAATTGTATGCATTAAATAATGACAAAAGACTTCACCAGCTTCCATTGCGTCGATACTGCTAGAAAACATTTTGATAGCATACAGCGCCACCTGAGAAGAACTTCAACACTGCATACATCCACCACATCTCCATTATAGCGAAATTACTCTCCCTGGAAGAGTAATCTCACATTATAATACCCAATGGGTCCAGCAAGCCGCCTGCGTGTTGTTAATCTGGGGTAAACGTCAGAACAGATACAGGATAATGTCTGCCAAATAAAAAGCTAAATAACAATGACATTAAAATAAAATAAGGTGTTTAAAAATTTATGTCTGGTACAGTACATGTGGAACCAGGATTCCTAATTAAAGAATTTCTGCACAAAAATGTATTTCCGGCTGCTTCTCCTCTGTTCAGTCGTCCATCTGTCTTCTGTTCTTCTGTGATTTTACCACTGAAAGATCAAACCACTCGATGTTTTCAGGTCTGGAAGTTTAAGTTGATCCTGTGGGTTACAACTCATGAAATGATGGATGACCTATCAATATATAAAATGCATAATCTTTGGTTTTTAAATATGGCTTCAGGAAATGATACTCAGCCCAGTTGATCTGCTCTGGAATATGTCTATATTGGCGATGTTATACTACTGTAACACTTTAGTAAGGCAAAAGATTTCCAGGTTTCAAAACACTAAGAGAAGTAATTTATATATTCCTATACTGGAAGAAGGCCACTTTCACCAACTCAATGCATTTTTTCTTGAAAGACTTCAGACCTGCTGGTTTTGAAGGTATGACAGTTGTTCAGTGAGTGAGTCCCATTCACTTTAGATAATGTAGAGTTAAAAAATTAAATCCCATTACTGCGACAGATTGATCAGTGTTTGTGCTTCGGCTGGGTATGTGAAAGGTGGCGCTAAAGTATCAATCTTGTTTGTAACACTAATTGTTTTCCATAGAGGGGTTGGTGGTGAAACCTTCACAGACACCATGTGTGAAAAGTAGGAGACGGGTATGGTGGGGGTAAAGAATCGGAAGCAATTAGGATGTGGCCCCCGCGACAGCCAAATTAGCGCAACGTGCCGGTCTTATAACGACACGGGTAACGTGAATGATTGTGATGTAGTCATTTCTGTTGGACCTCAAAACTGCTTATGCTATCAGTGGATCAGACTTTACCACTTACGAGAGACAGACTTGAATATATGGTAATAAATAAATAGATAAATAAATTCATAAAAAAAAATAAAAACATACTCTTTGTGTTAGTACACATGCACTATATCTAAAGCTCCTCGCGTGCAACGCCCTGACACCTGACGCTTTGCAGGCGCGTGTCCTCAGGATCAGAACGTGCACAGCAATCCACCGATCGTCCTGTAAGCATCTACTCATCGTACGCCATGCCAAAAGATGGTCACCAACAGAGGATTTCAAAAATGAAAAGTAAACAACAAGGACTGTTAGGTCACATATACATACTGTAATAGGTCAGCTTTGGAAAAAAAAAAACCTCGATAGTGTTTTTCGTTTATGGCTCAGGAAATGCCTGAAGCTTTATGGGAAATCAGAGAGACGTATTATCAAAATTCAATACCGGCTAAAGAGAGGAATCCCATAGTGACAAGTAGGGGATAATGGAAACGATTATATTTCATTCTATGATTGTTTCTTAACTGTTGTTCTGACTCAGTCACATCGTTGTTTAAGAATTGATGACATCTTTTAAAAGTTCATAAATTACGGATACATTTCTAGGTGATAAAAAAACAGTCATTGCTTGGAATCCCCACACCCTTTTCCGGAAACCAGCCAGCCTGTAGTGTGTGTGTGTGTGTGCGCGCGCGCGCGCGCGCGTAACCATTTCCCTGCCCTAAGCACCTTGGTCAGATAATCCTAGCCACACCCCCGATCAGAGGAGGCGGGGCTTGCAGGATGCTTTACTGACAGATATGGAGGTGGGCGGAGACCAGGTCCAGGAAGATCTGGTGCCTCTGTACTATGGGTGATCTGCCGGCTGAGGACTGGCACCTACAGGCCGGGGGTGGGACTGCGGATGAGCCAGGCAGCTGAGGGGGACACAGGGGAAGCTGCCGTGACTGCTGCTGCTGCTGCTGCTGGAGAGGTACGCCAAGTCTTCCTGGAGAGCTACCACAACCCTAGGACTACATGCGGAGCCGAAGGGGGACAGAGGAGGGGAGAAGAGGGGAGAGATTCTGTCAGAGTCACTGCAAGCCCACACATGCAGACGCCCGCTGTCCGGCTGAAGGGCCGGTGGTTTGTGTACCCGTTTCTGTTAGTCTAACCAGACGGGGACATGGGGCCTTCATGATAACAGGGCTGCCACACCTATAAAGGTCTAAAATTTTAGTCTAGAATTAAAAAAAATATTCTGAGTCCCTGAAGTTCTTAATTCCTCTGTGTCGATTAAATTAGGCAGTAATATTATTCTTTAAAAAAAAAATTAAAAATCTTATGTGAAGTAGTAGATGCACTGCATATGAGGATGTTAGATGTTTATCTAGATGTTTTCCGCCCACACGGTGCCAGCTGGGTACTGAAATGCCCAAAATAGCTGTACCGCGAGCGAGAAGCCGTGAAACGCCGACGTCACCGCAGCTGCGCCGGAGCTGTCATTTCCGAGCCCGGGGCGCGAGGCTGCTGTGAAAACCGGCCGTGTCTCTGTGCTGCACCAGTCCTTTGGGTCTGGCCAATGATGCCCGCACGAGAAATGCACGGCACCACGTGTACGATTAAATGCTGCATTTGTTTAATCAGAGGTCGCAAAACAGCCTTGAATTCGAGACCATTCACTGTTACAGTACATGCAGGACTTGACAACTGATGCGAAAGTACGCATTCGTTATATAATTCAATCCAATTAATTTTTATATAGCGCCCTTCACAACAAAGCGTTTTACAGGGTTGTGTTGTGATACATACAACGTTAAGGTGTACAGAGGCCCCTAGGCTACAGTAGTCTGTGGGGCCCCCAACCCCACCCCCCTCCGTGCCAATGGGGGCCCCCTTGCACGCTGGCACACGTGGGGCCCCTAGGCTTAAGCCATATCTAGCCTGTGCGTTAATCCGCCCCTGCATACAACATAAGTAGAGAGAGATGCAGAACAGGAAAGAAGGAAGTTAACCCTTATGTCCATTTGAGGGTCTTCCGGACCCAGTCGAAGATTTCAAACATGGCGCATCTTTCGCCACTACTTTCAGTTTCAGCTTCAACTTCTCTTACTTTGCATTACATCACACATAAGGGATGACTTTTTGCAGTAAAGACGACATTTTTTATATTCGCGAATTGAGAAAAAAAAATAATAATAATTATTAAAACTATTGCAACTGGGTCCGCCGGACCCATATGTTCTACGTGGTGCAGTGTGAAATTGAAATGGACATTAAGAAAATGAATAAAGGAAGAAGAAACCGCAACAGACGTGGAAATATCTGAACAAGACAGCAGAAATGGGCACTTATTTAAGGTGCATATGCGAGGTAATGGCACAAATTACCATACATTTCACCCATTGCGCATGTATACAAGGACAAATTCAGCACATTAGCCCAAACACGTAATTGAGGTTCAGTGTGTGTGTGTGTGTGTGTGTGTGTGGGTGGAGCGGGGGGGTGCTATTACCTGCGAACGTGTAGGTTTCTCCCTCGCCTTAAGTGTGAGGAGCGTGGCGACAGTGAGGCAGCAGGCTGCTGACAATCTAGGAGAAACTGACACATTAGACAGATATACAGAGGGATGACGGCTGCCATCAGCGGGGATGTGAAACCCGACGGTGACGCTGGGGGCGCTGTGAGGAACGGCTTGTCAGGGAGGTCCGTGCTGAAAGACAGCTTCTTCACCGAGTCAGCAGCAAGCACAAGCAGCCGAATTTAATTAGACATTTAATAAGGAACTGACACAAAGATCTCTACAGAACATTCTGTAACGTTAGTGCTAACAGTTGGTAATACTGACAGTGAGGTAGTGAGCACTCTTTGAAAACAACGTTTCTCCATCATCGGCTCACATTTTACAAATACAGATCACTAACCCAGCTTCTCAAAAGTGTTCTGTGCTGCATATAGTAACAGTCAAATAAACTGGCATAAACATGGACAAAAATATACGTCTCCTGACAAAGCATTCCTCACTATATCCAAAAGAAATACTACAGGAGATTTACAAAAAATTCCCAGATCAAGGGTCGAGGCATGCGCACACACGTACATTATTTTTCAGTGGTTCTTTCTTTTAAAAGGTTCATTCGTTTGTAGAATTTTACTACTTAATTTAGTCCGCTTGCTGTTATTGCACCATTGACATACAATAGAAAATAAAACCCACTTGAGAGTACAGTATGGAATGTGTACATTTTCTTCGACGCGAATTAAAAATGTATTTTAAAAATAAAATCTAAATTAAAATCATGAGACAAAAAGCATTTGACAGGTTTTTTTGTCTGGCATTGTATTATCACACAAACATGTTATTATAAACACTATGTGGCGGGCAAATAGTGCCATCTACCGGCGGAATGTGGGAACTGTCGCACATATTGTTGGCAAAATCAGTCGTTTGGGGTTAAAGGGATGCGAGGTGGATATTGGGCTGTTGTGATTGTTAGTAAAACAGAGAGGAGGCTACACTGGTTTCCTTCTTGCTTATGCAAACCATTCAAGTATAACCTAGTCTAAGCCATAGTTTCTAGACAAATGACCCAGACCATCTGATCAGCCACTCCAAAACAGCAAGTCTGTGCTAACAATCAACATCTGGAAAAGAAAAAAATGAACACACACACACAAGCCCTGCCTCTCTGCTGACCACCGTCTTCTGCATCTTTGCAATCAGCCAGTGGTCACATGATCCATACTTTCTCAAACATAGTTTTAACTGCATGTGGCCAAACTCAAGCCAGCTGGTCTCATATACAAGATATGGTAGGTGCATGGGCCAGTGTTCCCGACTTAAGCCCCATGTAATGACACAGGTCATGTGACTTTCAAGAACAGCCAGTCATGTGACAGCTTGAAACAGCCGGTCATTTTTATGATCTCACTGTCAAAACAAACAAGCAAACAAACAAACAAAAAAGACTCAAAACACTTGCTCTGTAAAGTACCGCTTCTGTTGATATCTGCATGCAGGATTATTATTGTATTCTGTGTCTTTCAGTGAATTTCCTGACCCCCGTAAAGCATTAGCGATACTCGCAGTAAACGGTGCCCAACCCACAGCCGGATCAAAGGTCATATTACTGCATCAGACTGCATGGAAGGTCTTACCCTCCTGGCTGATGGCTGGCAGCCCTGTGGATTTTTTATTGCCTGTCAAATGCTTTTATGCCACAATTCACTGGTGAAAAGTCACCGAGACATAGGAGACTGTCCATGGCTAACACACAAACTCAAAAAAAATAAAAAATGAAATGCACAGCAAGGGCATCGTTTATCCCTGTCAGTAAAATCAAAAAAGACATGCACTACCATTTTTAAAAACAAATTCACAGAAATAACCTTAACAGAATCATTCACTGGCCAAAACAAAATTGAATTAAATCCACCCAACCTAAACTGGAGGCCCTCTAAGTTGCATAGTATCGTCAAACTTCCTGGAAGTAAAATTAATCAAATCAGACATTAACCTCCAGCTGCAATGTACATATCATCACAACATACGGAAAAGTATATTATGTGCACAGAGGAAGACAAAGTATCACAAGGCCACTTAATGTGACGTCGTGTCATTACGAAATTACACCACTAGGTGGTAGCAGTCGCAAACAAACCACAGTATAGCCTATTAAATTATACACTGATTACACATACAGACTAACAGAAGAAAAAAGTACATTATGCAAATTAGGCCATTCTCTGTAAGTCAGTAAAAAATTTAGTTCAGAAAAATTCAAATAAATTTCAGCCACTTGATATGGTTCACTTGGTGTAAAATGCCACTGAATGATGGCAGCCATTTTTTCCTATCTGATAAGACTATCCTATCTTTTCGTCAAATTGAATTTGTTTTAAGAATGATCCACACAGGACAGTGATCCTGCTCAATTAAGGAGACACATCTTCACAAAGGATCTGATATTCTCACATGCATTTCATAGGCGTTTTATTTCTAAATTCAAATTCTGGCTTCTGGGCTACATTAAATTTCTGCGACGGTAGCGCCTTCTTTGAACGGGGTGATGCTTCATGTGCAGTCGAGGAGCTTCTCTGGAGCTCAGACCAAACCCTCAGGCTAGCCAACCATCAGAGTCTATGACCACTTGTGCTCCTTGACAACGTAAATCCCTGAGGAGAGTCTCACAGTACATTCAGGCTGAGTAGCAGAGACTGTAGGCACAGGAAACAGGAAACCAGTCTGTCCTCCTCTCTGTGACGCTGCGGGGGCGTCAGGGGGGGGGGTCACCCGCGTTGTAAGTGCGGGACATATGATGACCCGGTGTGTTGGGGGGGGAGATCAGGTTCAAGGGGCGAATCACATCTGTAAGGGTACGATTTCTGGCAGCGTACAGCGCCGACCGTCGGCCTGCCACCCCCATCGAGCGGTAGGGCGAGGCGGGGGCGGAGCCGGCGCTGCGAGTACGAGGCACGCAGAGGTCCAGGCTGGGGCTGCAGCCCATGACGGCACTGGTCACACGGGGCCGAAAGTCCACGCTGAACGTGTGGGGGTCTATCATGAACATCCGGGTACCTAACGTCCACTGAGCGTGACCTGAGCGGAGGGGCCGTGCCGAGGACGTCCACAGGGAGGGCAGGGCCTCCAGCGAGGGCGGGCTGCCCGGCTCAGTGGGGGTGTTGGCAGGGGTGGGCGTGAGGGTTGTGGGGGAGAAGCCAGCGGCGGCCAGACTGGCACTTACTTTGGGGGCGCTGCCCTTGATCTTGGCCACCTTGCTGGCGCGGCCGCGGTGTGACTCCTCGTGGTCGAACTCCAGGTCCTCAAGTCGCTGCGTCAGCGCCAGCTTCTGCTGGATGGCCATGCGCAGCAGCGAGTTCAGCGTCTTCTTCTCGTCCTCGGCGGCCGCCAGCTGCCGCTGCATCTCGTCCAGCTGCGTCACGTACTCGTCGCACCTGGAACGGCGGGCCACGGAGGTGAGGCTCCTTATCGCGGCTACGGCTAGCCCTGATTTTGCCGGCGACGGCCCCACCTGGTGGCGAACATGGCCCTCAGCGAGGAGAAGGTGGCGGCGTCCTCCTTCAGGGCCTTCAGCTCATTCCGCAGCTTCGTCATCGTCTCCCTCACCATGGCCTTCTCGTTCTCGTACTTGCTCTTCAGGTTGGACAGCGCTACCTCTGCCGTCTGTTGGGGGGGGGGGAGAGAGAGATGGACGGCCAGTTCCATGTATGCAGGGCTACCCAATTTGTTTTGAAATTACTATTAAAACCACAAACACAATTAGGAAGTCGTAAAGCGAAGGCCTTGCGTCTGTCGACGTGTATGAAAAGCAAAACGAAAACCAATACAAAATCAAAAATAGGGCTGCATCATAACAATCATAATGAACGAATGAATTTACTGGCAACAGCGTCTTAAAGTCCACAGGGAGACTAACTACAGAGGCTGTTTCTGCTTCGCTCCAGTCGTATTACACCCTCGACGATCTCGCAAATGAGTTAACATGTTAGATGTGTTTCCAGCAATATATCCATGTTCGGTATGACAGAGCTGACATACAATCTTGGCCTTGTGAATTACTTTCTCTCCAGATGTTGGTGTAATTTATTGGGCAACCAAACCGCTGATTATGATTGACTGTAACCAGCATTAGCCTCATAGCCACAATTAGCGTCACGGTTTCTGAATTAAAAATCTTCTTGTTAATTTAAGTTTCGCCCATGTCAAGCAATGTATTCACTGGTTTCATTGTGTCATCGCCCTGAACCAAAAATGACGTACGAGCAGTGACATCATGAACCGTTTCAACACAAACTGATGGTTTAATGTGGGTGATATGCACTAAAGTTGAGAAAAAGCATTTTATCTAGGTTTGTGTTATTTAATCTTAACGTTGTTACGGCAATGAGATATTTGGCTACCAGTTTCGGTGAAAATGGTATGGAAGCCTGTTTCCGCCATCTGGAGTAGAAAAAACACATTAATCTCAGAATTCTGACTTAAGTTGAAATTCGTACTTTATATCTGAGAATTCTGACTTAGTAAGTCAAAGTGTAAGTAATCATTACACCAGATCAGCAAATGACATCATTTTAATAAACCTAAAAAGCTGTAACTTAAGTCTGCGAGAATGACCCAGCCATCATACCACAGTGGGAGGAGCCCAAGCTTTGGGGCGGGGCTTTCTCTAACATGTAACTCCCACAGGGCAGGTCTCACCTGCTTGTTGGCTTTGAGGACGAGCCTGAGCGTGGCGATCTGCTCCCGCTTGGTGCTCAGCAGCGACTTCAGCTTGAGGATGTCCTCCATGCAGGCCTCTCTGTCCTTGTCGAAGCCGGGCGCCAGTTCCTGGGCGGCGGCACGCTGCCGGGACAGCTGCAGGGATCGGTCCACGGCGCGCTGCAAGTGCTTCATTTGGTCGCGGATGATGGCATTCAGGTTGTAGACGTTCATGGGCTCCCGGCGCAGGTCGAGGCCGGGCTCTGACGTGGAGGAGGGGCCGACGGCAGCAAGGCCGCGGGACGGGCTGCCCTGCTGCGGGTCCCTCGCAGGCTCCTTGGACGGTGAGTCGCTGGGGCTGCGCAATTCTCCCGAGGACATGGCGGCCAGGCGGCGTGCCAGGCGGGGCGACAGCAACGCCCGCGGGTCCTCAGACCCTTTGAGGCTGCCTCCCCGGGCGGCCCGGCCCTGCCGGTAGTAGTCGAGCATGACGCGGTTCGGCGTCTCGTTGTTGCACAGGCAGACGTGGTGGTAGAGCTGCGCCAGCTCCTCGCTGAAGGTCACCAGCTCGTCCTGGGCAGCGTTGAGCAGGGCTTGGCTCTCGGCGGCGACCACTGCAGTGCTCCGCAGCTCCCCCTCCAGGCTGGCGATACGCTCGCAGCTGTCGTGGTAGCTGTTCTGCAGCCGGCCCACCTGCTCGCCCAGGGCGCAGAGCCGGGCTTCGTCACGTGCCCGCTCCTGCACCTGGCCCTCTATGTACCGCCCGTGCGTCTCCTCCAGGCCCTTCAGCTCCACCTTCAGGTCAATCACCTCCGTCACAGCCACCTTGTACTTGCACTCCAGCACCTCAAAGCTGCGGGCGCTCTTCTCGGCAGCGGTGTCGTCCTTCTCGAGCTCCTCCTCCAGCTCCATGCGCGCCTCCTTATCGCAGTGCGAGCGCCGCATGGCGCTGATGCGCTCGGCGAGGCGGTGCGCGCGGGCATGCTGCTCTGTCAGGGCGCCCTGCGTGTGCTGCAGCTGCGTCTGCGACTCCTGCAGGTTCGTCAGCAGAAGGGCCTTCTCCCGCTCCACCTGGGGGTACGCGAGGCCACCCACATGTCACAAAACACACACCCCCCCTGCTGGGTACACCCAGCTATGACAGCCATGACAAACGTTTATAAAATAAACAGCTACATACAGATGGCCACAGAGTATATAAAAATACCCCCCCCATGAACAGTGTGGGACAGTCAGCTGGACCATTTGACTTTTGAGAGTGGAACGGGGAGTCTTTCCCAGAGGAGAATTAAGAGAAATAAAAATGGAAGGTTGGTCAACTTCTCTAGGAGGATGTCGTCTGGGCATGAGGGACGAAAGAGGGGAATGTTTTACATCGTTAGTGACTCGGCACAGGTGAATAAATGACCTCGTCACCTGACTTCATCCCGCCTTGGGACATCACCCGCCCGCGTCTTACAAACAGCTCCCTACTTAAACCAAAACAAGTTGTGCTCTACCATTGACTGCCAGAGTCACGTGACCACGAGCTTCACTCCGATTCGTTGCTGTGAATGTGGACCCCGCCCCTGAAATACGTAAACAGAGAAAGTCCCAGGAGAGGAAAGGTAAATGAGCAAGATGAGCGAGGCGATGACCCAGGACCCAAGGAGGTCCGCGGGGCTCGTGTTTCCCCCGCGGGCTCTGCAGCAATGGGTCGCGAGGCACGGCGACGGGCAGAACCTGAGTCTGCAGTTTTTCCCCTTCCCCTCTGTAGAGTGGAAACCAGACTCCGGAAAAGTCTTTTCGGCACAAAATCTGCTGCTGTTGTTTCGCCTCATGGCAAAGTAAGGATCAGGAAAAGGGAGGAGGGAGACAGACAGGGACAGACATTTCTGAATTCCCTGAAGACTAGGGCTGCACACTGAGCATTTGTTGATGTAGCCACCTGCTACGTCCGTTGCACACTACGATGCTGAAGCTAGCAACCAGCGACCTGTCCATCAAGCCCAGCCCCTCCTCCCCGGCTCTGCAGCGACGCCCACTGTCCAGCTGAAACTCTGGGACCCTCCCCCCACACAGATAAGCAGCGTTCGCCGGATCGCTTGACAACAACTTTCTATTTCGGTCCGCTGACAACGATCTCAGTGCCTGCGGCTCTAGGAGAAAGAGTCAGCAATAGCATCCTCGCTAATGCTAATCGACCCAACAGATGCCTGCCGGCAGTGAAGACCAGCCAACCGAGTCCAGCCCATATGGGCCAGCCCACACTGTCCAAGCCACATGCTATGACCCACATGGTTCGGCCCACATGGTATAACCCACATGGTCAAAACCACATGGTCTGGCTCATCCCGTCTGATCCACATGGTCCAACCCATATGGTCCGGCCCTCTGCATCTCCACATTTTACAAACTCTTTTATCTGGGAATGTTGTGCATTATTCAGACTACAGACTGTACAAACTGCAGCAGTGCCTATTCTTAGCCTTACTTAAGCATTACTCCATCTGCATAATTTATTGTATTTAGACCCAACATAAATGGAAAATTTCATATAGCCATCCATTTTCTCACCACTTACCCTGGTCAGGCTCACGGGAAAATTCTGTTCCATATTTTAACAAGAGAAGTCTATTCGATAGGTGGAGATTCTTCAGCCTTGTCCGTGATCTACGCTCCCCCAACCCTGGCTCGGACTCACCTGCTGGAGCTGCTGCTTGAGTTTCTGCATCTCTGAGAGGTTCAGCTCGCTGAAGAGGTCCGACACGGGGTTGAGGGTCTCCCCCTTGCGGCCGGCGGACCTGCAGTCCCTGCTGATCCCGCGGGGGTGCCCGTTGCACCTGGTGGTGTCCTCAGCGTCGGTGAGGGCCAGATGGGGGCCCGTGCCGTACACGCCCTCGCTCAGGCTGCTGTAGTGTGCCAGCTCCTTGCGGAGGTTGTTCTTCTGTTCACGCTCGTTCTTCAGTGTGTCCAATGCCTCCTCCAGATGCCTCTCCGAGATCTCCTTCAGCCGCACGGCCTCGTCCAGCTGCCTGTGCAGCAGCTCCGCCTCCTCCTCTAGAACCTTCATCTCGTGCTTCAGGCCCTCGAATTCCACCTGGACACCATGAGATGAGGGGGTAATAGCCCCCGAACGCGTCATGAAGTTGTGAAGATACAACAAGTCAAGTAAACTAATAACCCTAGTTTAAAAATGTGGATCATCTGGCTGGGACCTGGGAGGGAGCAAAAATGTGGACTGTCTAGCAGGGAGCAAAAATGTGGACTGTCTGGCAGGGAGCTGGGAGGCAGCAAAAATGTGGATCGTCTGGCTGGGACCTAGGAGGGAGCAAAAATGTGGACTGTCTGGGAGGGAGCAAAAATGTGGACTGTCTGGCAGGGAGCAAAAAAGTGGATCGTCTGGCAGGGAGCTGGGAGGCAGCAAAAATGTGGATCGTCTGGCTGTGACCTAGGAGGGAGCAAAAATGTGGACTGTCTGGGAGGGAGCAAAAATATGGACTGTCTGTAGGTCGCTGAGGACCGGATTGGGAAACACTGGTTTAGGGGACTAGACTAGTTATCTGGTAGACTGGTACCAGGGCCTCGCAGACCTAGTACATGTGCCTGTGTGTGTTAATTGTGCTGACTCTGACCTGGTTCTGCTTCAGCGTGGACACCAGCTTCTGCAGCGTGATGTTCTCCTCCTCCAGCTCGCTGTAGTCCTGCAGCAGGCGGGACTCCCGGAATTTGTACTCCCGGATCTCGTCCTTCATCCGGCTTTGCTGCAGCTCCAGGATTTCGTTACTCTGACGGGAAAAATCAAAGGAGAGGTGGCAATAAACACCAGCGAGAACTCGCCAACCAGGAGAGCGCTTCTCCAAGATGAAGTGACACCAGTGGGGCTCTCAGGGTGACCGTCATCCTGAACATTCCAGAACATTCCAGAAAATTTAGAGCACTGTGGTTGAACAGAAAGGAAGTGCAGACCTCAATGTGGTGGCAAAAATAGTGTGACGATTTTAGACACTACTGCGAATTTAAATGTTGAAATCCATTTGCCAACCACTAATGTAGTGCAGGATCATGAAGGTCTGGAACTCATCCCAGACAGCAGAGGCGAAATGCTTCTTCTGTGCACCTGGGTGTCCCAACACAGGACATGGACACACACACACACAGACACACACACACTGACTGGCCGTTTTATTAGGTACAGCTCACTAGTACTGGGTTGGACCCCCTTTTGCCCCAGGGACTTCGGTCCATGTTGACGGGATAAAACATCACGCAGCCGCTGCACCTTCATGATGCAAATCTCCTGTTCCACAACATCCCATAGGTGCTCATATTGGATTGAGATATGGTGACTGTGAAGGTTAAGTACAGTGAACTCACTGCCATGGACTTTAACTGAAGCTCCTGACCTGTATCTGCATGATTTTATGCATTGTGCTGCTGATATATGATTAGATCAACGAGTTCAGCGAGCAGTTGAACAGGTGTACCTAATAAAGTGGCCAGTGTGTGTGTTTTTATTTGTGTGTGTCTGAGAGAGAGAGAGAGAGAGAGAGAGTATACATATCCTTATGGGGACACAATGTCCGCATGATGTAATAAATATCCATTTTTATAAAAATTGGTGACTGCTATGAAAAAACTAAAAATACAAAAACTCATATTTTGCTTGGTTACTTATGGTTATGGTTAGGGCAGGGTTGGGGTTAAGGTTGCCATGGTTAGCGTTTTTCCCATAGAAGTGAATTAGCGAGCCCCATAAGGATAGGTATACCCGAGACGGGTGTCTGTGTTTATATATATATATATATACACACACACACACACACACACACACACATACATAAATGACTGACAGCTGTGCCTGGGTCAGTCTGGAAAATCAGCTACAATTACAAAACACATGGGGGAGCTCTAGCTGCCGTGCTTCTGTGTAAATAAAACATCCAATGATGAGTCAGGAAACCAGGCTCTGCCTCTTCGATTCCCATCTCTTAAAGAGACAGACCCTGGAAGAATGATGACAGATATAACGCTGGAATGGCTAGCTTATTAATGGTACAGTTGGACCATGTGACCACAGTTACTTATCGTTCATGCTCTGGTGTGACCCAGTCCACAATCAACAAGGAGGCAGTACTTCCTATGAAACATATCTCCAAAATTATTTCGATCTCACACTCCATAAGTATTTAGTTATTTCTATTTCATGCACATTTTAAAACAGAGAGAAAATGACTGAGAGACAGCAGAGGCAATACACAGAAGGATGGTGCCATAAGCAAGTATTTCTTTGCCTAAACTATCAGCAGTATCCTGTACAAGCCGTGCTGGGAAACTCCCCCACACCAGATCCACTCGGCACGCCCTGCAGTGACAGCAGATCTCAGACACAGTGGGAACAGGCATGTTTATTAATGTTTCATGACTTCCCACGCTTCCTGTTCTCCCATCAAACAAACGAGAGCCCAACAGGTCAGGACACAGATACCCAGCGCTGTCACCATGAACACCTTCACTGAAACTAGCAATGGACTAGCACTGACTCGCTGAGTCTCTCTGCCAACAGACACTGTAAGCCTTTTCACCAACACTGACACTGTAAGCCTTTTCACCAACACTGACACTGTAAGCCTTTTCACCAACACAGACACTGTAAGCCTTTTCACCAACACTGACACTGTAAGCCTTTTCACCAACACAGACACTGTAAGCCTTTTCACCAACACTGACACTGTAAGCCTTTTCACCAACACAGACACTGTAAGCCTTTTCACCAACACTGATACTCTAAGCCTCTGCATCAACACTGAAGTTTCTTCACCAACAATAAAACTCTCAGCCTCTTCTCCAACACTGATACTCTGAGCCTCTTCACCAACACTGATACTCTGAGCCTCTTCACCAACACTGATACTCTGAGCCTCTTCACCAACACTGATACTCTGAGCCTCTTCACCAACACTGATACTCTGAGCCTCTGCATCAACACTGATAAGTTTCTTCATCAACAATGGCACTCACAGCCTCCTTACCAATGCTGATACTCTGAGTCTTTGCATTCCACACCTCTACACAAAGGTCACAAAGGTCAGAATAAGATCCAGGTTATTCTAAAAGACTGAAGAAGATAAGAGGAGTGTACCATTAACTGTTATCCCTTTGGAATGGAATGCCACAGGTCGAGCATGGCCAGGCTACCTCTCTGAACTCCTGCAGCATGACGTTGAGCCGCTCGCTCTCCGCTAGTGCGTTGGATGCGCTTGCCCGGCTTTGCTTAAGCTCCGTCTGCACCTCCAACAACCGGGTGACGTAGTAGGCCTCCTTGGACGCCGACTCCTGCAGTAGTGTCTCCTCATTGAGCTCCCCATCCTCCGCTACCTTGCGCTGGGTGGAGTATGCCTGTCCAAAGGCCTGGGGGGGGGGGTCACAAAAATCAACAGAACATTCATGTTACCTCCGAGGAATGGCACAGGAATGGCACATAAAAGATCTATTATACGTTCATTCTATTTTTATGTAGCGTGAGACGGAGTTGGATACAAGGAGAAAGTATAACTTGTTTTTCTTAGAACACTAGTACACTTTAGGCGGAGAAATGAGGCTTCCTAAGTAGAATGTGACATGAAGCTTCAACTCCAGGGATTTGACACAATAAGGGACATCTGTCTTGGTAGCTGCCGTATTCCTCACCATGCAAGGACGTATCTATGGTCCACCTGTGCGCATGACTGTTCCTCGACCCTACTCATGTGACAGAGGTGCACTGAACAGTGTGCTGGGGACAGGCCACCTTCACCATAAAGTGCAGAAACTGATCTAACCAGAACAGGGCGGAGCTTGACTACATTTCAGCCAGTGATTGAGAACATCCAGTCATAATGCTGTCACACCTGATCCACTGATACTGTTAGCAGGGTTTTAGAGAATAACAACTGACAGAACAGTTCAGCTTTCTCACCTCCACGACATCCAATCGGATCGTACAAAACTGGAGGTAAGACAGTACATGGAAGGTTAAATATCCAGAGGGACGCCAGGGTAACTGCAAACAGGATGGCCGTATTGGTGTGCATCTGTACCCGTTTACAGGAACGCTCCTGACTCAACAGAGACCCCTGGTGGTCAGATGAGTACTCGTGTTATAAATCTATCATTTTAAATCGTTTTATTTTTTTCTAAAAAATAAAGTGCCACTGAACAATGCATGTTATAAGTATCTTATAATAATTATTACAAAATATTACATTATAAAATGCATTTGACGATTTATGATCATGTAACATGCAATAAACCAAATCATTACTGTAATGTGAACGTACTTTTTACTAGTTATTTGATTCTATTAAACCAACATCAGATGGAATAATGAAGCCCAGAATCAGCTACAAGCTGGACTGCTTCCTCTCTAGGATTCTCCTAGAGTGGTAATTTATCATAGTTACATCCGTTGAGCTTGGCACTATTGTTCACTGCGGAGAAAGAGCAGCAATTATCCACCACAAGGGCGGCGCATTGTACGCTGCTGAATGATTTTAAGGGCAGGTTACACTAACTACACTCTGGGAAGCAGCCAACTGGGCAAATATCTACAACCAAGATGAATTTAGAAAATAGCTTAAGAAAGCAATTTCCTCTTATAATAATAATAATCATCAGTAGTAGTAGTATTAATAACACACTCTGAAGGTATGTATATGAAATGTAATATATTAAAGGCATGCTACATCGCTGTTAAGCTTGCATTCCATAACCACCACCCACCCACCAACACCTCCATAGACTATGGTACCTGTGGTTGTCATGGATCAGAGAGCAGAACTAGTCAGTATATAAACTACAGAATGAAAATGAGCCAAGTGACGCCATGTGTCCATATGTTGCTCCCCCCCTCAACATTCAGAGAAACACAAGCAAGAAGATTCCATACGGTGCTACCTATGGTGGCCGAGAAAGGCCAATGCAATTCAAAATAAAAACGAGAAAGCGCAATAAAATTCAAAATAAAGAAACGCACGTCTAATAGAAAAACGCACTGCAAAGCAACAAATGATATTATTCAAGTTCATAGCCCATTCCCCCGAAGCGTCCTTCAGAAACACCCCACCCTCTGCACCATGTACATATTTTATAATATGTACCTACGGCGGGCTTATGAAAGAGCGGCGACCGGCCAGTGCGGACGAGTGGAATAACACCCTAAAACGAACGCGATGTTATTTCAGGCGATACAATAGAAGGAAAATTTGCCGATGTCACACCATTAGAGAAAGAAAATGGTTTTTAAAATCACGTTTGAAATTTCAAATTTAATTTAGTCTTCTCATCAGACAGCTTTTCCCGGCATCAAAAGACAGATTCGACCAAATCGAACCGACCCCCCGAAATGAATGAATTATTCTTTCCCTAGGCGTGTCTATTAAGCCTGTGTGTCGTTCATTAGTATTCAGCTTAAGGGGAAGATGTGGGTAACAATAGTGTGTATTAACCTTTTTATAATGACTGTCCGCTTACAGACTTGATCCGTGATGTTAAAGGCTGGAGAGTAATCATGGTCGCCAACGATGCCCGCATCTGGCGAGACACTCACGCTTTCTGTGTCCCACGCTCACGCAAGAAATCATACGGAAAATCTATATTATTCCATTATACGCCTAAAATTAGATGCATCAAAAGGGTTGGGGTAGTTTGCAAACCCTACGGACTATTTGCAAGGTAATAAAATCTAACGCCAGCCAGCAGACCAACGTTGGGAACTGTGTAATATGGGATATTTTCATTATTGCAGACCTGTAATCACTTACGTTCTGATAACCTAAAGTTTGGTTTATTATATTTAATTAGTACTAGGTTTGCTGAAGGATTAGACTGATAAATAATAACTTTAATATTTTTGGTAACGTTAACCCGGTAAGTGTAAACAGCCAAATGTTTGCGTCGTGGTTCCAGCTAGCGTTTTAGTTCAAACTATAGGCATGTCATTGTATACCATAGACAGCACAGTAGTTCACTCAGCAACAAATAGCCTAAGCCTAAGTAAAGATTTTGTTACGTATAATCGTCGCCCTGCAGCTTCATCCAGATGGAAGTTCACTAAAACACTGCACCCAGAAACTGAACGCTGTGGAGATGTGATGATATGGCAGGAAATCCTTCCCTAGTCCTCCGCTATACGTCTACTAATGGCACCGTAATAAATATCATCTCGCATGGAAAAGCTTTATTTACTCAAGTGACACGGCATTCCCTACCAAGTCAGGGAGCGATAAATAAAATAGTCAATCGATTGGCTTGAACCATACAAAGCTTACGCATAGTTTACATGCCTAAGAAAAGCGTCCAAAACGACGCAACTGAAATATTTCGACTGCCCGATACTGCATTTCTACGGCCGATTCAAATGTAGGCTATAAATTATGTATAACCTTCTGGAAAATCGACCGCAGGTTTGTTTTACATATCGCTGAATGTGTCTGGTGACTACCATGGTTTCTGGTTGGGCAGAAAACACATGAATACTGTTAGTTATTTTAAAGTCATTCTATATATAATGTGCGCGTAATGAACGTTTTCTTTTCTCTTATTTACGGATTAAGGTCATTTCTGTGTGTTCGTTCGTGCAACCCACCACTCCCATATGCCTTTTATAGAGATTAAAAAGGCTGTTTTTGCGTGCACCAGAAATGATGCCTTAAGACAGAAAACTGAATCAGAAAAGAAATCTATTCACTTAAGAATCAACTGCAATCTGAACTGGAAGCAACCTGGAAATACTGTTAGGAGCCCATGGCCACTTCCGTGAAAGTGTGTACACATGTTTCTGCCTTAAATGTTCCACATGGGATTGGTATTTGACCACAGCACTCACTTAATGTATATATGAAGCACTCAAAAAGCTCTCTGTGCAATCCTATGTAATGGTCTCAGTGAACACACTCTAATGATTTTCTGTAGGTTCTCCAAACGGTGGATATCAGATAATGCTGCTGAGTCGGCAGAAAGAAAAGTAGGATTATACGCCCCAAACAATCTCCCGATTTAAACCTGAGCTCCATGCTAGGACAGAAGTGGGACTGACTTGACGCGCTCATTACTCTTCACAAGGAAACCACATCCGCTTTTCTCTCCAACTTCCTCAGAACTGTACAGGCCGCCTTTTCCTCTGCATTCAAAACATTATAATTTACAAACGCGTTTTGTACGGGCCCGGGTTCCACTTAAGGCATCCCGAGGGAGTGGTTTGGTTCCATTTTAGCTCAGAACATTGTCCAATCAGGAGGCAGCTTGGTCAAGAGTGCCAGTCACATCTCCTTGGCGCCATTTGTGTCTGTTGGGCCTGACCATCCTGCTTAGATATGCGGTTCTCAAAATATCCACCTGATAAGGTGCATCTAACACTTTGCAGGAGCAGGAAAAGTAGCCTTGCCTTGGGAATCAACTTGGGAGTCATGTGATCAGACAGAAATTAACAATACCAAAATTGTTTACATTTTAAATTGGTGAACTCTGACCTGAGCTAAACGGCACTGTCTCTTTAAGGTGGCTTTAAATTCGCCAACTCAAGAAAAGAGAAAATCTGGAAAGTTCTCGAGGTTGTGATTTTAATGTAGAGGTTTCACCATTTATTCTGCAGCTCTAGAATGACGCACAAATGGTCTTTCTCCCACCATAATAGTTCATCTACACACACGTTATCCTATAGTGGGGCCACAGAGCTACAGAGCACTGTGCAGATACAGCTGGCTGCCTTACATGGTTTTTAAACTGTCACAAAGAAGCTGCAACTGCCAGCTGCTCGAAACATGGCACTTAAGAATTAGAGGAACTTTATTGATCCCAAAGGGCTGCAGGAACCTGAGTCCCTCTTAAAGCATCTTGTTCCAAAATTACACCCTGACTGCTTTGCATGTCGCCTCAAAGTGGTTGCACACTCCATGCTCTGATGGACCTGCGGACTTGTGGCTCTGATGTGAAGCGTCTCCACTGCTCTGGACTGTGTCTCGGGGCAAGGTGACTTCCAAAAGCTCCATGCGAAATGAAGGTTCAGGGGTCCATAAAACAGTTTGTCTTCGCATTGCATTACCGGAGGGATTCTGGTTCTGAATTGAGCCAAGACTCCTCTCTTCCACTGGACTATGTCTCGCAGCAAGGTGACTTCCAAAAGCGCCATGGAAAATGAAGGTCCAACCTCCCATAAATCAGTCTGTATTCCCAATGCCATTACTGGCACAAAGGGCAGGAACAATAACAGCATAGTGCAAAGTCTAATTAGGCCAAGCATAACGTTCATCGATTAAGCTGATGATGAATAACACAGTCTCTGCCTATGCAGTCAAATCCCAACCCCTGTTTAATGAGGCGGTCAACAAATAAAAGTAATATTTTTAGTTCTTAAAAGTTTGTAACACAGAGACTACCCTACTTCAGCATTACAGTTGGTGTCTGAATCCGTATGACTTTGGGTCTATAGCTCTGCAACACAGTAGCGCTATTGGCTGTCCATTCAGCACCCTGGACAGAGGTCTCCAAAAATGCAGACACCACACTCAGAGCTGGTCCACACCTACCTCTTGAACCTTTTGCTTTTTCTGTACACTTTCCCCCAGATTTCATGTGGTGAGGCCAGCAGCGCCAGAATGAATCGAGTCACATGATCACAGATAATGGGGGGGGAGGAGGGTGCCCCTTTGGCTTTTGTAGCTCAATGTCACAATGATTTATTACACGCGTGTGGTCTCCTCAACTGGCCATCATCAGAGAACAGTGTTCCTCAGGGCAGCTGGGCTCTACAGCACCAGGCCTGAGTGGGAACCGCAATCTGGACTGAACCAGACTGCTCTAGGTAGTTTAGCTTAGCTTATTTTAGCACAGTTAGCTAAGCTACCTCGAACAGTCTGGTTCAGTCCAGATTAGCTTATTTGTCATAGCAAAGCTAAATAGCCAAATGGGACGTCCATGCGTGACGTGGCCATACGCACTTGATGGATTTCTCCATGGTGGAATGAAAGCACTAGCAGACTGCAGTAAACAGGCGGATTGGCAGGGGCAGGCTTGGTTATTAACATTCGGCTTTCGGCGGTCACTCTCAGGGGTGCAATTTAAAGCAGAGCATTGGCGCAATGGCAGGAAAGGCAGCAGAGAGAGAGGGCCAAAACTGCACCTCCCCCCCCCACACACACATGCCCCACCCCCTCCTGGCAGCCTCACATGCAACATTCACTGAACGCTGCCCGTACTCTGTATCCTTGGCCCAGAGGGAGGCTTGGGTGTCCTATGGCATCACAGCGCTGATGTCAGCACTAGCCCCCACACCGTGCCACCAACACTTCCACCCAGATTTGATTTGGTAGCTGAGCTTTGGTCTTTCATTGTCCTTCGTTCCAACTTTGAGACACAAGCTGGATCAATTCCTCCCTCAACACTGCCTCTGTTACCCAAAGACCATCCAAAATAGTGACTTGGACACAGGGCCTTATAAAAACCCTTCTGTCTTGAAGTGTTTCTCTACTGAGCAAAACACAACAGAAACTCAAAGGAATCAACCTTATCAGTCAAAAGCAATGTCAGCACCATGACTTTAGGCTCTGTAATGATAAGCAGTGCCGTACATCTTGCTATGCACACCAAGAGCTCCCTACAATTCAACTCTTTTCTAAAATGCAGTTGTTGTTGTTGTTCTCAACTATGAGTCTGCTGTGATATCAGCTGTATCGATGGTGAGGTCATCGCAGAAAATGCACCCAGCCTACGTGTCAGCAAAGCAGATGGCTTACAACATAAAACAAATATTCTCCATATGACAACGTTTGCATCTTGCAGCTACTGAATAAAGGTATCAATAAATACTGATCCCTGGGCCCAGAAACTGGAATTTCTTTTTCAAGAACTATTTTCACTGCAGAAAAGAAAGAAATCCCACATCTCCTTAGGCAGTGTCTGTTGACTAAGATTAGCAACATGGACTTCAGTAACCTATACCAGGATTAGGAGGTAGACCAAGAGCAGAACTACAAAAGGGAAGGACAAATGCAAAGCAGGACACAGGTGACAGAATCAGTCTAGGACAAGGTAACCATCTCCACTTCCCTTTGTTCACTGTTTGTTGTGTGGTACCATTTTTTCAGCTCCTACTCTGTTCTCATAAATTCTACTCTGATTACAAGAGGTCAAGGATGCAATCAACAGCTTTTTGTTTCTGTCAAATGCCCGGCATGGTCTCTCCTCCCCTCGCTTGTGAGCATTTGGTTTCCCATCGGCCATTCTCACCCGCAGCCCCCCTCCTCCCAAAGTGGATAAAGACACAGGTCAGTAGGTACTGATTTGTATTCTGGGGGGCTCCCAGGATGAGGACAGTCAACAGCCGACGGCAGAAACGTGGATGACACATCAGGAGAAGGTCGTCCAGGTTACGCAGTCTGCAGGGTGGCCCGACCAATGACATACAAGTAACTTCAAGCCACAAAGCTACTGGAGGAAACAGGAGTTATAATAACAATGAACTGGTTCACAGCATCTTAGAAAATCTTAGATAAAATATTTAGAAACTCATGTTAGGACTTGAGTTTTGTGTGTTTTGTCAGCGTCTCTTTAGAGGGCGTACATAGTATCGCAGTATATAAATAGGTCCTGAAACCGGAGGAGTAAATCAATACACATTTTCTCTATACTGTACAGCATCTGCCTTCACAAGGTCCTGGAGCAAGAATGGTAAGAAGCTGGGAAGCTCGTCGTTACCGTCACGGTAATGGAGGGATGCAGGGAAAAGAGTTTTGGGGTCAAGGGAAAATATACAGTACGTGTGCTATCTCCCGTCTTCGTGGAACAAGAAGACAGATTCAGGATTCACAGAATCACAGAAATATTCCCCGTAAAGTCCGTCGGCAATTCAGGACAGATTCGAGGATTTCTTAATTTGGTGGGCATGAGCAAACTCTGTCATCAGCCAATGATGTGTTTTTAATCGGTGAGTGACAGTGGAGGAGGCATAGTGAAGGCCAATCATCTGGGACCGGTGCCCCTGTGGCCCCGCCCCTATATACACCCCTGCGGCAAATAGAAATGGAAAGTCGAGATGTATTGAGGATGGCAGGATTTTGGAGGGGACCCACCATGAAAGGCATGCAAGGCAGAGAGAGAGAGAGAGAGACTTAGATGTTGTCAGAAGGAACATCACTCTGTAAGGTGCTTCGGAGCATAACCAGTCAGGCATTCAGATGCCTTCTCTAGGCTCCATAAATCTCACGATGCCGGCTGAGTTCCAGCTAATAGGCCGTGCAGACAAATTAATACCAGCCCTCCCCCCCGGCTAAAACTGGTGCAGCCAAACAGTGCTTTTTATATCACTGCCGTGACACACATTTTCACGGTGACACCGGGTGACATGCCCGAACCGAACGGGCCAGGCAGTAACCTGGCACTGAGAATCCGAAGAGAAAACCAAAGCAAAAATCTCCCCAAACATGTTTGGATGCTGTCCGGTTGTGTGACCCGGCCCTGACTAAGAAATATGATTCAAAGTAGTAAATAAGAATGACAGTCCCTCTGTTACCCTGCTGGATGGCCTGTGTTTTATTTTCTACCCAGTGTACAGTATCTTTACTCTGCTTTTACTCACCAGTTCTCTACTCGCACTCACTCATGACACATGTCGTTTTCTGCATCCCGTGCTACTAAATTAGGCACCGTCATCTGGAAAGAGCGCCCTAACAACCAACCGCACAGTTCCAAAAATAAGTGGTGAGGGATCACAGCATCACCGAGGTTCCCGGTCTCATCAACACATCCTCAAACAGCCATTACGGCTCCACAGAGCCACGGAGAGATCTGAGCCCGCAGTAACGTCTCATCAGTATTACATGCGGACAGCCGGCCAGCGTCCGGCAACGTGTTTGCACTTTTCCAAGGCTGCAGAACAGGCGAGAACCTCTGCAAAGCTTCTACTGCATTGTTCTAGTGCACAGAAAATACACATAAGAAGTGCCTAAGATCACACAAAGGGTCTCAGTTTACCCAAGCAGTAAGAGCCTCATGCCAACTCCCTGTCCCTGTCTGTGCCCCAGCTAAGGTTCCCGCTCCATCTCTCAGACTGTCGGAAAGCATGGATGCGAGCTGGCACAGGTCCCGCCGGCGCCCAGGTAATGAGGTAATGCATTATGCGGGCACCACAGGGCGCCATCGCTACATCAGAGATATTTTGCACATTTGTATTTATTACTTCGACACAGTAAGACTTACGTTCTCATTTTTTATGAGTAATTTCCAATCTTTATTTTCGTTTTCTAATTTAAGTATTCCGCTGACTGCTTTCATCCCTATTTTGTCTTTCTGTTTGCCGCTGTAACTCTGAAAATATCCACCAGGGATTAATTAATTATGTATTTAATTCAATTCAATTTATTTTATGTGGTGCCTTTCGCTTTCACAGCAGAGTCACCCCAAGCCACTTTATATGGGTGTGTTTTGATGCATTATGATGTCAACAAGACAGAATAGTACAAAAACAAGGAAAAGAGAGAGAGAGAGAGAAAGAAAGAAAGAAAAAGAAAGAGTCAGATGACAACGGAGGAGAGGAACTAAAAACTCCCTAGTAGGGAGAAAAAAAAACCTGTGGATCCAAGATCAGCTGGCTGCCCCCCCCCCCCCCCCCCCAGGCATGGTAATATCACAGGGGAAGAAAGAGTGGGCTTGCTTGTAGTAATCTGTCTATCTATCAGTATCTATCTATCTGTCTGCCACCTGCCCATCCCAGAGGAAGAGGGGAAAATGCACAGACCCCTGGCCCTGTCAGACCAGAGAGCTCTCGAGGATGACATCACAGCAGAATGGTGACTCAGAGACTCTGTCCCCCTTCCTTGGGGCCCAGGACACACCCTGTGAAACACCTTCCTCTGCTGCAGCAGCTACTACAGCCGGTCTGCTCATAAATTATTCAGTTCAGCCAGTGAAATGCATTCCCACAAACATAGTACTGCAATACATATTCCTGTGTGGGAGACAAAACTGACTTTAGACAAGGTGCAATGGAGAGATTTGAAACAACGGGGGAAGGATGCGGGTCCGGTTCCGAGAACAGGAAGAGCTACTGGACCAGGGATGCGGGTTTGGGTGCTTAGCTGAGCCATGCTGTACCCAATAAAGCTTTTACCCAAAAACATACCTTGATATTTTATACAGACGGTTGAGGTTAATGATCATTTTTGAGAAAATAAGGGCAGCGTTCCTCCTGGGAATCGCTTAGGTTACATCTGTACATCCTCAGCCACCACACAACTCCCTCCCTCAAAAAGCAGCAAAGCCACATTTATAAATAAACTGTTAAGAATACAAATCATGCAAAATGGTGAATTATCATCATTTCTCAAGTGTCAAGCAAAAACACACATTTGAATTGAGTCATTTTCGGTTCCGAACACAATATCTAAAGCATCGATCCCTGTTCTGAGTAAAACTTACGGCATCATTACTTCGCATGTATGACTTCACTGTCTTCTCGTTCTTCCATTACCCTCATGATCTATTTATTAATACATGACTTCAGTTTAGGCGGCATTGTGTCTCGGTGGGCAGGACATCTGCAGGGGTGGGGGCTTCATCCCTTCTCCGCTCTGTGCGTGTGCCGGTAGGTCATGTATGACGTATGTGTGTGTGTTTACATGTTCTCCCTGTGCCAGACAGGCTGCCTCTAGCATTCCAAAGACATGCAGCTGAGCTATCAGTGTATGGTTATATGCACACATGTGCCCTGCAGCTGTCCTGCCCAGGTCGAAACCCCAGTGTTACCACCTGGGATAAGCTTAAGGCCAGCAGTGTTTGAGCAGCCTACACAGGTAATGATATTGTTTCTGTTATATGCATTTGTGATGAAAAAAACAAAAAAATCTAAATCTGAAACCTATTTGGCAAATGGCTCCAAAATCGGACCCTCATTTTAAGGTATTAGCCTTCAACAAAATAAAATACTTCAAACCGCAGTACATTTAGTGATGGTTTATAATGAAATAAACTAAGTATCAATGATTCCTCACCTTTCCCCTCCATCGGCTTCCCTGTGAGACGCTAACTGAGTGATTTAATTTTTGCTTTGGAATTTGGGATTCTGTGTCACATCATGACCAAAGCATTGTTTATAACTAGGAAAGAATTCTCCCGGGTTCTATTCAAAATGTTTAAAAAAACCCAAATTCTAACGCAAAATAGCAACATACTGATGGAAAAGATATTGTGTTATCCTATACATCAATATACCATAAAAATTCAATATAGGCTACAACCAAGTTCTTAAGCAATGTCATATTTTTTTCTACAATTTTCAAATAAATTGCGCAGCCCCCCTCTGCCCTCACTGAGGCCCCCTATTGGGCTGCGGACCCCCAGTTCAGGACCACCGCTTTAGGCCACCCATGGATGGATGGAACGACAATTATAGTCTGGGATGTTCAAGTCTCCAAATATTGTTATTGATTTGGGAGTTTTAACTGTAGAAAAATATCGCCAAAAAGTGTCTTTAACAGAGTAATCAAGGTAAGTCATGGTCACCACACACCCCAGTCTATGTCTATACATGGTCTACCTGCTGCCAATGGACGGGCCAGAAGTGCTAAAGCTGTTTGTGCCTCAAGCAGATCCAGTCCAAGTAGTCCTGGCTGCCAAAGTCGGGTTTATATAGAGGCAGGATCTATGGTTTATATAGAGGCAGGATCTATGGTTTATATAGAGGCAGGACCTATGGTTTATATAGAGGCAGGACCTATGTTTTATATAGAGGCAGGACCTATGGTTTATATAGAGGCAGGATCTATGGTTTATATAGAGGCAGGACCTATGGTGTATATAGAGGCAGGACCTATGTGTTATATAGAGGCAGGATCTATGGTTTATATAGAGGCAGGACCTATGGTTTATATAGAGGCAAGACCTATGGTTTATATAGAGGCAGGACCTATGGTTTATATAGATGAGCAGATCTGCACCACAACCAGGTCAGCGTCGCAGGTCACTCGGCCCCATGGATTTACTCCACCTTTTAAAATTGAAGAAGGATCCCAGTCCTCAGCTGGTATGAAACCAGGAAGACGTGTTGAGGGGTGAGGTATAATGGCTGAATCCCAGTAAGGATTTGGGACAGTTTTGTTTCAGCCAACCAGTTGAGTGCTCTGTGATTGTGGCTCTTTATATTCAACAGGTTGGCTGAAACAAAATCTTGGTCTGGATTTTGACTTTCTGGACAGACAGTGTAGTGCCTGTCTTCCCATTAGCATTAGCCCTGGTGCCCACAATGTGGCCTCTGCTTTCCTGACCTAAAAATGAACCCACTTCATAGTGTTTCTAGCCCCTCTCCCCGTCAAAGCAGTTGTGCACGGGCTATGCTAACAGAAGACGCTGGCGTCGCCGTGGCACCAGTCTACGTCCTGCTTCATGAAGCCCAGTCAGTCTTCTTTCCCCTTCCTGCCAATGCTGGGAAGCCACCAAGGAAAGTGACCAGGCATGACGGAAATCCATCTGCATACCAGGGATCCTCAGAATGGCCAGTGGCTTAGAGCGGACTGACTACAGACACCAGTTTATGTAGATACTCTGTTTAAACAATTCCGAATAGCTCCTCCCATCATTTGGCAGATCTGCCCTGAATCAATACATCACCCCCCTTTTAAGGTGGCAGTGAAACAAAGATGCTTTATTTCCCTCTGACTGGTGCCATAAATGAGGGGTGGGGTCTTGTCACAGCTGATGGCTGGGGGCCCACGGCATGGTAATTACACTGAGGACTGGTAATTGATACATCACCCATTTTCAGAAAGGCATGATATTAATTGCCTCACTTTGGATTTACGCAGCAACCCTTTGTGGAGGCAAACGAATCAGAATTTACCATAATGAGGCATCAGGAGACAAGATTTTAACTAATCGTATGAACAAAACTGCCACAGAGAGCTTTGATCTCTCATGAATGTGACAGGACATTTCCATATAAAGCTTCTGATTCCAAAGAATACATTCAGCGCTGGTGCCGTGATACCACACGGAGCCCAGTAAACAGACTAAGGGGAAATCGCATCTCGCCCTTGTTGTCCGGCCTGTAATACCTTTTGAACAACTTTGCCTCCATTCGTATCCTGCAAAAAATATTAAAGAAACATTTCTGTGCAAATAGTCAGCAAGAATCACTCTCATTAAGATCCTCCCTAATCCTACAATGGTGAGGTTAGGGTCGGATCAGCAATTTCAGTTTCACTTTGGGAACTGGCAGGTATACAAACAATTGTCTAGGTAAAAAAAAATCCACTTGGGTTGTTCAAATAATATTCAGTTCTCCTAGTATTGTTAGCGGCATGCAAGTTCATACTCTGGAAAAGTATTGTCAATCAAGTGCTTTAAACAGAATAACAGTGTAATCAAAGTAAAATATGATCCTTATACCCCCCAGTCCCTATATGATTTGAGCAAAACCAGGAACACCTATCAGCTACAGAGCTCAGAGTTTTCAATCAGTGCATCTTGCTTTATTTCCTAAACTATTTATGCTTTAAATTTAAGACGAAAGTGAGAAGACCAAAACAGATTCAAAATGAAAGTATTCCAAATCTCTGTGAATAATGCTTTGAGGTTTTGTTCCCGGCGCCTTTATGAGTCATTGCTGTCCATTTCAGTGATTGCATCTGTTGTGTGAGCAGAAATAGCCGCTCTCCCGCTCACTGGAGTTTTATTGTTCTTGTGATTGAGCCCAGCTCCGCTGAGGATGATCACAAAGGCATCTCCCTGTCATCCTCACATTAATGGCCTCCACTTTACTCAGGCCCATCTTATTAAGCTTCAGGCATGGGTTTGCTTTCAGCTTTTTACTTTCCCATGTTGACCTTGACAGAAGTGTGCAGTCAGCAGTCATTCTGTCCTCTGCTCTGTGCAGATTTGAAGGGTGCAGACAGGAAGGTGGTATTCAATGACATCTGTGTGCTGGGCATGACAGGTCTCCGCGATCTAATGGTGCTCACAGAACACTCAACAAAAACACTCAGATGATCATTATACAGGCTGCGTGACAAATCAACTGCACAAACACATTAAATATTAATGGAAAAACTTGAACTAGCGAATGCAAAAGGCTGTAGGAAAAACTCATGGTTGTGAAAAATAAAGGGACAAAAAGACTAACTTTAATCAATGAAACTTAATCACTGATAATCCAGATATTACTAAGAATTTTTACTGCTTCAGTAAAAAACAAAAAGCATATTAATTAAATATATTATTGTGGCAATATACTAATTATTAACCTGACATCCCATCCAGGGTGTTACCTGCCTTGTGTCTGTGATCCTGTATCGGATAAGCATTTCTCTAAGATGGGTGAATCACAGCTGAAGCACTTTGTAATGAATTTGCTCATATTAGAATTCATATCAAAAGGAAAGAATTTGCCTGTTACCCACAATGCACAGCTGTGTAGGACCCAGTCTGGATCACACGTATGGACTGTACAGCTGAGGTCAGTATTCGAGCTGCTCTAACATCGACTTCCTGTCCTTGCTAGACTGTAAACTGAAGACAATTTACTAATACATTAACCTAAGAGCTCATTTCCACCAAACCCTCTCACACAAACACAGATTTGACCCAATGATTTGACACAAAGGTGATCGGAGGACCGCAAGAGCATCTGGATAAAATCTGAATCACACTGAATGTTTCTCAGCATCGAGCAGCACAGAGCACTGATGCGGATTCGCTCAGGACGTTTCCTCCCCGCTTTGTTTGCACGCGCCGTTGCTCACACTAACACCTTCAGGCTCCCCTCTACCATCTTCTGCTGCCTCGTTTCCTCCACTTTATCCAGCTCGCTCACTCGCTGTCCCTCTTCAGAACCGAGCCAAAATGGAGACCGGGAGACCAGAGGCACTCTTCTGGATGCCGGCTTGGTAGGGGTGGGGTAAAAATGAAGCTCTGAAAACTAATCTGGTCATGTGATCAAAAGATTATAAACAAACTGCCCCAAATACACTGCTTTCAGCATTCTGGGTCCTACAATAGATCATTGATACACCCTGGAACATGCGACTTACTGAAAAATAAACATATCAAACTAGTATTCAACATAACAAGATATGTTTTCTTTACTACTTTGTGTAGAACATAAAAAAAAAATCAATCGATCCATGTTTGTGGCTTGGTCAGAGAGCTTAAAGGGGGCTGAATTGAAAATGAAGAGGAGAAAAAGGGGACCTGGGACTCTCTACAGATGCACTACCTCTGTGAATCCTATGTGACCACAGTGGCTTCCCGGGTTCAGGATCCTGAGCCTGTGCTAAGATATCAAGCTGCATTATATAATACCAAAGCGTACATATCACAAGAGTCACACAAGCAGAAGAAGGGCGCCCACCAGAATTCCACACAAATGAGACAGGAGTTTCTCTAACAAACAATGACATTTCATGGAAATGCACCAAACACTGTGAAATATGGGAGCTGTTCCAATTCAGGTTCGGGGTTCCTTTAGCCAACTCCCATTTTAATGGGTTCGTTAAATTGGGAAACCGTGATGAGGAAGGCCCTATATAAACCGAACTATAAATAAAAGTGCTAGAAAATGAAGTTTATGATTATCCTGGTTTGGTTACTTTTTTGTCTATATTCTACCCAGCAACACCCCTGATCGTGATGCCCAAATGGATTTAAAGCTACCAACTGTTCACAGTGAACATGAGCACAGGCTAGGAACAGCTTAAAGTGAGAAGAATCGTTCTTCCTAAGTTATACTTCATTCATTTTTAAATCCCTTTCATCTTGCTGAATTGACAGCTTGAATTTGCTTGACCTCTCGCTTATGACGCCTGAGCTGAGCGCAAGACTAATGGGGAATTTGTGTACTACCGATGACACAAAAACTGTGGACTCAGGATTTACTATACATTAAGACTACAGCGGACAAAAAAAGCTTATTTACACAGGTATACGGGCCACGCAAACGGGAGGTGCCATGCGTCTCTCCCGATGGGTTGTACGCATACAAATGCATGGCTTCTCTTCGGCATATTGCATCAGTGATGTGCAGTCCATCCAAACTTTGTCAAATGATGCATGTAAGGGTCAAATAAGCAGTTATTACATAATGCACTCCAACCCCGATTTCTTCATATTAAATGCAATATATATGTTATGTCATATTCCATATTTAAATAATTTATTGATTAATAAATGCTGCGGCCGGTGAGAGACGCACTGGCGCCCAATAATATGTTGGAATCATATTTGTTATACTGATTTAATTGAGTTGAATCGGTGCATATTTCTTAGTTATACGGCGATATTGGAGCATCGACCCCAGCAGTGATGGGTAGAGGACATTACCTCTTGTAACTGCTCCAGCTCCTGCTTCAGAGCTTCCTGCTCCGATTCCAGATCTGCGTATTGCTGCTTTAGAGCCTGGTTCTCCTCCAGCACCACAAGACCACATTCCGCCGCTCGGATTTTCTCCTGGTTCGCCTCCGCAAGCTCCCGGGTAAGCCGCTCCACCTCTGCCCGGTAATGATCCACGGTTTCCCCGCATCTTCCCCCTGCAGCCATCGCCCCTTCTCTGTCTCGCCGTCCCAGCGTTGGTTAGACAGAGAGGCGGAGGCAAAAAGAAAAAAAAAACACTAAAGCAAACGTTACCCCGGTCCCTTTCAAGTGCGGATGTAAACTGTGATGTCTAACAATTAAATAAATCCCATATTTATCTTCAACCCCAAGATGCGAGATCCCCTGGACGAGGCACGGCTATATTCATTTAATAAATTGTTTAAAATGTGCGTTCGATTTCCCTTCCTGCGTCCTCCCCTTTATCTCCTTTAATTTCCGAACCTTTTTTCGTTTCTTTTTTCTTTTTTGCTTATTCATGGGGAACTGGACGCCATCTCTTCGGATAGATTGAAATCTAGACGCACAACTCTGCCTCCATCCTTGGGCTGCTGACGTCAGTCCCAGAGGCATCTGGCTAGTTAACGCCGGAGAGAAGAGCCCTGATTGGCTCTAATATATTATTCACTGAAAATACATATTAAGCTACTAGAATTAATATTAATTACAACCATGACGAACGGCTTGTGTTGATATATTATTTAATTCCCCGTGTAATACATAATAAAGAAAAACATCTGAAACTCACATAAATGTTCATATTTTCAAACTGCACAAAAAAGTACAGTTTTAATGAAAAGTCTACAACCATACGTGTCTTTGTAGCGGTTTGTTTTTTTGAAGTGCTGTATTAATTTATCGACCTAGAAAAATACATGAAAATCGACCATATTTGTATATATATAATCCAGCGCTAAAAGTGTAGGCCGCTTTGCTTTGGATTATAGATACAGTTTCGACTGTAATGGATGTAGACTACCAATAAACGAAATACGGTAAAACAATATTACTCGTGACTGTGGGGGTTTCATAATTACTTTTAAGACAGGTACTCGGTCTGTGCTGACATGGATGAACAACATATGGCGCTCATCTCTAACGTTTCCCATGCCTGGTTATAAATATGTAATTTGACATATTTCCCCCCCTATCAGTTATGCCTGATGCTTTGTGTTTGAACGCAATCTAATGCATTCCAAGCAGTTTGTGGCAGGTGAGAGAGAGAGAGAGAGAGAGAGATCGATCGATTCCGCATCTGAGACGGAGTGCCCCTACCGCTGCGCTGGATTTACAACACTTTCACTACCAAGTAATTTTAAATATATTTTACTGCAAGTTTGTACTATTACATTATCATCCTGACGTTCATTATACATATGTGTAAATACTTATTATTCAACCAAGACTTATTCACTACTATGTGCTAAGCACATTTGTCCTAGAGCGAGTATGTGAGCTGTTAATAATACAGGTTACTTCCTCAATATTTATGAACATATTTTAAATAATATGAAATAACACTAAATCAAATAAAATTAAATTAATTGTTTTGTCTTTGTATAACATTGTAGCTCCAAGTTAAAAGATTTGAGGGATATACTGAATCTGACAATCCCTGAATTATTTTGGTTTGGGTAAAACATGCTTATACTACAACATGTGTGATGTGTGTGGGGGGTATGTATATATTACATCATGTGGTCAAATGTCCTTGGGACATTTTTTTGATCCACACAAGGGGAACACACACAAGGTGGAACCAGAGTACCTGGACGAAACCTGACGACAGCACAGGGAGAACATGCAAACTCCACACACATGGAACCCTGGCAGAGACTTGAACGCTGGTCCCGGAGGTATGAAGTAACAGTGCAAACCAGGGCACCACTGCACCACCCCCCTCCTCCCCCAATGCAAACAACCTGCTAAAAATGCCAAAAGTCTTGTATTTTGTTTGGTTATTTATGGTTAAGGTTAGGGCTGAGTAGGGGTTAAGGTTGTCATTGTTGGGATTAGGGTTTTTCCCATAGAAATGAATGGAGAGTCCTCACAAAGATATAAATACGTGTGTGTGTGTGCGTGTGCGTGTATATACGCATGAACGTTCAGGTTGTGTGTCTGCTGGAGGGAGTTTCTGGTTTACGATCTGTTTACTTAAGCGTATGAACTTCGTGGACGCTCCCTGAACTGTAGCTTGTGATTGGGGCGTTGAGAAGCTACGCTTTGTCATTTCAAGAAAAATATGTTATTTAAAATGTTCAATTTAAAACAATGCTGTGCATATCAATAAAACATATGATATGGATAAACCTTTTTAATTGATTTGCTCTCTCAGAGGACGTTGGGATGTACGCGATAAGTGTTTGATAGTGCCTGGACCATTAGGAGGTTGTAAAGAGAGATAAAAGCAGGGTGAAGTTGGAGTCAAGGCAAGACCGGTGTTGTAAAGAAAGGTGAACTAGGATTCACTGGAACAGTCGATGTATTACTCCAGTCATCACTGCCATAGACATACCGCATTTCCACTCCCAGGGAGAGGTTATGTTGAGCCATGAGCAACAGACAACAGATTTTGTCAGTTCACCTATAATAAAAACACTAAGGTAACGCAGGATATCTACCTGGTAACTAGCTAGCTAGCATCTGTTTCACAGGAAAAGTAGTGAAATATCACACTTAGTGTAGCCTACATAACTGTAATGTCACAGAATGCAACCACAGGCATTTCTTTAGATTTTTTTTTTCCACTCACTGATTTGCGCCCCCTAATCATAACGGTGCCCTAGGCGATCGCCTACACAGTGGGCCGGCTCTGTTCAGACAGAACATTATGTCACGTACAATCCAGTGCTGCTATCACTATGACAAGGTCAGGTTGGGAAAGCAAAATTTAACACATGTGGGCGAAGCGGAAATCTGTCATGCTAAACTCTGGTTTTTTATTTCACGTCCCAAGCACTTCTCGATCAAATGCCCTTTGCGTCGATAACAAGGAATAAGCAATGAGGAAGTAGCAACAAACTTTGCGTACACACTTCCTCGCAAATTTCTCTGAACTGAATCTGAATGGACAGGTGTACAGTGCATTGGATGTGTTGACAGACCCCTATCTATGAGTCTTCACCTCTTGTTCTATGGACTTCTTCGCTGTGGGAGGTGGAAGTCACTGATATGACTACATAGTCAATTGTCAAATATCTTTCGCAACAATCTCCTGTAGGACGAGGTTTAAAATGCTTACAGCTTAGTAATCAGTGTTGAACAGGATAGAATAGCTGAGATGTGGCAGAAGACTGAAAAATCTCAATGTAAGCCTACATTAGGTAGCGATAGATAGAAGGAAAACTGACACCAACATAATGTTAATAGCTTAACATCCATAGTGAAGTACATTTATGTCAGGTTAAATACAGTTAGTTAACTGTGGAACTGAAATAGAGCAGTATAAAAGACTTCTTCTTTAAAAGTACTTTTTTTCCACAGAAGTTCAAAGCAGACTTATGGAGGATCACAGAAAACTCACAGTCTGAGGACACAACAGACAGATGTTTTTGGAGAAACTGCCTGTTCTGCATACATTCCTAAGCCTTAATACCGTGGCTGACCGGCCGGTGAACCTCTGAATTAAGATAAAGGAGAAATGTATCTATATAGATTCATAAACTCATCGAGCAATAATTAGACATTTTGTCAAGAATTGGCATTTACAGCCGCCATAACCAGTAGAACATCTGTTGATCAGTGATATGATATAAGAAATGGACTTGACTGCAGTCTGTGTTATGTAATGACACTGTAAGTAGCGCCTTAAACAATGCTAGCTGTCTCTCTCAGCCTGTCCAATTTGTGTTAATTAACAGTTAATCAAGTTATATTCCTAATAAACTTATATGCACAAAGGTTAGAAATTCATATTTATTTACAAAAACAACCATGTAATTTACCTGGATAAACACACCAATTCTTATTTTAATATTACTGCCTCATTAAGACATTTAAACACAACTAACCAAAGACAAACACTGGCATGTAGCGATGCAGTACAATCTACACATAGATGGAAATCGCTACTCATAATGATACAGCATCATCAACATGGAAACTTTGTGTTGCAATGCATGTGGACGATGATCAGATCAATAGTTCACGCCTCGCATTGTGCCCCAGTGAGAGTCAATCACATCGAAGCATCCCCATGGGTAGGTCGCAGGGGGGCTAATCGAGGTGTGTGCGAGGGCCAGGGGGAGTGGATATATTATGGTAGGTGGGCGGAGCTTAGAGGAAGAGTGGGAGAAGTGTCCAGGGGGTGCGGGTAAGTCCATGATGGCAGTCTTGTAGGTGAAGGGAGTGGACCAAGGTAGAAGATCACAAGAAGAAGGCAGACAGAAGCACCTGTTCTGTGTAGAACGGAGGAAGACGGATTTAAAACATCACTTCACTGTCGGCCACTAAACCAATACAACAATAATAATCGAGCAGCAATGGAAACTAATATAAATATTTGTTACAGTCAGCATAGATAGGACATGTGAGGTTCACTAACTTGTCTACAGGAAGTTGTGGGTTCAGACACTGGGTCTTCCCCTGCAAGCTCTTCATCACCTGGGTTGTCCTTGGCCTCACTCCTCCGCCATCTTGCTCTGCGGTTCTGGAACCAGATCTGAGCGGGTCGACATGAGAGTGGGGTCAAGTGCCTGTTAACTTCATCATTTCTATTCTGCATGAAGACATACCCAAGCACACACGCACACACACACACACACACAATGGAGACCGAGTTGCCAGATTCAACATATAGACATTTCATCACATTTATAGTAATTGGAGAACCTGAAGCTTAGCTTTTGGATTGGATTGGATCTAACTAGTCCAAATTGCGCACATCATTCAGAAAACAATGGCTGCCCTTTATCTATGTGTATAATCTTTGTGTGTCATTAAATATGTGTCATTCTTCTCTCCCATTTATTTTCCATAACTGTAATCTCATTCAGTTGACACTTTGACGTACACTTCTACCTAGAGCCTGCTTTATTAATCTTTTATCCACCCATCCCTCCATCCTTCCATCCTTCCACACTAACTTTTTGTCCTAGTCAGCATATTTTTCACCGGTGTAAAATTTTAGCACATTAAATATGTATTCAGTGTAGTAGAATGAGAAATACAATTGAAACAGTCTAACAAAAGAAGTATAGGTATTTATTTTAGATATTTTGATGCTTTTTATTCCTTAAAGGATATAAAAGAGGGATGAATATTGATCTTGTCAGGAACTGTTCCTGCTTTGACTGTCATCTCCTCATTTGGCCAGCAGGTGTCGCAGGCCATTGCATCCTTTTTGCTGTGTTTTGTAAGTACAGCATCCTTCTGTGTTCCTAGCTTGTTCCCTTGCTCTCCTGGTTGCTGTATAGCCAAAAGTGTGAAACGGGTACGTGAAAAGAGTACCTCCCTTTTGCCATGGGTTCGAAGCCAGTTGGAGGCTAGCCTCAATAATGTTGGTTATTTTAGTTTCCAGTTTCCCCAGTGATATTATGTACTTGTGTTTATATTTCTATATTGGTTCATGTATTTGTTCTTGGTTGTGTTACGGTTGTGTTGTTATATCTTGCTCCACCTAGTCCCCAGTATTTCCTAGTGTTCATTCCCTTGTGTTTGCTTCATTGTTAATTATCCCCACCTGTTTTTCATCTGCCCTCGTTATCAGTGTATTATGTGCCTTGTCAGAAGCTTTGTTTGTTTTCCGCATGTTACCCACATGTGACGATGTTCTTTGTGGTGTTTTCCTCACCCTTTCCTGGTGTTAGTCTTCCTCACTTTGTGTCACCTTCCTGCCTTGTGTTTTGACTCCTCACGGTCCCTTTTGTTTTTGGTGTCTGTTAGGTTCCGTTTATAATAAAATCATATAATTAAATTGTCATATAATTTGTACAATAACATGTGAACGTGCATTAAAATGTCTGGACATGTTGCAGACTACAAAGCCTATATTCACTGAACTCTCCCCTTATTTGGATGCAGCCATCCTGCCCCTCTACGTACCTGAACACGGCCCTCAGAGAGCTGTGTACGTGTGGCCAGTAGGTCTCGTGTCATGGCATCTGGGTAGTGTGTGTTTCTGAAGACGTTCTCGAGCTCCTGCAGCTGGTCTGGAGTGAAGGTGGTTCTTGCCCGCCGGCCGCCCTTCCGTCCCGCTGGGTACACACCGTTATGGCTCTTACCACATTATCACCGGCCACATTTGCGTTATTCTGACATTTCCCTTATCAATGCTGCCTGTATTTCTTGACTGAAATTAGTCATTCATAATAAACATTGAAAATGTTTCACCTACTGTTATAGGACATTATATCACAAAATAGTGATTGAGTGAAATATGAGATGCCCTGTAAGTTACATCCTACATATCTGACATTCCAAATTAAAGCATTTTCCTTAGAACGTCTCACCTGCTGGAGCCTGGGGGGGCATGCCCCCCTGCCTGTTCCCCTTTGCAGGTCCCCAGCTCTCTGCTTTGTCTCCTGGGGGGCCTGTATGGGTGAGTGTCTGACTTGTTGCCAGGTCAGGTGGGGCGCTCCCTGTGACTCGGATCTCACACGGCGCAGTGCCTCTCTCCGGCCGCCTCTCTGCGGACACACAGGAGTCCTCAAATAATTTCCTCCAGGATCATAGAAGCATGCTGACTCTGAGCAGTTGGGCGCGCTAATACACTTATCACTGATGTCCATCATGAAGCAGAGAAGCTGATGCATTCAAAGGTACATTTATTAAATCAAAGGTAGACCTGAACTTACGCAAACTGTGTGGATCCAAATACAATTTATAGCCAAATCCCACAATCCTGGGTTTTGGAGAAACATGAATAAAATTCCAGTCAAAGGTTACATAAATTAGGAAGTATAACTGAAAAATAGAACAATTCATGGGTTATGGGCAACTAATATTACAAAAACAATACATAAATTCAGTCTTGAGATATACCATAATCATTTTTACAGTTATACAATACATGCTATACAATACAGGAGTAATACAGAAATGTATTCTTCTCCACAGTCTTAGATGCAGCAATTTGTGGATTCGTACCTGACTGGGCAGCTGGCCGCTGAGTTTCTTGTACGATTTGCACTCCTACACACAGAGTAGGAGTGTTCCTGCCAGGCTGCCTGGCCAAACATGGTTTCCGTAAGATTTCCTCGATGGAGTGAGACAGTGTTCTGCGGGAATTCGGCGCTCGGCGGGCCACTGCATCCCCGTCCACAGTCTGAAGCGGTCTCTGCCTTTCAGGATCCGCGATCGACGGCACCATCACGATGCTCTGCTCTTGCCTTCCTGTCAAGCTTGCTCAGGCCATCGGAGTTTGAGCCTTGTGCCCAGTATAAAGTCTCCAAAGTGATCTCCAGAGTCCTCTTCTCATTAAAATAAAAAAATGCTACTGTTGTTCTCCCCCACTTTCATTATGTCGCCTGTGTTCTGAAAGTTACTTTACTTCTCATCCACTTGCCTTTCCTCCTCACCGTCAATCCCTCGTTCTCTTCCTCCTCCTCTCTCATTCCATAATGTCATGAACACTGTCAAGTGACTCCCCCCCCCCCCCATCAATTAGGTGAGTCCGGGGATTACTGTATAACCAAGGTGCCAATAAACAAGCCCTTCATTGTGTTTAGACTCGTTCCTCTTCTCAGTTATCCTTAGTCGTCCCTTTCTTTGTCATCTCTGTTGTCTGCCTCTGTCCACTGCTAACGTTACTCTGCCTTTAAAGTCAGTCTGCCTCTGTCTACTGCTAACGTTACTCTGCCTTTAAAGTCAATTTCTGTGGCCATGTTCAGGGCGTTCTTCCTCACCCAGTGGCATTATAGCAGCACTGTTTAAATACATGACTTAAGACAACACCACAAAATGTATCTGCTCGGTGACCTCAGTAATTTCAGCTTTATTAGACCTGAATTAGTCCTGGTGCTTGTAATTTGGTTCCTTCTCTTTGTAAATTGTGATACCGCTCTGAAATATTTGTGAAAAATGTTTTTTTGGTTTCAGCTAATGTTTGTCTCCATTCCTAGACACAGCATAAATATGTAAGACCTGCGTGTAACTTTGAACATGTATACCTTTAAGGCAAGTTCCAATAAAGCGCTTGTTTTCAGGGATATTTAGTACAAACTACAAAACTAGTAAGTAATAAAGTTCACGTGTTAGCAGTGTACCTTTTTCAATATACCACACCAATGTAACTTAAAAACCTGCACTAGTGGTGCACAGTAATGCATCTCGCCCATGAACAGACTGAAATCTAAAACCTACGTGTTTCCACAAGCAAATGAACCCTGAGCTTACATTGATAAGATTGCTGTTGAATTACATGCATTGCAATAATATCAATACTGTCCCTGTTTATATCCTTTCACCTGGTAATTAATTTAGAAACTCCTGAAAGCATGTGTTCTTAATCCGGCCCATTCTGAACATTTAAACTCCAGCTAAAATTCACCTTAAATGTGAATTTTTAATTAGCGTTGCTCAAACTGCTGCATTTTTTTATGATAGGCATGACATAGACACGTGAGTCTGGTATCTCTTAAGCTTCTGGCCTCTCGCTGCCCTTTAATACTCAATTTCAACTTTACTCCACAATGTCATTGTTGTTGATTGTATGCTAAACGGTGACTCCTAGTGTCAATTCAATGTATTGCATTGAATTGGTGCTAAGCTGTTCCCCTGTATTTGGATGGAGTTCCTCTCCATCTAGTGGCAATAAACGTCAAAAAACCTGATCCATTAAACCCATCCATCTTTTAACTGCGTAGTGCTTACCCTGCTCAATGCCTGGTGTCTACTCCAGATAGCACAGGCCGTAAGTCTGGGGTATAACTGAGTTGGATGCCAGTACACTGCAGGACACACATAAGTAAACAAAAAGTCACACACCATATGCATGTCTTTGAACTTTTGAACCGAAATCGGTTGAAGCATTTGTTTGGTAAATATGAGAAATACTCCAGCATTTGTTGATTCTGCCCCAGGATCTCTGCCCATTGCAATGTGTCTGAAACCCGTTTGCACGGGAGCTGACCATATGGATCTGTTGCCCAGATCACCTCAGCTGACCCCTCGTGACCTGGATCTCTGAACTCCTCCTCCTTTAACAGAGAAGGAACCCAGGAACCCAGCAGAAGAACCTTATCATGGCCACTTGCACTCATGATCATGTTATTTTTGCCAAAAACCGCAGTTCATGACTAAACTAATGTTCTGAGCTATACATCAAGAACAAAGAGCGGCGACCACTGAAGCTTTAAGGCTTGTATCATTCTCAGAAAAACACATGATTAATGACGAACGAGGTCTCACTTCCCACAGAGACACACTATTGAGGATGAGCGGTTGATACAATTGTCTTGCTACTTTTCTACCTATCTGAAAAACAAAGCCACCAAGAAACAAACAACATTCTCCATTTTGGACATATTTTACTTTTTTAGTGGTCCCACTTTACAATAAGGCTCCCTTTGCCACTTATAACTGGTAGTAACTCATTAATAAGAAGAAAACTGTGGTATAACTTGTTTATAATTGTCTAGTAATGATTTACAAAGTGTAAATTGAAGCCCAGATACATTTCTTACAAAATCTACGTCTTCCATCATTTTAATCAACACAGTCAGCACATTATATGCAGCTCTCTGAAAAAATAAGAGACCATATATGTTTTAAAAATCTGCATTTTTAAATCCTGGTTTATCCTGGTTTGCTTCCAGGCTCAGAATTTCTAAGACAGCAGTACACAAGAACAAGGTGAAGCAGAAGACACGAACAAAAACCAGCCAGGGAGAGGGCAGAAGCGACTTTCTACTGCCGGAGATGACTGTCAGCTTATCCGACAGTGCTTTGAGGATGACATTAAGTGGTGTAAAGTGCACTACTAGGACAGTTCATATCAGCCTCCTGGAAGCAGGACTGAAGTGTCCTATAGAACAGCTGAAGTCCTTCATGAATGAGAAGCAGTGAAGTACCACACTGCAGTTTGCAAAGAAAATCTGTACTTTACACAATAGCCTACCCATATATTGAGAAATGAGTGAAAGGGGCTGGTGTATCTTTGAATCTTCTGTAAAAATGCCATGAGATTCCTCTGGAAGTAACCAAGTCCGCAATTCACTCAAGTCAGTTGTCAGTATGGTATGTACATGATTTTGTAAATAGTCAGGCATGTTGTATCTCCGGAATGAAATCATATTAATATGGTGACCACAAGTCATCTGAACACAAGTCTTGGAATGAAATGAGTATAAAACCCAACAGCCTACTGAAGGCAACGGATCACGCATACATGTGAGACGATGACCCAGAAAAAGTGATTCGGTTCCCAGCAGGGAACTCATGACAGTCCTTACAATCCAATTCGAGCCGCATGTCATGTGATGCCAATTTCCTGCTTCTCCTCAGCACTAGATCTGTACGTCCCTCCACTCACATACATACGATAGCCGTTAGTCCACTGATTTATTCATTTGAAAGGCTCAACTACAGCCCATAAATTTACAGTCACTTATAGCAATCAGGAAATGGTCAGCCTGTCCTCATGTGACCAGTCTCAGGGCTAACTGAGCTCTGTGTCAGCATCGGACGCAGTAAATCAGATCATTCGGTGAGAGGATATATCTCTGGCTGCCCCGTCCTTCCTGTTTCGGCAGCAAAAGATAAACTCACTTACTGCCCTGAAGGATTATATCAGCTGCTGACAGCAGCCAGAGCGAGGGAATGACCCAGAAGGGCCCGCATTTTATGGAGCACATTAAGTTGGTTCAGTAGGAGCACAGGGGCTCTGTTCACACAGAAAGCATGTGACAGGGGCCTGTTCTGAGTTCAGCAGGGGAGGTCATGTCCAGTCAGACTGTTTACACTGTGCACACACACAGCCCACATATTCATATCTTTATGGGGACTCTCCGTTGACTTTTATGGGCAAAATACAATACTTTTGGCATAGTATTTTTAGTTTTTTGATTGCAGTCCCAGATTTTAATAAAATTAAGATCTCCCTTGTGGGGACCAAAAAATGGCCTCCACAAAGTCAAAATAAGAAGTTTTTTTATCACATTGTGGGGACACTTGGTCCCCACAATGTAATATATACATCACACACACACACATACATACAGCCACTGCTTCTTAAGCTTCATTCTCTTTAATAGATTTCCAATATTTCCATTTGTCTTCATTCACCAGTTCTTCTAATAACCCACAATATCCTTCATACTCTGACAGGCCACTGCACAGCCAGGTTGCAAACATTAAATACAATTCAAAATATAAACTTAGCCACTATTTTTAAAGCATGAAATTAGTTGTGCCCCAGACTTCATTAAAAAAAAATGAATTTACTCAACAGCAAGAGAATTAAGCTAGCATTGAATTTGACTGACGAATAACTGTCCCGATTGCAGTAAATTTTGTAATTAAATAAAAATCCTGTGACCTAACGCTTGTAACTACTCATATTTGAAATTCTGGTTCTTGACCATAGAATGGTAGAGACAAAAATGTCACCTACGAAAAGCTCAGTCACATGGATGCATGTGTAGCTGTAGGGGACAGAAAATCCTGCCCATGACACGTGCTTTTCCATGTCCAAATTATGCAGATGAGGATGACGGGGGGGGGGGGGGGGGCAGTCTCCCAGGCTTCCGACACGAGTCTGTAATCAGTTGTAGATGTGAGGTAATTGGGCTCACATGAAGAACTTGCAGGACTCAATCACTGCTACCACCAGCAGCAGCAGTAGCGTTCATCGTACGCCACGGTAACGCCCCCCTAGCCCACCTGCTTTCTCTCCATCTCTCTTCCTCCTCCACACCGTCCTCAATCCATCAGACACCAAGCTACCTGAGCCCCATGCTCACCCATGGCTACCGAGACGAAGGACAACGGACTGGAAAGCTACACGTTTCATGTGAGTATTTAAACAAAACTTTCCAACGGAAGTAATTAGGGAGTATTAGAATGATGCTGCATTGTGGTGTGCTGGTGTTAACTAGGACCTGTCAGTATTCAGGTATAACAGAATAAAACAGTATAACAGAACTCTAAGTTTTTCCAAACAAGGAACATTGCTAAAGTTAATCACACAAACTGCTATCTTCGAACAGAAACTCGTTTTACTTCAGTCTCTGTGAGTCTGCCTTGTACATTTTCCTGCACTGTATTGTTGCTCATATTCATCCTCTTAATTTTGCAATGGGTCAATTATCAAGCTTCATCTGTCTTTATAATCTGTGCCTGTAACCACGGTAACAATATGCTGCCTTAGAAACGTAACAATAAAATAAATATATGGTGGAAATTAGTGGGAGAACATTTTAAACTGAATTTGAGAAAACACTTCTTTACACAACGTGTAGTTAGAGTATGGAATAGTCTTCCTGCTAGTGTAGTGGAAGCTAAAACCCTGGGTTCCTTTAAATCAGAGCTAGGTAAGATTTTATCAACTCTGAGCTATTAGTTAAGTTCTCCCCAAACGAGCTTGATGAGCCGAATGGCCTCCTCTCTTTTGTAAAATTCTTATGTTCTTATGTAGCTGAAAAACAATGTTTTGGTCAGTATCATCAGTCACTGATTTTAACTTTTATTGGCCGTTTTTTGTGTGAATACTGCACTTGAAAACAAATTTTACACTAAGCGACTCCAGGCCAAAGTCAGCATTAATAACTTTAATGGCGTCTTTATCATTGTTTTTATTGAGATTTAATCGTTTGTTAAAAAAAAAAAAAAAAAAAAAAAAACTGGATGCATTGCTGCTGTCTGCCTAAGCCCCAAAGCATGCGGAGTGTGTTTGTGTTTTTTTCCCTCATCCAAATGGTTTCTCTGTCTCTCCTGATAAGACTATGGATCGATGCCAGGGAGATGGAATTTCTTTTTTGAGTCACTGTTTGGGAAAAAAAACTCTCAGGACAAGCAAAGCAAAAGTCCTGCCGGCTTGTTTCTATGCAGTTTTTACAACAGAGAGATCTCCCCATCATCCTGCACCATGGACCCTGAGATCCCCACCCAGTCTTTCCAGTAGAACGACCAATATACTGGATAAGCAATAGTGAAGATGGGTGCATGGATGGATGGATGGAGGGATGCATGCTTTAGTCCAGTGGTTTTCAACCTGTGGGCCGTGGCCCCCTAGTGGGCCGCGACGGTATTGCAAGGGGCCCGCCAATTATTATTAATAGAAATTGTAATATTGTTAATATAATAAAAAATGTCTAGTCAAAATCAAATAAATCATAATTTGATATATAATTAAATAATGAGAAATTAAATAATAAACTGTTACTATGCGTTCACTATTCGAGCTCGCTGATTGGTTTAATAACAACCCGCCAACTTAGACTATCTAAAATAGTTTTGATTCATACATGCTGAAGCAGATTTAAAAATGGATAAATGGTTGACAACAGGATCGCTGAAAAGAAAAAATACAGACGTTTCTTCAGCAACAAGTAAGCCTGACACTGAAAAGCCTCAAAATAAACCTAAACGAAGAAAATATAGTAGCGACTACCTAGCGCTGGGTTTCACATATGTTGGAGCAGAGAACGAGCAGCTACCGCTCTGTGTTGTGTGCTCAGAAATACTGTCAAATGAAGCTTTTTTTTTTGCCTGCTCTCGATTTGCGCTTGTCACTCGAGTCTGACTCTAGTCTTGCTTTGTCCAGTGCTCCATTTCTCTGCCGGTTTTGACTGCTCGTTTCAACCCAGCTCTGCCTGTTCCCTCTGACGGCTCTTCGGCTCGCTGACGTTCTACCCGCTGCTGACCTCTGCCTGGATTTCATTTTCCCGTTTTCGAAATGTCAACCCGAGCCTGTGGGGGCTTGCTGATCCGTTATGTATATTTTCTGTTTATTCAATACATTACCAGTTTATTCAATAAAGACAATTAACAGCCTTGCTTCCGAGTACTTAGTTAACCCGACACAAAAAGCGGGATCGTTTAAATTCTTTTGCAGTGGGCCGCGGAAACATAAGTGTTTGGCTGTGTGGGCCGTGAGTTAAAAAAGGTTGGGAACCACTGCTTTAGTCGATTGATCAGGAATGCGAAGTACATTGTCTATTGTTCTTATTAATAAGGGAGCCCCTTAATATTTTACAGAATACAGTACAAACATACTCAGATCAAGTAATCAGCTTTTTGCATGAAGAAACCTGCTTTTCTGGCAGAGTAATCAGCTTTTCTGTTAATGAACCTGATTTTCAGAAAAAGAAACATAGTGACCGGCTTTTCTCTCTGCAGATCGATACCAAGGGGCATTTTTGCAAGCTGCCTGGAGGGCCAGAAGATGACGACCTATTGGGGAAGGAGAGCAGGAGTAAGCTGGCCTACTGCGTCACAGACGTCCCACCCTGGTACCTCTGCATTGTCCTGGGCGTCCAGGTAGGGCCTCGCTCTCGCTGTGCTCCGAGCCCAGAAAAGGAGGAGAAATGTAGCGAAACGCATGCATTTGGAAGGCAGGGTGTCACACATGAAGTCTTGGCTGGAAGATGCTGTTCCACACCAGTCCTGGAGCTCCTCCTCCACTCTAGAGGCCACGCCCATCCCAGTAGCCATAAGCATTGTGGTTTCTTGCTAGACGCCTCTGATCCAGGGCTAACAAACTGCAGATTCTGCAGGGACATAACCAAAGGATTCTTGGGTAATAGTTCTTCCGTGTCTGTGGATGTGCTGATTTTGTGCCCCCCCACCAATCCCCTCACCCCAAACATACAGCACTGCCTTACGGCCTTTGGCGGCCTCATCGCCATCCCGCTCATTCTGTCCCAGGCCCTGTGCCTGCAGCACGATGGACTCACCCAAAGCTACCTCATCAGCACCATCTTCTTCGTCTCGGGGCTCTGTACCCTGCTCCAGGTCATTTTCGGGGTCAGGTGAGGTGTCCATGCTGTGGGTGGGATATCCTGGAAGTGTAGTTATGACGGCGGAGGGGGGGCCTTGGGAAACAGCTCACAGTAATTGGCCCAGAAACCTGAGGTCAAATTAAGGGCTACAGATTTCTTGAGCCCCTGAGGATGCTGTTAATCTCCTATAGCATTTAAACATTTTATTTTAATGTGCCTTAACATTCTTTATAATCTGCTTCAGAATGCAGTTGCCAAGGCCAATTAGGACTTACAGTCCACCAATACCAATTATTCACAATGCAGAGAAATTCATAAGGAGAAGATTAGGTTAGAATTTCTATCCGATTAGAGAGGAGCTCACTGTAAATTAACATTCCTCCAAATCCCTCCCTTCAGCCCTGGAGCACTGGGTCTGCATTTCTTTGTTTAACAGTCTGGAAGTCATTTGTAAATGTAAAAAAATATATATTTTTTTGGTAACTGTTTTAAATGAAGATTCCGAACTACAGCACGAAAGTGCCATCATCGCATTGGAGAAGACAGTAACTCCTTGTGGTCTTTGGTGGTTCTTCTCCCCACCCCCGTCTCCCCCACCCCCATCTCCCCCAGACTGCCCATCCTGCAAGGGGGCACCTTCACCATGCTAGCCCCATCCCTGGCCATGCTGTCCATGCCCGAGAGGACCTGCCCCGCCTGGACACAGAACGCCTCTATGGTCAACGTCTCCTCGCCGGTCTTCATTGAGGTCTGGCAAAGCCGCATGAGGGAGGTCAGAAGCCATCCAGTCATTCCATTTCCAAATGAGGTCTCCTAAGATACAGGATGCACCTCAAACACTCTCATTATCATTCACCGCCAGCTGCTCAAACAACAACATCAGATATAAGATCACAGTTCATATCCAGGGTTCAGTTACACGTACAGTACAGTACTGTGCAAAGTCTGAAGCAGTCAAAGAAAATTATGTTTAAATGATCTTCACATTGGTGCAAAAATATGATGTTACTTCAGTCAAAGTGTGTCAGCTTAGCCATTTCAAAACCTCTCCTAAAGTCACCTCAGTATTTGCAGCCACCGTCCAACACGCTCACATATTTTTTTAACTCAACCACTGCCCCATCTCCTATGGCTAATCCATACCTCATTGACTTTTTAAATTATTTTAATTGATTAATTAAGTGAGCTGGTTGTGAAACAGCAAATACATGGAATGGTTGGGGTGCCCGTGAGGAGAGGAACGGGAACTGCAGCGGTGTTCTTCAAGTCAACGAGATATCACTATTTTGGGGAACAAAACGTTGTTAGTTTTTATTGTGCTACTATTAATTTGCACATGTTCTAATGTTATACTGTGTTTTTCTTTCTGAGAAAATACAGTATACACCTGCTACCCAGATAAATAGCTTTAAACTGTTTTTTGATTGCCTATGATTTTTACACAATACTGTACATTTCATGCTTATAGTTTGTTAGTTGACTGAGTGCAGTTTTAATTTTTCTTTAATGACCTATAATTATAACTTCATTGTAATTTATGTATGTCATCCATCCATCATCATCCATCCACCCATCCATCCATCCATCCATAGATCCATCATCCATTCATACATCCTTCTATCCATGCATCCTTCCATCATCCATCCATCCATCCATCCATGCATCCATCCATCCATTTTCAATATATTTAATTGTAAATCACTTTGGACCAAAGCATCTGACAATGATTTTACATTATTCTAGACATATGAAATCTTTCTTTACGTGCCATTTTTCAAAATCATGGTCTTTATTATAGATAAAAGGCGACAAAAAAAAATATCAGCAATTTGATGATGCAGTACCTTCCTACACTGAGGGTCAGTGTTTGAAACCTCATTCTCTCCTCCTGTATGTAGCTGCAGGGTTCCATCATGGTGGGATCCTGCTTCCAAATCCTGGTCGGCTTCTCTGGCCTCATCGGGTTCTTTATGAAGTTCATTGGGCCGCTCACCATTGCACCCACCATCTCCCTGATCGGGCTCTCCCTGTTCGACTCGGCTGGCATGAGCGCGGGGAATCACTGGGGTGTTGCGGCTATGTGAGTTTGCCTCCACTGCCCCGAGAGACACACACACGTGCGGCATGCTGACCTTAAAAGGAGCCAGCGCCACTGGCTGTCTTCTAAACACTTTTTCGATTCCTCCTGCAGGACGACGGTTCTGATTGTCATGTTCTCCCAGTACCTCCGTCACATGACTGTCCCAGTTCCTGCATACAGCAAGACCAGAAAGTTCCACTCCTCCAGGATGTACATATTTCAGATTTTACCTGTAAGCCAAACTGCCAAGAATGTGCACACATGCTAATACATGCTAACACCTAGCTTTCAGTAAGAAAGAGTGCATGACTGGAAATAGGAAGTGTAGTCCAAAGCCGGTTGGTTGCATTGAAATCATATCGGTTAGATAAGAAGGTTCCGGGGTCTCGTCTTTGCCTTTTGGACTGCAGGTGCTCCTGGGAATCACACTGTCCTGGCTCGTCTGCTACCTTTTGACCATCTACGACATCCTGCCCTTGGATCCAAAGGAGTACGGCTACCAAGCCCGCACAGACCTTAAGGGTGATGTCATCGCCCAAGCCCCCTGGTTCAGGTTCCCCTACCCAGGTAAGGGGGCCAGTAATCCCCCTAGATTTGTCTAATTCAGTATTTCAGGGTATTGGTGTGAGATGTTCGGTCAGTCTTTTCAAGGAATGCCGAAGATCATGAAAGATGTAGAATCGTTTTTCGGGTTCCTTTGCCAAGATAACAGAGATCAGCTAAACATGCAAACTAAAAATGCTACATTGCTGTTGCTTATGCCCCAGGTCAATGGGGCATGCCTACTGTGAGCCTGGCAGGGGTTTGTGGAATCCTGGCAGGGGTCACGTCCTCCATGGTAGAGTCTGTGGGTGACTACCACGCCTGTGCCAGGCTGTCGGGGGCCCCACCTCCTCCTAGGCATGCCATCAATCGGGGAGTCGGCATCGAGGGGGTGGGCTGTCTGCTGGCTGGGGCCTGGGGCACAGGCAATGGGACCACTTCCTACAGCGAGAATGTTGGTGCGCTGGGCATCACCAAGGTAAGTCAGGGGAAGGGGGGTGGTGCAGTCTGGTGCCCCGTTTTCTTCATGGGACAGAAGAAATCAAGGGCTTGGGTCTCATGCACAGGTGGGCAGCCGCATGGTGATTGTGGCCAGCGGAGTCCTGATGGTTCTGATGGGGATGTTTGGGAAAATTGGAGCCATCTTCACCACACTCCCAACACCTGTCATTGGAGGAATGTTCCTGGTGATGTTTGGAGTGATATCTGCGGCTGGAGTTGCAAATCTGCAGGTAGGAGCAGACTATCAGGGTATGGCATAAGCAAATACCACCACTGAACCTTTTACAAACTCACTAAAGCATAATAGGAATCAGTAGCAGCAGAAGTATGATACACAAGTACTTGAAATTTGTCTTGGTGCCTTTGATCCCACTTAACCTTAAAACCTTGATGCAGTTGATTGTGAAGACAACAGGTGGAATTCTGCCAAATTATCTGAATAATATTGCATAAAGATATTACAAATAAAAACAACAAAACACTGTGGCATCTTTAAACTCTGCGGACATCTTTACACTTTTTCTTGTTAGGGACTTTGTACCTTTCTCACCATTACGGTGGAACATAATGATACATAATGATCATGTGGAAAATGTGGACAGATATATTTGCTATATTTATAATGAGCTACTGGGCTGGTGTGGAGACTTGTTAGTTGAACCTATTCATGGCTTTGTTTCACCAGTACGCAGATATGAATTCCTCGCGGAACATCTTCATTTTTGGATTTTCTGTGTTCACTGGATTGGTTATTCCTAACTGGATACTCAAGAACCCAACCTCCATAGCAACAGGTAGGAGCCAGAAGAAAGGCCAAAATGAGTGACCTGGAACAACAGTACCAGGTATCAGAAAGGACAGGGACCTTAGCACTGTGGTAAAGCTCAATGCAACTTGTCTACTGAGAAGTCAGGTCAGAAAGGTGAGTTTCAGGAGCCTCCAATATTGTTGGATTTGGCACAAGTACCTCTGGATGTTTCTCAATATCAAGAATGCAAAGATCGTACTTGTGGTCTTGGCAAGAGAAGTTTTGCTAAATCCCCTCCCAAGAACGAACTTGGGGTGCAATGAATCATGGGACTGGTCACGTTTGGCGAGGATGCAACTGATGTAAACTTGATATTTGGGGTGGGGCAAGAACGACATCCGGGGATTTTTACCGTTCTTTGTGCTTCTGTTCTTAGTATTCGGAACTGGTCCTTGGCAATGGAATACGATGTAAAACGGGTACGCGAGAACACAAATGTAATCAAGTACAAATATTGGGAAACACTCTCTGTCTTCTGCTCTCAGGGGTCAATGAGCTGGACCAGGTTCTCCAGGTACTGCTGAACACCAGTATGTTTGTCGGGGGCTTTTTTGGATTTGTCCTGGACAACACCATCCCAGGTGAGCCATCACACATTCAAGAAGGTAAAATGTAATAGCACTTCTGCAGTCAATGACTTGTGGGAGTTGTGGGCTCTCATCGACTCCTGTTGGGTTTCTCAGGGTCTAAGCATGAGCGAGGTCTTGTAGCGTGGAACGAGGCACACCAGGAGATTGAAGGCGATGTGCCGGAGACCAGCGAGGTGTACAATCTACCCTTCGGTCTCAGCTCCCGCTTCTTGTCGTTCTCCTGGGTGTGGTGTCTGCCTTTCTGCCCTCCAGTTGGACGGGAGCAGGGCCCCCTGGGAGACAAAGAAGATGTGACAAAGCCTGGTCTCACACAGACCCAGGCAAGTGGCTGTCAGTGACTGACTCCTGACCTGAGTTTACAAAGTCTTGGACCCGTCATTGTGGGCCTGCACACTCTCCTGTCCATAATTCTAACACATACCCCTTGCTAATCTATTACTTATTGTTTTATCAAAATTTTGTCTAAACAGATTTTTTCATCAGATTGGTTTCATTTTATATATGAAAGGACCTTTGCATGTTTATGCAAAAATTCTATTTAAAGTAGAAATAAATGAGTCAGACCACATTATTTTCATTTGACTTTTTGGGGCCAATAATAATTTTATTTGGTGTCCACAAATGTTTTATGTACTTTCTGCATTTTAAGTGAATGATCTAACAGATCATAAAAGTTTAAATAAAACCATATTTTAACCATTAAAATAGTTGAAATTCCCTACATTTTTTGTGTGAAGTTACGGCATCTGTCATTTTAATACTTAATGGAAATTGTGATGTTTGTAATTTAAAATGCACTCGTTTTGCCACGTGCTGGACCAGGAGGAAACCGTGTTATGTGTACAAAATAAAATTATGAGCGTGGAGTTATTTCAGGCACTGAGATAAAATTGGCTTTGAAGCTGAGCGTGACCCTGTTAATATAGTCATTTCTGTTGTTTTTTGCCTGGTCAAAGCGAGCACTTGTAACTCATAATTGCTGGATGCAGTGTTACATGGTGAACAGTAGAGCTCAGGCGTGCTAAGCAGCACTCCTCAGATCTTTCTTCACAGTTTTATAAAGGTTCACAAAAGACTCTGCCCAGGCATCCCTCTGGTGGCCTGCGGTGTTGGCCATCCTGTAGGCCGTGTGTACCAAGGTCAGCACGACATGTTCAAAGTCCACCCTGCAGAGAGATCCAGGGAGCTGAGACAGGGCAGAAGTCAGGCGCTGGATGTCGGCCAGCTTTGTGGGCAGGACGTTCCTACTGACATCTTCCAGCCTGCGGGTGAGTCGCATGGAGGCCAGCTCTTCATCCTGCACGCAGAAAGGTGTGCACTCCTCTCCCACCTCCAGCCCCTCCAGCAGGATCTGGGACAGAGTGCACAGGCTGAATTCCCCATGGGTAGTGACCAATCAAATCACACAGCCTTCCATTATTGAAGCTTTGACTCAAAGAGCTCTTTATGAATTGTTCATATGACAGAGGTGCAGCACATACCGCCCTCTACCAGCCTGGGGTGTGAACGCACATGCTGAAAAGTAGGAGCAGAAGTGACAAAAACTCTATGTTCACAGAGGCTACTGTCCTCATGCATGCAGCACAGACAAGCACTCCTCAGTGCTCCTGGTCTGCAAGCAGCTCAGAATGTCTCAAGTAGCTCAACTCTTTGCAACTAATCACAGGCCAACTTGCAGTGGACTGGTGAATACATGGTACAGAACTGGTAGCACTGGGGAACAGACTAAACTTATAGTCAGATATAGTGAAGGAAAGGAAACATGTTTGGAAATACTTGATAGTGTTCATTTGTGATCTTTCGTATACATTTCACTTTGGCTTCAGTGTTAACATTACAGAATATTCATCAACCTTTTCTTTTAAATTACATTCAGTTGTTGAACATATAGGCCACAGGCTGTAGTAAAACACAGATAGCTGATTATAAGACTCCAAATATATCACTTAAAAAAATTAATACTGGTGACTGTCAATGATGCTCCCTACCTTATAAAAAGTGATTCTTTGAAATAGCCCCAGATCTAATTAAATGAACTATAATAACTTTAAATTAGATATGTATCGATCGAGCAGATGGAGCAGCTCAGTCTGATTCTAAAGCTTGTATTTTGAGTATACTGATTAGAGGGGACTACACACAGACAGTACAACTTCCAATGTTCTTCCAACCCCATGATTAATGTTCTTGATAATCTCACCTCAAAAAATAGGTTGGCATCCGCTATGGAGTTCAGAATAGAGGAGTTCACCGTGGATGGGAACAGAGCTGAAAGACAGTTTGAAATTAAGTTTAGTGTCAAAGTTCACTTTCATGATAATGAGAATAATTCAGCAAAATGTCGGTCACCAGTCAATTGCAGCTGATGCTCACATGACTGTGAATTCTGGTGGGTTTCTGTAGTGATATAGACAAACGCAGATGTGCTCCAGGGAAAAGTCTAAAGCCATAGACCCAATGAATAGCTTCATTTCATGACTGAAGGTGGCACAGACCAATAGTTGAAGGGGGGGGGGGGGGGGGCGGCGCATTTCGAAGCTGTGAACCACATATGCGGCGAGCAGCTAATGAGGAATGTCTGGCGATCGTAAAAAGATGAAGGAAAGAGAAACATTTCTGTGAATCCAGCTTGACCCTTTGTTTTTGTGAAGAGTGTTTAAACTAAAACAATGTGTCTGGCTGGACAAAAGTGCGGGGGGGGGGGGGGGGGGTGTGTCTAGCCTTGGTTCTCAAAGGTCAAGATTAGCATGTTGACACTTAACGGCACAGGTGAGATGACTCTGTAATCGTTATAAGGTCCCTAAACTGGATCTTCATGGCGCCTTTCTTATGTCAGAACAATCCCAGATGTAGTCAACAGGAAATGGAGCAAGGACTCAGCCAAAGACGAACAATGCAATTTTTGCACAGTATGTGTGTGCATTGCAATGGACTGGTGTCCCCTGCTTCCTGACAGCCTTGTACTGGAAAATCTACTGGAAGATGGAAATTTGGATGAATGGATGGATGCAATTTAAGCTGTCTTGAAGACCAAAGAACAAAATTAAGCAAGAGAGACAACTAATTTTAGGAAACATTTGATAAAAGATTAATATTCCTGATGTTAAAAAATTGAAAATCGCAGTCTGGCTTATCTAATTTGTAAACAATACAAGTATTTTCAGCTGAAATGTCCTCTTAGCCATGACAGGGAGCTGAATCTAGTTCTGGCTGGTTGGCTGATGTTGCCTTTTAAGAAAGATAAACTTCAGCACGGGAAACATAAATAAAGCCGGACATCATCACACATCTTCACGCATCATCTTCCAATCCCCTTTCCTGGTCAGGATCTTAGGATATTAGACTTCGATTAAAATGTAAATGAATATTACACGCTAGAAAACCAGTGTCATGCTGTTCTTCTCACCTGCCAAGAACGACGTGGAGTTAATTTAACGGCTATGACATTGTTTAGCGTGCGATTTGCTACAGTAATGTGAAGGAGAAAGTGAAAGGAAAACTTAAGCCTTATTCTAAGCAGGAAAAACAACAAAACGCACATGCTGCGTTCCTGAGGGACTCCGAAAGCAAAGTGTTTACGCCTCGAACTAGCAGAGCTATTTAATGCTCAGTGTCTGTGATAACAACCACAAGTGGGTGTGGTGTATTTGTGAGAAATACTGGATATTTATGGCAGAAACTCAACAGACGCGACAGCAAACTTAAAAACATAATACGCAACAGCGCTATATTGCATTTCGGGCTAAGAGTAACCCAAAAATAACACGAGACTGATCTGGTTTCTGATCAGATTGTATCCTGGATGCCATTGATCAGATTAATTGCTGTGAATATGGCAAGTCACACAGTGTTTTTCAGTGATATTAAGCTTTCAAACAGACATACTGACATTGACCAGATGAATTACAATTTCAGGGGGCATTATTTTTTAAATTCTACAGTAAAATATCTTAAAACTCTGGATGTAGTAATGGTAATCATTGATGTATCAGATGGTATTAAGCTTTCGAACAGATGTCATCATGGAACAGAATTATCATTGTAAAGATGTTTTTTTTTGTCAAAAGTTTTCATGCGGTCAGCAGGCGGAAGCCTTTCTGAGAACTGGAAGCAGAACCGGGATGGAGGACAGCAACAAAGAACGATGAAAAGACCAATAAACCCAGTCTGAAAGGTACTATTCAAGAGCACTGGTAATGACCTCAGGACATCAAGGAGTCAAAAATAACAAGCATTACATGGCTGGTGCCGCCTGGCGACCCGCCACCCGGGTCGCTCAGAACCCGCGTGTTTCTCTTCTTTGCCGGGGAGGGACCTGCTCTGTGACTTTCCCTTCTCGACTCCTCTCCTGTCAGTCACCATCTGGCTGCACATCACATTCTGGAAATTCCTGGACCCTTCCTATGGCATGTGAGCAGTATTCCTACCATAGTCACATTTGAGAGATAGTCATGCATATTGCAGGTTCCCTAATGTTCTGTTGCTACAGTAATAAATCAGACTAATATTATCATGATGCTAAATATTAAAAAAAAAAAAGAAAAAATGAGTCACATATTACATTATTTTAAAACTACTTGTATGTCCATAGAAGGGAATATTTAGCCAGGGACTTTATCTGATCACCTCGAAATAACATCAATATAATCAATATTATATTCTGCATTCTTTCTGCAACAAAAGACGCAAAGTGTTAGTGGCTCACTTGTGTTTAACCATGCATGCTGTTTACAGCAGGTGTCCTGCCTCTTACTTCAATAGCTCTTGATTACCACCCTCCCCCCCGACCTAAATGTCTTGCCATTAATCAACCCAAAGAGTGCATCTGGTGCCTTTAGACAGCCCCGTGAATAGCTTCGAATTCCAGCTGAGTGTGACTTAAGAGAGCATATGTTTCAGGTCATTACAGGACATCATTTCTGTGCATGAATATAAAATATTACTTATGCCATTTAGATGAATAAGTTTACTTCAAAGTACTCCCAGTCCTAACTTTTCTGGAATGACTTCACTGCTAATAAACATACAAAACAATGACCATTATTATTTTCACTTCTGGTATTAAACGTCCCCCTACCTTTGTTATGGCACTGAGTATCACTTGCGTAGATATTGTGCGATAGAAGTGCAACAATCACCATCCTCCAGCCCATCATGGTCAGCCTGCAGCCAGAAGTGAGCGCCTGACTTTCTGCCCCTCACACGGCTAGACCTCAGAGCCCAGATCCTGCACTCAGTGAAGAATCACGTGCTCGTAACAATAAACTGCGGCTCTCGGTTCAGGCGCCGTCCTGCTATGGGGTGTTCACTCTGTTTTCTCATTTCTCTTCCCCTCCCTTGGTCTATCCGTCTCCCTCTTTCGCTCATGTGACTCAGTGTCACGGTGTCCATCTGGAACTCATCACGCCGCAGAAGCACTCTGGCTGCTGTGCGCCTCTGGCTTCCTGCTGGTGCTCGTTAGAAGCTTCTACATTTTACCTTTAGCATCCACGCTATTACTGATGCTGTCAGCAGAATTAGCATCCTCAGTCTCACTGCGCAGTGGTTAAAGGAGGTAGTGTCAACTCCCCTGTTCTAAAACCCTATATTCCAAAAAGGTGTGAACTCTCGGTACAAGCAGGATGTCTTCTGTGGGGAGTGATTATTCCACCAGCCTTAAGAAAAAGACTGAAAGAATGACTACGTATGAAAGAGCTTACTGGAAGCTACTTCTGGTGGCCCGGATTAGATACACAAATTGAAGAGACCGCAAGAACATGCCCATCATGCCAAACCAACCACTGTATGCCACAGCCAGCCCCTCTGCATCCGTGGAACTGGCCAGAAGAGCCGTGGCAACGCGTCCACATTGATTTTGTTGGCCCCCTTGAAGATCAAATGTTTCTGGTGGCAGTTGATGCACACAGTAAATGGCCAGAGGTATTCATCATGAGATCTTCTACTACTGAGAAAACCATTGAGAAGCTAGGCAAAATGTTTAGCCGTTGTGGCTTTCCCGAGCAGCTTGTGAGCAATTATGGCCCGCAGTTTGTGTCACTGGAGATTGGAAGGTTTCTCGAGCTGAACGGAGTTCAACACATCCGCTTGCAATCCACAACTTCATTATCTTATAGAAATGTTGCACATTCAACTACAAAAGAGGCACCTCCCACACTTCTTCTGAACAGACAGCTTCGCACAAACCTTGGTCTGCTGAAACCACCAAAGACTAAGAAGACAGTGCCCCAGAAACGACGGGCGCAGATTGAGAGACATGGACAAACAGCAAGAGAGCGGGTTTTACTAGGGCACAGCTATAGTCATGAACCAAAATGGGTGCCAGCCACAGTCATGGCGCACACAGGTCCCGTGTCAAAATCACAGAGGACATTGTCTGGAAACGGCATAGCGACCAGCTGTTTCCGGAGTCTTGCCTTCCACAGGAAGCTTCAGTAGTGAGCGGAGGCGGTCATGGGCCCCTTGAGCTGTGTCACCCAACCATGCACTCTATATACAGTGGCTCAGTCAATGTAACTGTAAATTCACCTTCAGAGTGAGGGTTTGAATTCCATGCCCAGCTGTGTGTGTTTTTAATCTGCCCTTTCTGTGTGAGTGAGTGTCCTGTAATGGACAGGTATCCCATCAATCCTGTGCCCTGTCTTGTACCCTGTGCTTCTGGGAAAAAGCTTCAGACTCACCTTCATACTGTACTGGATTACTTAACACTATCAAAAACTCAAAAAATAATATGTAAACAGGTAAATAAAAAAACACAGAGATGCAGGACAGCTCAGGTCTTGATTTTTTTATTTTATTGTAGGAGTAGGATATACGTCCTCTCCTGGAGCTGACTCCTTATGGTGGTGGAGGGGTTTGCGTGTTCCAAGGATCCCAGGAGATAAGTTGCCCAGACTATGTCTCTGGGCTGGCCTGGGAACGCCTCTGGATTCCACCGAAGGAGCTGGACGAAGTGGCCGGGGAGAGGGAAGTCTGGATTTCCCTGCTTAGTCTGCTGTCCCCGTGACCCGACTCGGACAAGTGGTAGAGGATGGATGGGTGAATGGGTAGGATACGTGGGCGGTGGGCGTTGTTGTGGAGGTTACCCATTAGGCATGCTGTTGGAGGTGGATGGATCTTCCTCCCCCTGATTGGCCAGCAAGGGTTTGCGAGGGGCAGCATAGCGTATGATGCAGGGATGGGCAGGTACTACGCAACATCTGACGGTTGCGCGGGATATGCCAATGTCTTGAGCTCGGTACCAATTGCCTGTCCCTGCATCATAGCATTCTACTGTCGTGATGGTTACAAACCCATCTTGGCCGCCCACCACGAAGATCTGGTCATCAACCACCTCAATGCCGAAATTACACCGTCTGTTGAACATGGGTGCCACAGCATGCCAGTGATTGGACAATGGGTCGTAGACTTCCACGCTCCGCAGGCACTCGAACCTGTCTGTACCGCCCACCTGGGAGATGACAAAAGCAAGTGATCACTTGGATACCAAAGGGGTGGGCAAACATCAACTTTCACAAAGTCGTGAACTCCTTGCTTCTGGACTTTTAAGCTTAAGAAACCAGAGGGCTCATTTATAAAGGGTTCATATGAATTTATAAAGGGTTCAAATTAACAAAAAAGATGAGAAACATTCGTACATACATTTATATCAAGATTTTAGGACTTATAAAGAAGAAACTTATCCTGAAAAAGTCTGCACATATACGAATGGTCCAGAGGAGTCATACAAACGTTTTGGAGGAAACAAAACAAACCAACATGCAGAGTTCAGAGAGAAATGTACTTCTATTTATGGTTAGTTTTAGGGTTTGGAGAAACGTGTGTTGATAAACACAGAAACATTTTTATTTTATCTGATATAAAACTAACATTCAACATATATTTTATTGTTTTTATTGAACTACTTCAGATATAGCTATATATTTACTGGGTACAGTCTAAGTTTGAGGTGTGTACTGAACGGCACCAACACGTGTGAACCAGCATGTAATAGGTATAAAAAAGTGTAAGAATGCCACACACAGCATCAACATGGCATATCTAGCTTTGTTAGAAGTGATGCATGACCAAATATGACAGGATAGAGTATTTTGAGATCACAAAGTACACTATATGATGCTGGGGAGTGCAGGCACTACGCAGTAGCTGAGGGAGCCGCGGGGTAAGCCCATGTCCTGGGCACAGTACCACCCGCCTGTCTCCGCATCATAGCACTCCACTCATAGCAACAAAGGCAAATTACCATGAATCTCACAGGAAAAACATGAGACTTGACACCTAAGGTTCAAGGTACAACAAAGGAGTCACTCACCGCATAGATTCTCCCATGATGTGCTATGACCCCAACACCATGCCGGGGTGTTCTCATAGGAGCAATCATGCTCCATCGGTTGGTGATGGGGTCATAGCACTCAACAGTGGCGAGGCACTCAGCGCCATTAAAGCCCCCACAGATGTATATCTAGGAAAAACAAGTATAAAGGTGAAGACTCATGCTGTACCTGACCGGCGATGAAGAGCTGAAAAGAGTAAATGTACAGCTAAATCCCACCGTCTTTCATAAAAGTTTATCCATTACAGGGTCATGGTGAACCTGGAGGCTACCCCAGGAGGCATAAGCAAGGGGATTTTATGTGCCAGTTTGCCTATCTCATAAGTCTTAGACTGTGGGAGCCAGGTTAGGTATCAGTGTCTACAGTTAACCTATGGCAGCACAGTGCTACCCAAAGTGCCAGTAATGCAGACCAATACTGCAAAGTCATGTAAGTTTCATCCAAAATCTTAAGGCCAATGAACATATCAATTGTAGACTGAAATCTCGAATTTGAAGAGCTACCGAATGTGTAAAATAATAAATTTCATGAGGAAAATGAGGGTAAACACACCCAGGTGCCCCCCGCCATTGACCTACCTTGCCATGGAGGGTGGTAGCACTGGCGTCGCTTCTTTCCGCGTTCATGGGCTGGATGAAGCTCCATCTATCGGTCTCAGGATCGTACCTTTCGACCGTGTTGAGGCGTCCGTCGGCATTACGGCCGCCCATGACATAGATGGAGCCATCCAGCACAGTCACAGCGGAATAGCAGCGGCGCGACTGCATCGGGGCCACAGTGTGCCAAGTCCGTGCGATGGGGTCGAACTTGTGCACACTGTCCAAGCAGGCACCACCATCACACCCCCCGATGCAGTATACAAACCCCTTGAGGTACACCATGCCATGGTGGGCCCGGGGTTTGTCACCCTGCTGCGTCACATTTACCCAGCGGTCGGCTCTCGAGTCATACGCCTCTATCACATTGCTTGGCCGGTCATTCCAGCCACCAATGGCCAGCAAGATGTCAGCGGGCAGGCGTGGGCGGACCAGCGGGTGCTCAAAGTCCGATTGTGGGGGACCATTAATGTCCAGGTCACACATGACCTTCAAAGTGTCATTAAAAATGGGCCTGCACTCCTCATTGCCCTTCACTAGGTCATGTTTCATGACATACTTGATGAAGTATTTTCCGTCCATGCGAGCCATTCGCACCTACACAGGAAACCAGATGGATAGAGATCCCATGAGTTTCAGATATGTGAGTTAACATTGGGTAAGACATTTGAGTATGTCGTGCTTTCTGTTAATTTGTTTGTTAGACTGCACTGCCAGTTGTAATACTTGGAAGTCGAAGTTGTAGACTTATGGAACATGGAAATGGAGGTTTAGTCTCTAGCTACAGCAATGAGGATTGGGGAATTCACTGAATTAGCGTTCTATTCTTATGTCCACATGTCAGTGAGAACATTGCATAATTATAGTCACCTTAGGCAACAGCACAGAAATGTGGGCCTTGCGGCTGGCAGGCTCATGGAAGATCCAGCGCAGGACGGCGTCAAAGACCACTTCCTCCTGTTCTACCCTGAGCTCATCCTTCTCAATGACCTCACAGAGCTGGTGCAGGGTGAGCTTCAGGAACTCCTCGGAGGTGCTGGCGACCTCCGTGAAGTTTTCCAGGAGAAAGTGGAAGGCAGACTGGCGCAGCTCGGGGAGGCAATAGCTGTCGGCGGTGCTATAAATGCCAACGCAGTTACTGACGCAGAGCTGGACGGTCAGGAAGTCACTGCAGTGCTGTACAATGCCCGGGATGTTTAATTGATCACCGGCCGCCAGGAGGCTCTCCACGTTATCGACCGTGATGAGTACAGAGTGGGTGTAGGCATACTCTATCACCAGGTTCATCCCTTCTGGGGACACGCCTGGGATGTTGTATTTGCCCTTCCCCTTGACATCCCAGTCACTGGTGAAGAGAGCTCTGAAAAATAAAGACATGACTTATTTAAATATGGGTTTTGCAGATGTGGTCCCCTTTTTACATTATCACACAATTATTATACTTATGATATGCTAAAATTTAATATGTGTATACTTACTAACAAACTGTAGCCTGGAAATATATTTTACACAGTACTACGACAGTAAAACACGGTAATTAATTAAAGAAGCTTTCAAAGTCAATTCTAAAGAGAAACATCTCATTCCTTGCCCTTTTGGCATCATTAGCCTATATGGGTCACAGCTACTCACCTGAAATAGGTGCTGCAGCCACACAAAATAATTTTGTGGGCTTCAAATTCAACACCATCCGCAACAAGAACCACATCACAGAGCGCTCCCGTAAGACGCAGCTCGTTGAAAATGTGGAAAGTTGGAGCCATCATTTCGCGCTCCATGGTGTAGCTCTTCGTTGTTGCAGAAGTGTGTGACTCCTCCATTGCTCTTGGGTGTTTTTCTCCGAAATGACTAGCAACAGACGTGTACGTTAATTTATACTGTAATAGTGACGACAGTTGTCGTGTTGCTAGTTATAGAATGCAAACGCTTTTACGTCAAAATGTTTCAAGATATTTTGTTTACTTTTAAATCTTCTTTTGTGTTACACAACTGATCGAATAAAAACGATTTTACTTGTACATTCAGCTGTACAAGTTGTACAATCGAAACATTTTTAAAAACAGATTTACTAAACGTATGCACTTGATCCTCCAGCATCGCGACTTTCCCATCGCGGGGTCGTCCATATATAAATAAAATATATGTAGTGTTGGTTTGGATGACGCCAAGAGTGTTTACTACAGCCTCTAATATGACCTGTCCCAGTGATCTTTGTATCTAGCGTTAATAGTTGTATCCTGTCGCTTTGCCAAGGGGAACAACATTTCTTACGCGGTTGTTCCGGATCGCGTTGAGCTTGCGCCCATAACCCCCGCGATGTGGAAAGGTCGGCTGTACGGTGTTTGTCCCAGGATTTTATTTTGTATTATATATGAATAGTGAAATCACAAGTTCATCAAAACACCAATAAATCTAAAATTGTTTTTTAATTAATAAATTTTTGTCAGTAGTAGGCAAGGGACATTATTCTGAGAAGGACACCGTTTCATTTGGTGCATGAGGCGGGTGAGGAGGGCGGTAATTAAGGTACGTGGCGCAGTGGTTAGTACGGTTGCCTCACACCGCTGTGTGTAGTTTGTATGTTCGCCCCGTGTTATCGTGGTGTTTCTTCCAGGCACTACGGTTTCCACACACAGTCCAAAAACATGCTGAGGTTATCTGGAGTTACCATTTTGTCCATAGGTGTACCTGTGTGAGTGAATGGTGTGTGTATGCGCCGTGCGATGGGTTTGCATCCCATCCTGGGTTGTCCCCTTTTACATGCGGTTTCAAAAAACATGGATGCATGTATTTTTAAAAAGATAAATGTTGACTAGACTATTGAAATAATTGTAATTCTGAGTGCATAAGTATTATTTAAGCAGCCGCTATAGTAACTATTATTTCTTATTTTATTCGTCATTAAAATAGATCGCTAGATTATTTTAATAGCTTAATTGTAGGCAAGAATATGTATTACGGAATATGTATTACGGAGTCCTACATATATGGCACATTTATGTCCTAGCTGAATTTGTTGAGGACGGCAGAGCAGATATATAACATTACAAATTAGGACTGCAATTCGTACAGGTGATTTATAGGAACATAGAGCAATAAATCAGAGTGATGAATACATGTGTTTCTAATATTTGTATTTGTAACATTCAGACCAAGCATTTCACAATACTAGTGATGAGTGAAAAGACTATTTTTGGGACACAATTCATTTGATTCGGTTCACCTAAAATATTCGTTCAACAACTCATTCAGTGACACTTCCTGTCTGCATAAAATAGATCTGAAACACTTTTGTTTTCAAATGTAAAAAAAAAAAAGCCGTTTATTTAGGCTAAATAGTGCAAAATACCACCAATAATTCATGTGAGAACATTTGTTATTGAATTATGGTGTAAGTCTCTCAACATTATACCTTAGCTCCTCAACGCAAACCTAACAACTCATCACAAAGGCAGCCAACAAATCCAAACACTCACAAACCTTGCTTAAAATCTTCTTGAATCATAAAAATGTTCAATCTCTAACATCCAATTACAGCATACAGCAAGTCACTGTGGGGTGGCACGGTGGTGCAGTGGTTAGCACTGTTTGGGGCCAGAGTCTCCATCACGGCTCCGTGTGTGGAGTTTGCATATTCTCCCCGTGTCACCGTGGGATTTCTTCCAGGTACTCTGGTTTCGCCTCGTAGTCCAAAAACATGCTGAGGTTGATTGGAGTTACCAAAATGCCCATACACGTGCACGTGTTGGTGAACGGTGTGAGTGTGCCCAGCGATGGGTTGGCGCCCCATCCTGGGTTGTCCCCTTCCTTGCGCCTGTGGCGTTCCAGATCGCCTCCGGACCCCCAATGAACCCGAATAGGATAAGCAGTTTCAGAAAGTGGATGGAACTTATAGTACATTTAGTATATATGTCGTAATATGATTGTTCTTAAAAGTTTGTTCTGGTTATTTAAATATATTATGTGCTGCATGGATATTTTTTGGCTTGAAAAATGTGTAAGTGAAGCATACCCCTGCAGCTGTATCATCCCGTTTTAGAGCACATACAGTCAAAATTCGAAGCATAGAATTGTCCAAAATGTCATACATATCAAGACATTTTGGACATTTCTGTGCTTCCAGCTTTGTGGAACAATTTAGGGAAGGCCTTTTCTGTTCCAGCATTACTGTGCCCCAGTGCACAAAGCAAGCTCCATGAAGACATGTTTGGTGTGGAAGAACTTTACAAGCCCCCGCATAGCCCTAACCTCAACCCCATGGAACACCCCCAGGCCTTCATACCCAACGCATGGGCAAAAATCCCACAGACACACCACAAAATCTTGTAGAAAACCTTCCTAGATGAGTGGCAGTTGTAGCTGCAAAAGCGGGACCATATTGATGCCCATGGATTTAGATTGGGATGTCATGAAAGTTTATGTGGGTGTAAGGGCCTGGTGTCCCAATACTTTTGTTCATATAGTGTACTTGACTAAGACTACATGCCTGATGCTCATGGGTTTTTGTTCATGTTGCAGATCCCGAGAATACATATATAGTCTGACAATGAGGTATCGCTTTGTTCATGGTTACAAATGGTTTGGTCCTTCTCATCTGTCACGATGGTAAAATGCATATGCAAATGGAGGGATATGCCCAATGGTGTTCAGACTCCCAGTGCTGAGCAAAGGTAGCTTCGGTCATTGGCACACAGGGGGTGCCTCAATAATTCCCTTCCAATACACACATCATCACCCCACCAGCAGCCCTACTGGTGACCCCCAGCAGGACACAACCATGGAGTGGGGGGGGAGGTCACACCATACCCCCTGCCTCTCAACAGCACAAGGACGATGCATAGCATGATGTTTTTTCCATTTTTCAGTGGTTCTGTTCCTCAGGTTCTGCCAACACGTCGTAGGCTGGAAAGAACTTCGTCGTGGACCAGATCTGGCCCGTGGACTGGTACTTTGAAACCGCTGCTTCAAGTTAACACTTGCCCAAATTAAACAAGAGCCTCATCGCAGGTACCAGGTTAGACAATACACCCCTGGTTGTTAAAACACAGGTTTGTATTTTATAAATCCAAAAACTCATCAATCTAAAATTATGCTTTAAAGAACTGCTTTGGAAGCGTCAGCAGAGTAAAGGATGCCAGTTTAGGCTGCGGACTTCCATTAAAGCAGATATTTTATATGTTGTAGACTCTATATACAGTGGCTCAGTCAATGTAACTGTAAATTCACCTTCAGGGTAAGGGTTTGAATTGCATGCCCAGCTGTGTGTTTGTAATCTGTTCTTTCTGTGTGAGTGAGTGTCCTGTAATGCAGTGGTCCCCAACCTTTATTTCGTCACAGACCGGTTTAATATCAGAAACTATTTTCACGGCCCAGCCTTTAAGGAGTGGCAGATAAATATACGTATTCATACGAATAAATGATACGTATAAAAATGGGGATTTTAAAAAAATATAATAATGCGGTATCTTTAAAATATAATAATAAACGTAAATCCAATGTGTATTCGCAGCTTTAACAGCATCCTCATAACATCGGGTCAACAACATAACACGGGTAACATCTTACTAGCTTGTGGGACTATTTTTAGCAGTAACTATCACGTGACCGAAGTTTTTTATTTTTTCTGTGCAGCCCCCGGACCGGTACCACATGACCCACGGCCCGGTACCGGTCCACGGCCCGGGGGTTGGGGCCACTGCTGTAATGGACTGGTATCCCATCCATCCTGTGCCCTGTCTTGTACCCTGTGCTTCTGGGAAAAAGCTTCAGACTCACCTTCATACTGTACTGGATTACTTAACACTATCAAAAACTCAAAAAATAATATGTAAACAGGTAAATAAAAAAACACAGAGATGCAGGACAGCTCAGGTCTTGATTTTTTTATTTTATTGTAGGAGTAGGATATACGTCCTCTCCTGGACCTGACTCCTTATGGTGGTGGAGGGGTTTGCGTGTTCCAAGGATCCCAGGAGATAAGTTGCCCAGACTATGTCTCTGGGCTGGCCTGGGAACGCCTCTGGATTCCACCGAAGGAGCTGGACGAAGTGGCCGGGGAGAGGGAAGTCTGGATTTCCCTGCTTAGTCTGCTGTCCCCGTGACCCGACTCGGACAAGTGGTAGAGGATGGATGGGTGAATGGGTAGGATACGTGGGTGGTGGGCGTTGTTGTGGAGGTTACCCATTAGGCATGCTGTTGGAGGTGGATGGATCTTCCTCCCCCTGATTGGCCAGCAAGGGTTTGCGAGGGGCAGCATAGCGTATGATGCAGGGATGGGCAGGTACTACGCAACATCTGACGGTTGCGCGGGATATGCCAATGTCTTGAGCTCGGTACCAATTGCCTGTCCCTGCATCATAGCATTCTACTGTCGTGATGGTTACAAACCCATCTTGGCCGCCCACCACGAATATCTGGTCATCAACCACCTCAATGCCGAAATTACACCGTCTGTTGAACATGGGTGCCACAGCATGCCAGTGATTGGACAATGGGTCGTAGACTTCCACGCTCCGCAGGCACTCGAACCTGTCTGTACCGCCCACCTGGGAGATGACAAAAGCAAGTGATCACTTGGATACCAAAGGGGTGGGCAAACATCAACTTTCACAAAGTCGTGAACTCCTTGCTTCTGGACTTTTAAGCTTAAGAAACCAGAGGGCTCATTTATAAAGGGTTCATATGAATTTATAAAGGGTTCAAATTAACAAAAAAGATGAGAAACATTCGTACATACATTTATATCAAGATTTTAGGACTTATAAAGAAGAAACTTATCCTGAAAAAGTCTGCACATATACGAATGGTCCAGAGGAGTCATACAAACGTTTTGGAGGAAACAAAACAAACCAACATGCAGAGTTCAGAGAGAAATGTACTTCTATTTATGGTTAGTTTTAGGGTTTGGAGAAACGTGTGTTGATAAACACAGAAACATTTTTATTTTATCTGATATAAAACTAACATTCAACATATATTTTATTGTTTTTATTGAACTACTTCAGATATAGCTATATATTTACTGGGTACAGTCTAAGTTTGAGGTGTGTACTGAACGGCACCAACACGTGTGAACCAGCATGTAATAGGTATAAAAAAGTGTAAGAATGCCACACACAGCATCAACATGGCATATCTAGCTTTGTTAGAAGTGATGCATGACCAAATATGACAGGATAGAGTATTTTGAGATCACAAAGTACACTATATGATGCTGGGGAGTGCAGGCACTACGCAGTAGCTGAGGGAGCCGCGGGGTAAGCCCATGTCCTGGGCACAGTACCACCCGCCTGTCTCCGCATCATAGCACTCCACTCATAGCAACAAAGGCAAATTACCATGAATCTCACAGGAAAAACATGAGACTTGACACCTAAGGTTCAAGGTACAACAAAGGAGTCACTCACCGCATAGATTCTCCCATGATGTGCTATGACCCCAACACCATGCCGGGGTGTTCTCATAGGAGCAATCATGCTCCATCGGTTGGTGATGGGGTCATAGCACTCAACAGTGGCGAGGCACTCAGCGCCATTAAAGCCCCCACAGATGTATATCTAGGAAAAACAAGTATAAAGGTGAAGACTCATGCTGTACCTGACCGGCGATGAAGAGCTGAAAAGAGTAAATGTACAGCTAAATCCCACCGTCTTTCATAAAAGTTTATCCATTACAGGGTCATGGTGAACCTGGAGGCTACCCCAGGAGGCATAAGCAAGGGGATTTTATGTGCCAGTTTGCCTATCTCATAAGTCTTAGACTGTGGGAGCCAGGTTAGGTATCAGTGTCTACAGTTAACCTATGGCAGCACAGTGCTACCCAAAGTGCCAGTAATGCAGACCAATACTGCAAAGTCATGTAAGTTTCATCCAAAATCTTAAGGCCAATGAACATATCAATTGTAGACTGAAATCTCGAATTTGAAGAGCTACCGAATGTGTAAAATAATAAATTTCATGAGGAAAATGAGGGTAAACACACCCAGGTGCCCCCCGCCATTGACCTACCTTGCCATGGAGGGTGGTAGCACTGGCGTCGCTTCTTTCCGCGTTCATGGGCTGGATGAAGCTCCATCTATCGGTCTCAGGATCGTACCTTTCGACCGTGTTGAGGCGTCCGTCGGCATTACGGCCGCCCATGACATAGATGGAGCCATCCAGCACAGTCACAGCGGAATAGCAGCGGCGCGACTGCATCGGGGCCACAGTGTGCCAAGTCCGTGCGATGGGGTCGAACTTGTGCACACTGTCCAAGCAGGCACCACCATCACACCCCCCGATGCAGTATACAAACCCCTTGAGGTACACCATGCCATGGTGGGCCCGGGGTTTGTCACCCTGCTGCGTCACATTTACCCAGCGGTCGGCTCTCGAGTCATACGCCTCTATCACATTGCTTGGCCGGTCATTCCAGCCACCAATGGCCAGCAAGATGTCAGCGGGCAGGCGTGGGCGGACCAGCGGGTGCTCAAAGTCCGATTGTGGGGGACCATTAATGTCCAGGTCACACATGACCTTCAAAGTGTCATTAAAAATGGGCCTGCACTCCTCATTGCCCTTCACTAGGTCATGTTTCATGACATACTTGATGAAGTATTTTCCGTCCATGCGAGCCATTCGCACCTACACAGGAAACCAGATGGATAGAGATCCCATGAGTTTCAGATATGTGAGTTAACATTGGGTAAGACATTTGAGTATGTCGTGCTTTCTGTTAATTTGTTTGTTAGACTGCACTGCCAGTTGTAATACTTGGAAGTCGAAGTTGTAGACTTATGGAACATGGAAATGGAGGTTTAGTCTCTAGCTACAGCAATGAGGATTGGGGAATTCACTGAATTAGCGTTCTATTCTTATGTCCACATGTCAGTGAGAACATTGCATAATTATAGTCACCTTAGGCAACAGCACAGAAATGTGGGCCTTGCGGCTGGCAGGCTCATGGAAGATCCAGCGCAGGACGGCGTCAAAGACCACTTCCTCCTGTTCTACCCTGAGCTCATCCTTCTCAATGACCTCACAGAGCTGGTGCAGGGTGAGCTTCAGGAACTCCTCGGAGGTGCTGGCGACCTCCGTGAAGTTTTCCAGGAGAAAGTGGAAGGCAGACTGGCGCAGCTCGGGGAGGCAATAGCTGTCGGCGGTGCTATAAATGCCAACGCAGTTACTGACGCAGAGCTGGACGGTCAGGAAGTCACTGCAGTGCTGTACAATGCCCGGGATGTTTAATTGATCACCGGCCGCCAGGAGGCTCTCCACGTTATCGACCGTGATGAGTACAGAGTGGGTGTAGGCATACTCTATCACCAGGTTCATCCCTTCTGGGGACACGCCTGGGATGTTGTATTTGCCCTTCCCCTTGACATCCCAGTCACTGGTGAAGAGAGCTCTGAAAAATAAAGACATGACTTATTTAAATATGGGTTTTGCAGATGTGGTCCCCTTTTTACATTATCACACAATTATTATACTTATGATATGCTAAAATTTAATATGTGTATACTTACTAACAAACTGTAGCCTGGAAATATATTTTACACAGTACTACGACAGTAAAACACGGTAATTAATTAAAGAAGCTTTCAAAGTCAATTCTAAAGAGAAACATCTCATTCCTTGCCCTTTTGGCATCATTAGCCTATATGGGTCACAGCTACTCACCTGAAATAGGTGCTGCAGCCACACAAAATAATTTTGTGGGCTTCAAATTCAACACCATCCGCAACAAGAACCACATCACAGAGCGCTCCCGTAAGACGCAGCTCGTTGAAAATGTGGAAAGTTGGAGCCATCATTTCGCGCTCCATGGTGTAGCTCTTCGTTGTTGCAGAAGTGTGTGACTCCTCCATTGCTCTTGGGTGTTTTTCTCCGAAATGACTAGCAACAGACGTGTACGTTAATTTATACTGTAATAGTGACGACAGTTGTCGTGTTGCTAGTTATAGAATGCAAACGCTTTTACGTCAAAATGTTTCAAGATATTTTGTTTACTTTTAAATCTTCTTTTGTGTTACACAACTGATCGAATAAAAACGATTTTACTTGTACATTCAGCTGTACAAGTTGTACAATCGAAACATTTTTAAAAACAGATTTACTAAACGTATGCACTTGATCCTCCAGCATCGCGACTTTCCCATCGCGGGGTCGTCCATATATAAATAAAATATATGTAGTGTTGGTTTGGATGACGCCAAGAGTGTTTACTACAGCCTCTAATATGACCTGTCCCAGTGATCTTTGTATCTAGCGTTAATAGTTGTATCCTGTCGCTTTGCCAAGGGGAACAACATTTCTTACGCGGTTGTTCCGGATCGCGTTGAGCTTGCGCCCATAACCCCCGCGATGTGGAAAGGTCGGCTGTACGGTGTTTGTCCCAGGATTTTATTTTGTATTATATATGAATAGTGAAATCACAAGTTCATCAAAACACCAATAAATCTAAAATTGTTTTTTAATTAATAAATTTTTGTCAGTAGTAGGCAAGGGACATTATTCTGAGAAGGACACCGTTTCATTTGGTGCATGAGGCGGGTGAGGAGGGCGGTAATTAAGGTACGTGGCGCAGTGGTTAGTACGGTTGCCTCACACCGCTGTGTGTAGTTTGTATGTTCGCCCCGTGTTATCGTGGTGTTTCTTCCAGGCACTACGGTTTCCACACACAGTCCAAAAACATGCTGAGGTTATCTGGAGTTACCATTTTGTCCATAGGTGTACCTGTGTGAGTGAATGGTGTGTGTATGCGCCGTGCGATGGGTTTGCATCCCATCCTGGGTTGTCCCCTTTTACATGCGGTTTCAAAAAACATGGATGCATGTATTTTTAAAAAGATAAATGTTGACTAGACTATTGAAATAATTGTAATTCTGAGTGCATAAGTATTATTTAAGCAGCCGCTATAGTAACTATTATTTCTTATTTTATTCGTCATTAAAATAGATCGCTAGATTATTTTAATAGCTTAATTGTAGGCAAGAATATGTATTACGGAATATGTATTACGGAGTCCTACATATATGGCACATTTATGTCCTAGCTGAATTTGTTGAGGACGGCAGAGCAGATATATAACATTACAAATTAGGACTGCAATTCGTACAGGTGATTTATAGGAACATAGAGCAATAAATCAGAGTGATGAATACATGTGTTTCTAATATTTGTATTTGTAACATTCAGACCAAGCATTTCACAATACTAGTGATGAGTGAAAAGACTATTTTTGGGACACAATTCATTTGATTCGGTTCACCTAAAATATTCGTTCAACAACTCATTCAGTGACACTTCCTGTCTGCATAAAATAGATCTGAAACACTTTTGTTTTCAAATGTAAAAAAAAAAAAGCCGTTTATTTAGGCTAAATAGTGCAAAATACCACCAATAATTCATGTGAGAACATTTGTTATTGAATTATGGTGTAAGTCTCTCAACATTATACCTTAGCTCCTCAACGCAAACCTAACAACTCATCACAAAGGCAGCCAACAAATCCAAACACTCACAAACCTTGCTTAAAATCTTCTTGAATCATAAAAATGTTCAATCTCTAACATCCAATTACAGCATACAGCAAGTCACTGTGGGGTGGCACGGTGGTGCAGTGGTTAGCACTGTTTGGGGCCAGAGTCTCCATCACGGCTCCGTGTGTGGAGTTTGCATATTCTCCCCGTGTCACCGTGGGATTTCTTCCAGGTACTCTGGTTTCGCCTCGTAGTCCAAAAACATGCTGAGGTTGATTGGAGTTACCAAAATGCCCATACACGTGCACGTGTTGGTGAACGGTGTGAGTGTGCCCAGCGATGGGTTGGCGCCCCATCCTGGGTTGTCCCCTTCCTTGCGCCTGTGGCGTTCCAGATCGCCTCCGGACCCCCAATGAACCCGAATAGGATAAGCAGTTTCAGAAAGTGGATGGAACTTATAGTACATTTAGTATATATGTCGTAATATGATTGTTCTTAAAAGTTTGTTCTGGTTATTTAAATATATTATGTGCTGCATGGATATTTTTTGGCTTGAAAAATGTGTAAGTGAAGCATACCCCTGCAGCTGTATCATCCCGTTTTAGAGCACATACAGTCAAAATTCGAAGCATAGAATTGTCCAAAATGTCATACATATCAAGACATTTTGGACATTTCTGTGCTTCCAGCTTTGTGGAACAATTTAGGGAAGGCCTTTTCTGTTCCAGCATTACTGTGCCCCAGTGCACAAAGCAAGCTCCATGAAGACATGTTTGGTGTGGAAGAACTTTACAAGCCCCCGCATAGCCCTAACCTCAACCCCATGGAACACCCCCAGGCCTTCATACCCAACGCATGGGCAAAAATCCCACAGACACACCACAAAATCTTGTAGAAAACCTTCCTAGATGAGTGGCAGTTGTAGCTGCAAAAGCGGGACCATATTGATGCCCATGGATTTAGATTGGGATGTCATGAAAGTTTATGTGGGTGTAAGGGCCTGGTGTCCCAATACTTTTGTTCATATAGTGTACTTGACTAAGACTACATGCCTGATGCTCATGGGTTTTTGTTCATGTTGCAGATCCCGAGAATACATATATAGTCTGACAATGAGGTATCGCTTTGTTCATGGTTACAAATGGTTTGGTCCTTCTCATCTGTCACGATGGTAAAATGCATATGCAAATGGAGGGATATGCCCAATGGTGTTCAGACTCCCAGTGCTGAGCAAAGGTAGCTTCGGTCATTGGCACACAGGGGGTGCCTCAATAAGTCCCTTCCAATACACACATCATCACCCCACCAGCAGCCCTACTGGTGACCCCCAGCAGGACACAACCATGGAGTGGGGGGGGAGGTCACACCATACCCCCTGCCTCTCAACAGCACAAGGACGATGCATAGCATGATGTTTTTTCCATTTTTCAGTGGTTCTGTTCCTCAGGTTCTGCCAACACGTCGTAGGCTGGAAAGAACTTCGTCGTGGACCAGATCTGGCCCGTGGACTGGTACTTTGAAACCGCTGCTTCAAGTTAACACTTGCCCAAATTAAACAAGAGCCTCATCGCAGGTACCAGGTTAGACAATACACCCCTGGTTGTTAAAACACAGGTTTGTATTTTATAAATCCAAAAACTCATCAATCTAAAATTATGCTTTAAAGAACTGCTTTGGAAGCGTCAGCAGAGTAAAGGATGCCAGTTTAGGCTGCGGACTTCCATTAAAGCAGATATTTTATATGTTGTAGACTCTATATACAGTGGCTCAGTCAATGTAACTGTAAATTCACCTTCAGGGTAAGGGTTTGAATTGCATGCCCAGCTGTGTGTTTGTAATCTGTTCTTTCTGTGTGAGTGAGTGTCCTGTAATGCAGTGGTCCCCAACCTTTATTTCGTCACAGACCGGTTTAATATCAGAAACTATTTTCACGGCCCAGCCTTTAAGGAGTGGCAGATAAATATACGTATACGTATTCATACGAATAAATGATACGTATAAAAATGGGGATATTTTAAAAATATAATAATGCGGTATCTTTAAAATATAATAATAAACGTAAATCCAATGTGTATTCGCAGCTTTAACAGCATCCTCATAACATCGAGCCAACAACATAACACGGGTAACATCTTACTAGCTTGTGGGACTATTTTTAGCAGTAACTATCACGTGACTGAAGTTTTTTATTTTTTCTGTGCAGCCCGCGGACCGGTACCACAAATGCACACACAGACACACACAGAAACATTATCACTCAGCTTACCTCAAAACATTGAGACTGGACTGACTAATCAACACAAGCGCAAACACACTGACCTACACTACCAAACGATCGTACACACCAACCTGTAAATGCTCTTTAGCACAATATTCAATACTGGATTACTTTTTGCACTAATTCCTTAATTCTTGCTGCTACGTTAAGGAACGTCTACTGTTTCTCCACTATCTCAACTCATCACTTCAACACCATATTATTATGTTATGTCGTGTTTATCACACTTTTGTTGTTGCTCTTGTTTGCACATTCGCACGTGCACTTTATTCTATGTTGTAAAATTATGTTGTCAATCTGTCTTGTCTCTGCTAGCCAGCTAACTAGGCTAGTTTTTCTGTTAATTTATGTTGTAAATTTATGTTGCATGTAGCACCTTGGTCCTGGAGGAACGTTGTTTCGTTTCACTGTGTACTACCTGTATATGGTTGAAGTGACAATAAAGCCTACTTGACTACTTGACTTGACATGACCCACGGCCCGGTACCGGTCCGCGGCCCGGGGGCCACTGCTGTAATGGACTGGTATCCCATCCATCCTGTGCCCTGTCTTGTACCCTGTGCTTCTGGGAAAAAGCTTCAGACTCACCTTCATACTGTACTGGATTACTTAACACTATCAAAAACTCAAAAAATAATATGTAAACAGGTCAATAAAAAAACACAGAGATGCAGGACAGCTCAGGTCTTGATTTTTTTATTTTATTGTAGGAGTAGGATATACGTCCTCTCCTGGAGCTGACTCCTTATGGTGGTGGAGGGGTTTGCGTGTTCCAAGGATCCCAGGAGCTAAGTTGCCCAGACTATGTCTCTGGGCTGGCCTGGGAACGCCTCTGGATTCCACCGGAGGAGCTGGACAAAGTGGCCGGGGAGAGGGAAGTCTGGGTTTCCCTGCTTAGTCTGCTGTCCCCGTGACCCGACTCGGACAAGTGGTAGAGGATGGATGGGTGAATGGGTAGGATACGTGGGCGGTGGGCGTTGTTGTGGAGGTTACCCATTGGGCATGCTGTTGGAGGTGGATGGATCTTCCTCCCCCTGATTGGCCAGCAAGGGTTTGCGAGGGGCAGCATAGCGTATGATGCAGGGATGGGCAGGTACTACGCAACATCTGACGGTTGCGCGGGATATGCCAATGTCTTGGGCTCGGTACCAATTGCCTGTCCCTGCATCATAGCAATCTACTGTCGTGATGGTTCCAAACCCATCTTGGCCGCCCACCACGAAGATCTGGTCATCAACCACCTCAATGCCGAAATTACACCGTCTGTTGAACATGGGTGCCACAGCATGCCAGTGATTGGACAATGGGTCGTAGACTTCCACGCTCCGCAGGCACTCGAACCTGTCTGTACCGCCCACCTGGGAGATGACAAAAGCAAGTGATCACTTGGATACCAAAGGGGTGGGCAAACATCAACTTTCACAAAGTCGTGAACTCCTTGCTTCTGGACTTTTAAGCTTAAGAAACCAGAGGGCTCATATATAAAGGGTTCATATGAATTTATAAAGGGTTCAAATGAACAAAAAAGATGAGAAACATTCGTACATACATTTATATCAAGATTTTAGGACTTATAAAGAAGAAACTTATCCTGAAAAAGTCTGCACATATACGAATGGTCCAGAGGAGTCATACAAACGTTTTGGAGGAAACAAAACAAACCAACATGCAGAGTTCAGAGAGAAATGTACTTCTATTTATGGTTAGTTTTAGGGTTTGGAGAAACGTGTGTTGATAAACATAGAAACATTTTTATTTTATCTGATATAAAACTAACATTCAACATATATTTTATGGTTTTTATTGAACTACTTCAGATATAGCTATATATTTACTGGGTACAGTCTAAGTTTGAGGTGTGTACTGAACGGCACCAACATGTGTGAACCAGCATGTAATAGGTATAAAAAAGTGTAAGAATGCCACACACAGCATCAACATGGCATATCTAGCTTTGTTAGAAGTGATGCATGACCAAATATGACAGGATAGAGTATTTTGAGATCACAAAGTACACTATATGATGCTGGGGAGTGCAGGCACTACGCAGTAGCTGAGGGAGCCGCGGGGTAAGCCCATGTCCTGGGCACAGTACCACCCGCCTGTCTCCGCATCATAGCACTCCACTCATAGCAACAAAGGCAAATTACCATGAATCTCACAGGAAAAACATGAGACTTGACACCTAAGGTTCAAGGTACAACAAAGGAGTCACTCACCGCATAGATTCTCCCATGATGTGCTATGACCCCAACACCATGCCGGGGTGTTCTCATAGGAGCAATCATGCTCCATCGGTTGGTGATGGGGTCATAGCACTCAACAGTGGCGAGGCACTCAGCTCCATTAAAGCCCCCACAGATGTATATCTAGGAAAAACAAGTATAAAGGTGAAGACTCTTATGCTGTACCTGACCGGCGATGAAGAGCTGAAAAGAGTAAATGTACAGCTGAATCCCACCGTCTTTCATAAAAGTTTATCCATTACAGGGTCATGGTGAACCTGGAGGCTACCCCAGGAGGCATAAGCAAGGGGATTTTATGTGCCAGTTTGCCAATCTCATAAGTCTTAGACTGTGGGAGCCAGGTTAGGTATCAGTGTCTACAGTTAACCTATGGCAGCACAGTGCTACCCAAAGTGCCAGTAATGCAGACCAATACTGCAAAGTCATGTAAGTTTCATCCAAAATCTTAAGGCCAATGAACATATCAATTGTAGACTGAAATCTCGAATTTGAAGAGCTACCGAATGTGTAAAATAATAAATTTCATGAGGAAAATGAGGGTAAACACACCCAGGTGACCTACCTTGCCATGGAGGGTGGTAGCACTGGCGTCGCTTCTTTCCGCGTTCATGGGCTGGATGAAGCTCCATCTATCGGTCTCAGGATCATACCTTTCGACCGTGTTGAGGCGTCCGTCAGCATTACGGCCGCCCATGACATAGATGAAGCCATCCAGCACAGTCACAGATGAATAGTAGCTGCGCGACTGCATCGGGGCCACAGTGTGCCAAATCCGTGCGATGGGGTCGAACTTGTGCACACTGTTCAAGCAGGCACCACCATCACACCCCCTGATGCAGTATACAAACCCCTTGAGGTACACCATGCCATGGTGGGCCCGGGGTTTGTCACCCTGCTGCGTCACATTTACCCAGCGGTCGGCTCTCGAGTCATATGCTTCGATGACATTGCTTGGCCGGTCATTCCAGCCACCAATGGCCAGCAAGATGTCAGCGGGCAGGCGTGGGCGGACCAGCGGGTGCTCAAAGTCCGATTGTGGGGGACCATTAATGTCCAGGTCCATGACCTTCAAAGTGTCATTAATAATGGGCCTGAACTCCTCATTGCCCTTCACTAGGTCATGGTTCATCACATACTTGATGTATTTTCCGTCCATGCGAGCCATTCACACCTACAAAGGAAACCAGATGGATAGAGATCCCATGAGTTTCTTGGTGCTTTTTTAAGTATCACTGGAAAAGAGCAACTCTTAACATAAAGGGTACAACAGCAAGTCCAAATTTTTATTTCTCATTTTCAAAATGCTTTAGCTGAAGTCATTTGCTTTGAAAGTTCCTGATATGTGAGTTAACGCTTGCTTAATGTAAGACATTTGAGTATGTCGCACTTTCTGTTAATTTGTTTGTTAGACTGCACTGCCAGTTGTAATACTTGGAAGTCGAAGTTGTAGACTTACGGAACATGGAAATGGAGGTTTAGTCTCTAGCTACAGCAACGAGGATTGGGGAATTCACTAAATCAGCGTTCTATTCTTATGTCCACATGTCAGTGAGAACATTGCATAATTATAGTCACCTTAGGCAACAGCATAGAAATGTGGGCCTTGAGGCTGGCAGGCTCATGGAAGATCCAGCGCAGGATGGCGTCAAAGACCACTTCCTCCTGTTCTACACTGAGCTCATCCTTCTCAATGACCTCACAGAGCTGGTGCAGGGTGAGCTCCGGGAATTCCTGTGAGGTGCTGGCGACATCCGTGAAGTTTTCCAGGAGAAAGTGGAAGGCAGACTGGCGCAGCTCGGGGAGTCAATAGCTGTTCGCCGTGCTGTAAATGCCAATGCAGTTACTGACGCAGAGCTGGACAGTCAGGAAGTCACTGCAGTGCTGTACAATGCCCGGGATGTTTAACTGATCACCGGCCGCCAGGAGGCTCTCCATGTTATTGACCGTGATGCGCACAGAGTGGGTATAGGCATACTCGATCACCAGTTTCATGAACAGAAACGCCTGGGATGTTGTACTTGCACTTCCCCTTGACATTCCAGTCACTGGTGAACAGAGCTCTGAAAAATAAAGACATGACTTATTTAAATATGGGTTTTGCAGATGTGGTCCCCTTTTTACATTATCACACAATTATTATACTTATGATATGCTAAAATTTAATAAATATATATACATATATATAAATAAATAAAAATATAAATAATCGGCAATAGATGCATTTAGTTTACCCTATTCATCTGCGTAACTGCATTTCCGCAGTAAACGGCGCAAGGGCTCTTGGGATCGGTTCGCGAACCGTTCGTTTGATTCACCGACCCAGTGTCCGAAAACCCGTAAGTTCCGATTGGTTCATCGAACAGGTTCTTTTGAGTCACCCAGTGTCCGAAAACCCGTAAGTTCCGATTCGTTCATCGAACAGGTTGTTTTGAGTCACCCAGTGTCCGAAAACCCGTAAGTTCGATTCGTTCATCGAACAGGCTCTCGGGTTTTTTGGAGTCAGCGAGTTAGGGACTAGGTTCTCGGCACCAGACTAAGGCCCAATCCCAATTCTATTTTCTACCCCTTTGCCTACCCCTCACCCCTTCCCCTTGCCCCTTGAAATGAAGTGGAAAGGGGTAGGGTTAAAAAATTTCCCCTAAGAAATGGGACACCACTACTACACTGTTATACGTCATCATCCATTGTCACTACCTCCTAACGTTACGTCAGAGGACATGCGCCGATGTTTATCACAAATTGCCAAGAGTGTCCAGCTGCAGACGCCTGTAGAGTGGAGCTCCACCGGAAATACGTCACCTCCACAGGAAATACGTGATTTTAAGGGGCGTAAAGTGGAGCACCACAGGAAACACGTGACCAAACTGTGTGTTACAGCGGAATTTCAGTTGTAAAATTCTCAAAAAGTATGTTTTTGTTCATTTATACGCTAGAGAAATTATATATATATATATATATATATATATATATATATATATATATATATATATATATATATATCTATCTGGTCTGATCTAGTTTGTGGAATATATATATTGGTCATAAGATGAGCAGTTATAAACATGCCATACATACGCAATTGCTATTATGTTACTTTCCATACACATTACTAATATATATATTGGTCTTGCCTTAACTGTTATAAACATGTACGATTGCTGGAACAGCGCAAATGCGTACGTATTTTATGTGCATTTGCGCTGATATGACAAGAAATTATTGTGCATTTTAACCTGTATATGCTAATTCGTACTTCATTTGCGGTATATAGGTTGAAATGCACGGTATTTTCTTGTCATATCAGCGCAAATGCACATAAAATACGTACGCATTTACACTGTCACAGCAATCGATTGCCGCACGTATCGCTTTTAAAGGTGAATGCGTACTTGCGTACCAGTTATATGCAGCCCTGTATGTGTTGTATAAATGATGATCAACATGTAACAATTATATTCAATCAACTGCTAAATTTATTTAGACAGCAACAACAAACAGAATGAAATTTAAAAAAAAATCTATCAACACACTCACGTGCCAGTAATTTAATCTTTCTCATAACAGACAGCATTAACCCGGAGGCTCCGCTGGTCAACACAGGCATGTAAAAATAATTCCATGTCACGTGTTTCCTGTGGAGCTCCACTTTACGCCCCTTAAAATCACGTATTTCCTGTGGAGGTGACGTATTTCCGGTGGAGCTCCACTCTACAGGCGTCTGCAGCTGGACCCTTCTCCAAATTCCAAGCTGTCGCCGTCAGCATCGTAGCATGTAAAGATTACTCACTCCCAAAGTTTTTTTGCGCCGTATTTGGACTTTAAAAACAGATGTTCGTTTTCACCTCGAAAACGTATGAGCCTTCGGGTTTCCTCAGCTGTCCCTATACAGAATATAATTTACAAAAATGTTGTCATGTTGCAATAAGTACGAATAGTGTAAGCACCGTTCATTTACATGTACACATATGGCCGTAAGCAAAACAAAACAACGCGTTACAACATGCAGTCAGTTACCGGGTAACGTTATATGACATAAAAATATATTTCCTAATATTGTGCATTCAGTGCTATCCGCAAGCAAACTTTAGCGATTTTTTTCAAACGTTTCTTTACAGAACATCACCGTAAACACAAACACAAGGTTGATGGTAATATACATGTAATGAAAAAATGTCATAAAAATCCTTATTAATGGCAAAAATTACTTAACATTTATGGGTCTGCTTGCTCGAGTGGGCAGCCAGGTTGTAAATTTCTCTTAGCCCTTCGTTTGAAGTGAGGTCCCGAAAAATCTTCGTTTCGAGGGCTATCTAGCCCTTCCCCTTACCCCTACCCCTCCAATCAAAAGAGAATTGAGACACCCCTACCCCTACACGTGAACGCGCCAAACGGAGGGGTAGGGGTAAGTGTAGGGGTAAGGGGTAGAATTGGGATTGGGCCTAAAGTCTACGAACGCAAAAGTGACGAATGTAAGTGACGAACATAAGAATAAACCTAAAAGTGATAAGACAAGCGCAGAGGGAACATGAAAAATCCGAAATCGCGGGGGATGATTTGGATGTTGAATAGCCAAAGATCAGTTTTAAATAAGATTTAAAATAATTTTAAAAATCGATTCGTTCAGACTTACGAATCGGTTCAACCCGTTCACTAAAAAAACCGAGTTAAAAAGAACGATTCGTTCGCGAATCGGCCATCACTAGTATGACTGCTTTAGCCCGCTGCGAGTACAGCCTGCATGTGTAACAGTCGGACCTAGCATTTCACAATACTATTGATGATACGTAAAAATAAAATAGATTTGAAACACGTACGTGTGTTCCAATATTTCAAAATAGCCTTATACGTAGGCTAAACAGTGCTAAGGAGTAAGCAAAATGCCACCAATAAGTCATGCGAGAAAAATAATTAAATTATGGTGCAAGTCTCTCAACATTATACCTTATAGTTATTCAACGCAAACCTAGTAGCTCATCGTCGACAGGTAACGAGTCCAAACGAAACTTGCTTAAAATCATCTTAAATCATGAAAATGTTTCACCTTTAAAATCCAATTGCAGCATGCGATAAGGACCCCTCCAGTAGTACTGGTCCCGGTAAAATCGGCATTCGTCTTTTAACAAGCTAAACACACCAGGCAAATTTTGCAGCGGTTAGATAAACATTGATGGGAAATATGTTTTTTCTAATTTACAATGACAAAGGAAAGCAGCTAAGCCAGATTCGATGTTAACAGCAATTAAAAGACGTGCTGCAAACTGCTGCACGCGAGACGCGCTTTGAAATTCAGTGAAAACGGCGGGAAATGGTCTGAGGTAAAATTCAACGGTAAAATTCACCACGGAAACTTGGTGATCGTTGGATTTTTTTAAACTTAACATGAATATTTTAAAGTATATATTTTTACTAAATTGTTTGCAGGTTTAGGCTCCTTTTAAAGTAATTTTTCAAAGGATATTTTTAGACATGCTTAGGTAATATGAGACACTTTCACGAATTCTATGCTTCCAGCTTTGTAGGACAGTTTAGGGAAGGCCATTTTCTGTTCCACCATGACTGTGCGCCAGCGTGTAACCCAGATTAGGAATGTGGGTAAGACCAAACGTTAAATTAAGTCAATTAGATGAAATTTCTAATGTTATCTAATTTGCTTAGATAGTATTGTACCAAAATATGTGTTAAATGAAACAAAGAAATTAGGGTTATGGAGGAAAGACGTGTTTTTTTTTTTTTTTATTTGACTTTACATATTAACTATACGCGTGGAGCAATTCAGCCATTTAGAGCCATGCGCGGGTACGTGACTTCAGTCGGTTGAGTAAAGCGGCAGTAAAATATTAGGTTTTCTTTCTTTATACCAAATATCTGGGTCAGTACTATTGTATGAGATAGGTCTTGTAAAGTTGACTGCGATTACCACGGAGTACATGTGGATTCATGTCTATAGTGGAGTCTTGAACAGTAAGAGCAAAGAGCTAGCTGCAACGCTAACTAGTTTGATATTAAACGCGGTGATTCTTTTAATGTGAACGAATTGTTTTAAAATATGCGCAAGTTGTGCGACACAGTTACACGTATAAAACGCTATAACTTGAGGTAATTGAAGTAAATCGGTTAAATTATAAGGATCTGAGTATGGTATTAGGACAACAATCGGGAGATTAGTTAAAGTAAATTGATCACAAAACAGAGGGTATTTGTATTGAAACAAATGTATTTCATTTCTGGTTAGTGTTTAGTGAAACACAATGTCTCATACATATTTGTTTAAATAGCAGGACAGAACCATGGAGTGGGGGGTCTCACCATACCCCCTGCCTCACATCAGCACAAGCATGATGCATAGTATAGTGATGCATAGTGATCGATGTTTTTTCCATTTTTCAGTGGTTCTGTTCCTCAGGTTCTGCCAACACGTCGTAGGCTGGAAAGAACCTCGTTGTGGACCAGGTCGGACACATGGACTTGTACTTTGACACCCCTGCTTCAAGTTAACTCTTGCCCAAATTAAACAGGAGCCTCATCACAGGTACCAGGTTAAACAATACACCCCTGGTTATGAAAACACTGATGAGTTTTTTTTTTTTTTTAAATACAAATCTATCTAAAATTGTTTTGAAGAGCTGTTTTGGAAGCACCAGAAGAGTAAAGGATGCCAGTTTAGGTTGCAAACTTCCATTCAACCCAGAGTGCAGCGGGATAAGCCCATGTCCTGTGTCTCCACATCATAGCATTCTACTATGGTGGTTGTTCTAAACCTGTCTTAGCCACCCACCATGATGATCAGGCCATCCACCACCTCAATGCCGAAGTTACGGCACCGGTTCAACATAGATGCCACAGCATGCCAGCGATTGGTCGGTGGGCTCGGTACCAATTGCCTGTCCCTGCATCATAGCATTCTACTGTTGTGATGGTTCTAAACCCATCTTGGCCGCCCACCACGAAGATCTGGTCATGAACCACCTCGATGCTGAAATTACACCGCCGGTTGTACATGGGTGCCACAGCATGCCAGCGATTGGTCAATGGGTCATAGACCTCCACGCTCCGCAGGCACTCAGACCTGTCTGTACCGCCCACCTGGGAGATGACAATGGTAAGTGATCACTTGGATACCAAAGGGGTGGGCAAACAACTTTTCACAAAGTTATGAACTCCTTGCTTCTGGACTTTTAAGCCTAAGAAACCAGGGGGCTCATTTATAAAGGGTTCATGTGAACAAAAAAGATGAGAAACATTCATACACACATTTATATCAAGATTTTAGAATTTATAAGGAAAGACTTAACCTGAAACGTCTGCACATATACGAATGGTCCAGAGGAGTCATACAAATGTTTTGGAGGAAACAAAACAAACCAACATGTAGAGTTCAGAGAGAAATGTACTTCCATTTATGGTAGTAAATGCATGATCATGCATGATCCAGTGCAGGATGGTGTCCTCCTTTCTGACATTAAGCTCATCCTTCTGAATGATCTCACAGAGCTGGTGCAGGGTGAGCTCCGGGAATTCCTGTGAGGTGCTGGCGATCATCTTGAAGTTCTCCAGGAGGAAGCGGAAGGCAGTCAGGAAGTCACTGCAGTGCTGTACAATGCCCGGGATGTTTAACTGATCACCGGCCGCCAGTAGGCTCTCCACGTTATCGACTGTGATGCGCACTGAGTGGGTATAGGCATACTCGATCACCAGGTTCATCCCTTCTGGGGAAACGCCTGGGATGTTGTACTTGCACTTCCCCTTGACATCCCAGTCACTGGTGAACAGAGCTCTGAAAAATAATCCAGGACATGACTTACTTAATAGGTTTATTTATGGGTTTTGCAGATGTGGTTGCCTATTTACATGATCACACAATTATTATTTTTATTATATGCTAAAAATTAATGTTTATACTTACTAACAAACTGTAGCTTGGAAATATATTGTTACCCAGTACTACAACAGTAAAACATAGTAACTAATTTAAGAAACTTTCTATTATCATACAGACTTATTGCCAGAGACAAGTCAATGCTAAAGAGAAATATTTCACTCCTTGAGTGAAGCATAATGTGGGCCCAGTCTGGTACTTTAAAACCCCTGCTTCAAATTAACTCTGCCCTAATAAGACAGGATCCTCATTGCAGATAACAGGTTAGGTGAGATGCCTCTGGCTGTGAAAATGCATGTTTATATTTCCATCCATCCATCATCATCCAACCTGCTTATCCTACTGGGTCGCGGGGGTTCCGGAGCCTATCCCAGAAGCAATGGGCACAAGGCAGGGAATAACCCTGGACAGGGGGCCAGCCCATCGCAGGGCACACTCATACACCATTCACTCACACATGCACACCTATGGGCAATTTAGTAACGCCAATTAACCTCAGCATGTTTTTGGACTGTGGGGGGAAACCGGAGTACCTGGAGGAAACCCCACGACGACATGGGAAGAACATGCAAACTCTGCACACATGTAACCCAGGCAGAGACTTGAACCCAGGTCCCAGAGGTGTGAGGCAACAGTGCTAACCACTGCACCACCATGTCGCCCCCTGTCACATATATCATAAATCGAAAAACTCATGAGCCTAAAATTATGTTTTAAAGAGCTACTTTGGAAGTACCAGCAGAGGTGAAGATGCCAGTTTAGGCTGCGGACTTCCATTACAGCAGATATTTTATATGTTGTAGACTCTATATACAGTGGCTCAGTCGATGTAACTGTAAATTCACCTTCAGAGTGAGGGTTGGAATTCCATGCCCAGCTGTGTGTGTTTTTAATCTGCCCTTTCTGTGTGAGTGACTGTCCTGTAATGGACTGGTATCCCATCCATTCTGTGCCCTGTCTTGTACCCTGTGCTTCTGGGAAAAAGCTTCAGGCTCACCTTGATACTGTACTGGATTGACTAACGCTATCAAAAACTCAAAAAAAAAATATTTTGCTTTATTTGTATTTTTGAGGTAGGATATGTGGGCGGGGGGCGGTGTTCTGGAGGTTACCCATTGGGCATGCTGTTGGAGGCAGATGGATTTCTCTCCTCCTGATTGGCCAGCAGGGGTCAGCGTAGCGTATGATGCTGGGATGGACAGGTACTACGCAACATCTGAGGGTTGCGCAGGATAAGCCCATTTCCTGGGAATGGTACCAGTTGCCTGTCTCCACATCATACAATAGTATGCAAAAGTTTGGGCACCCCTCGATATATAACATATTTTGGTCATTTTTTAATGGAAAAGATGTAAACACAGTCTCTGTAGGAAATGGGGAAAATGCACAATATTTTCACCAAACATTGATGCATAGTTACTTTTTATGTCATAAATTGAACAAAGATAAAAAATAAAAACATTATTATGGCACTCTGCAAAAGTTTGGACACCCTAAGAGTTCCAAAGTCTCAGGTTCTTTTTAATAGGTTTCAGACCTTAATCAGCTTGTTAGATCTGATGCATGGCATCAGCTGTCATTAGTAAATGTCAGCTGGTGTCAATTTCAAAGCTTTACAAATACACTGACTCTTCAAACCTTGTGCACACACTTGTGGACACTCAACAACCATGGGTTCCTCTAAGCAGCTGTGTAAGACTCTGAAAATGAAAGTTTGATGTCCACAATGCAGGAGAAGGCTACAAGAAGATAGGAAAGAATTGTCACCTTGCAGTTTCCACAGTGAGAAGTGCAATTAAGAGATGGCAGTTCAGGGGAACTGTGGAGGTCAAGATGAGATCTGGAAGACCAAGACAACTCTTGGAGAGAACTGCTCATATGCTGGTCAGAAAGACAAATCAAAACCCCCATTTGACTGCAAAAAACTGCAGGAACATTTAGCAGACTCAGGAGTGGTGGTGCACCGTTCCACAAGACCTTCGTGAAAGAGTCAGCAGAAGAAAACCTTACCTGCATCCCCATCATAAAATCCAACGTCAGAAGTATGCAACAGAACATCTACAGAAGCCTGATGTGTTTTGGAAACAAGTGCTGTGGACTGATGAAGTTAAAATAGAACTCTTTGGCCACAATTAGCAACGGCATGTTTGGAGGAAAAAAAGTAGCAGCATTTCATGAAAAGAACACCTTGCCAACTATTAAGCATGGGGGTGGATCTATCATGCTTTGGGGTTGTGTTGCAGCCAGTGGCACAGGAAACATTGCACGGGTGGAGGGAAGAATGGATTCCACTAAACATCAGCAAATTCTGGAAGCAAACATCACACCATCTTTAAAAAAAAGCTGAAGCTGAAAAGAGGATGGCTTCTACAACAAGGCAAACAACCCTAAACTACCTCAAGAGACACAAGCTGAAGGTTTTGGAATGACCATCACAGTCCCCTAATTTAAACATTATGAAAATTTGTGGGTAGATCTCCTACAGATACTCTATTTACATCTTTTCCATTAAAAAATGACCAAAATATGTTATTTTTTCGAGGGGTATCCAAACTTTTGCATACTACTGTAGCACTCCACTCATAGCAACAGTGGCAAATTAGTTAGTTGTCTCCATAGTGTAGTGGTTATCACATTTGCCTAACGTGTAAAAGGTCCTTGGTTTGAAACCAAGTGGAAACATGGTAGTCTTTTAAGGGGCAGTGTGTGGCTCAGTGGGCTAAGCCTGTGTGCCTGTAATCACAAGGCTGCCGGTTAACATCTGCGGGTCCTTGAGCAAGGCCCTTAACCCCCTGCTTCCTGGGTGCCGCTATGGGTGGCTGCCCTTTGTGGACAACTTACTCCACAAAGAGCAAGTTGAGGGAGGCATAAAGACAATTTCCCCACAGGGATTAATAAAGTATCAATTATTATTAAATTACCATGAATCTCACAGGTAAAACATGAGACTTGACACCTAAGGTTCAAGGTACAACAAAGGAGTCACTCACCGCATAGATTCTCCCATGATGTGCTATGACTCCAACACCATGCCGAGGTGTTCTCATAGGAGCAATCATGCTCCATCGGTTGGTGATGGGGTCATGGCACTCAGCAGTGGCAAGGCACTCAGCTCCATTAAAGCCCCCACAGATGTATATCTAGGAAAAACAAGTATAAAGGTGAAGACTCTTTTGCTGTACCTGACCGGCGATGAAGAGCTGAAAAGAGTAAATGTACAGCTGAATCCCACCGTCTTTCATAAAAGTTTATTCATTACAGGGTCATGGTGAACCTGGAGGCTACCCCAGGAGGCATAAGCAAGGGGATTTTATATGCCAGTTTGCCTATCTCATAAGTCTTAGACTGTGGGAGCCAGGTTAGGTCCTTCAATGAACATATCAATTGTAGACTGAAATCTCTAATTTGAAGAGCTACCGAATGTGTAAAATAATAAATTTCATGAGGAAAATGAGGGTAAACACACCCAGGTGCCCCCCGCCATTGACCCACCTTGCCATGGAGGGTGGTAGCACTGGCGTCGCTTCTCTCCACGTTCATGGGCTGGATGAAGCTCCATCTATCGGTCTCAGGATCATATCTTTCGACCGTGTTGAGGCGTCTGTCGGCATTACGGCCACCCATGACATAGATGAAGCCATCCAGCACAGTCACAGGAATAGCAGCGGCGCGACTGCATCGGGGCCACAATATGCCAAGTCCGTGCGATGGGGTCGAACTTGTGCACACTGTTCAAGCAGGCACCACCATCACACCCCCCGATGCAGTATACAAACCCCTTGAGGTACACCATGCCATGGTGGGCCCGGGGTCTGTCGCCCTGCTGCGTCATATTGACCCAGCGGTCGGCTCTCGAGTCATATGCCTCGATGACATTGCTTGGCCGGTCATTCCAGCCACCAATGGCCGGCAAGATGTCAGCGGGCAGGCGTGGGCGGACCAGCGGGTGCTCAAAGTCTGATTGTGGGGGACCATTAATGTCCAGGTCACACATGACCTTCAAAGTGTCATTAATAATGTTATTGCGCTTCACTAGGTCATGGTTCATCACATACTTGATGAAGAAATCTTCATTCATGCGAGCCATTCGCACCTACACAGGAAACCAGATGGAGAGAGATCCCATGAGTTTCTTGGTGCTTTTTTAAGTATCACTGGAAAAGACTCTTAATTAACATAAAGGGTACAACAGCAATCCAGATTTTAATTTCTCATTTTCAAAATGGGCCCCCCATCCTGGCTTGTTCCCTGCCTCGTGCCCATAGCTTCCGGGATAGGCTCCGGACTCCCCACGACCCAGTAGGATAAGCGGTCTAGAAAATGGATGGATGGATTTTCAAAATGGTTTAGTCTCTAGCTACAGCAATAAGGATTTGGGGATTCACTGAATTAGCATCCTATTATGTACACATGTCAATGAGAACATTGCGTAATTATAGTCACCTTAGGCAACAGCGCAGAAATGTGGGCCTTGCAGCTGGCAGGCTCGTGGAAGATCCAGCGCAGGATGGCACTAAAGACCACTTCCTCCTGTCTTACATTGAGCTCATCCTTTATGATCTCAGAAAGCAGGGTGAGCTTCAGGAACTCCTCAGAGGTGCTGGCGACCTCCTTGAAATTATACTAAACTATGTAGTGTTTTTCCAGATCGCGTTGAGCCTACGCCCTAACCCCTGCAATGTGGAAAGGTCGGCTGTACAGTGATTATCCCTGGATTTTTTTTTGTATTATATATGAGTAGTCATCACAAATCCAAACACCAATAAATCTAAAATTATTTTTAAATGAATACAATTGTCTTTGTCATTTTCCTCAAGGTTCATTTTCTAAAGATGAAACACTGAAAGTATCCTTCACATCTATTTCAGCAGCGCTGCAGAATCATCGGTCAGTAGTAGACATTGGAAATTATACTGGGAAGGACACTTTCATTTGGTATATGATGTGGGTGGTGCGGTGGCGCGCAGTGGTTAGTACAGTTGCCTCACACCTCTGTGTGTAGAGTTTGTATGTTATCCCTGTGTCATCATGGGGTTTCCTCCAGGCTTTTCAGTTGCAACCCACAGTCCAAAAACATGCTGAGGTTAATTGGAGTTACAATTTTCCACGGCGGGTTGGCACCCCATCCTGAGTTCCCTTCCGTAGGTTCCGGGATAGGCATATACTGTATATATAAATGTATACACAAACTTAATGCTGAAATTTCACGTATATCTGATTTCTAGAAATATTTTAGAGTAATAAATAAGTGTGATGAATACATGCATGTAATAGTTGGAATTTGCATTTCACAATACTAGTGATGGGTGAAAAGACTATTTTTTTCAACAAAAATATTCGTTCAACAGCTCGTTCAGTGGCACTTCCTGTTTGCATAAAATCTATCTGAAACACTTGTGTTCCCACATGTCAAAAATAGCCTATTGTTTAGGCTAAATAGTGCTAAGAAGTAAAAATGATCTTTGTTATTTAATTATATTGAATTAAGTCAGGGCTCACCAACATGATGATACCAAGGACCACATGAGTCGCCCGCGGACCTGTTCTAAAAATAGCAAAAACTCACCAGTGAGCAGCGTCTAAAATTAAATTTTATCCTGTTTTACCCTATTCTTCTTTAATCACATTTACATCTATATAGGTTTGAAAATGACAATATCTAAAAAAAAAAGCATTTAAAACATGTTTATTATACATGAAGTTTAAATAAGTTTAGGAGGGTGTTTCAAACTGGTAAAATTGAACCCTGTGGTACCCCACTATGAACACAGGCCCACTTTGACATTATGCCTCTAATAACTACCCACTGCTTCCTGTCTGTTAACCAGTTTTTGATCCAAACTGCTACAGTTCCTAAAATCCATGCAGCGTTGAGCTTAAGCAAGAGCCATTTGTGGGGGACAACATCAAAGGCCATCTGGAAATCTAAGTAGATAACGTCATAGGCTTTTTTGTGATCAATTTCTCTTGTAGCTTACTCAAAGAAGTCAAGTAGATTAGTTAAACAGGACCTACCTCTCCTAAATCCACGTTGGCTATCCCTCAGAATGTTATTTGAATCCAGGTAATCTACCATTTTCACTTGGACTATAGCTTCCATTACCTTTCAGGTTATGCAAGTTAAACTGATTGGCCTATAGTTTGCTGGATTACTTCTATCCCCTTTTTTGAATATGGGTGCTATATTAGCATGCTTCTAATTAGAAGGTACCACACCAGTCTGAAATAGTAAAGTTGAAGGTTGGCTAATAATATCCCTCATCTCTTTTAAAACTATAGGTAAGATGCCATCAGGGCCCTGCGACTTATTTATTTTGAGTTTAGCTAGGCTTAGTACCACATCAGCCTAAGTTATACATATATTGGTCATAGACGACGCTGTATTTATACTAAATGGTGGCAGGTTACTTGTGTTCTCTACTGTGAACACCCGTTTAAAATAATCATTGAACTAATTTGCTATATCAATATTTTCAATTATAAGACCCTTACTATCCTGCAGATTAGTGATTTCAGCTTTTAGAGCTATTTTGGAGTTAATATATTGGAAGAAACTTTTAACGTCATCCTTAGCCTCCAAAGCAATCTTCCTTTCTACTTTCCTCTTGAGTCTAATGTTATTTTTTAACTCAACCTGTAGACTTAGATACTCCTGCTTTATTTTGAAATCGTTAGTTAATTTCCATTTGTGGAACAGAGCCCTTTTCCTCCTGACTTTATCCTTAATTTCCGTAATAAAGCACCTTGGCTGCAGTTTCCTAGATTTAGTTTTGCTGGAAACAGGTATGAAGTCCTCTTGCACTTGCAACAACGTGCTTTTAAAAAATTCCCATGCCTTTTCAACAGTTTTGCTGTTTAACTCCATCCAGTTTACAGTTTCTAGTTTCAGTCTCATTCACTCAAGGTACGCAAGTACAGAGGCAATCCTAGGGTCTGTCATCATTTTAATAAATAATCTGACATTAACAAAAAATTGTGAACAGTAAACTTTTTATTTCACAAGTTACAATTTTCAACAAGTTAATGGACTTTAAAATATGAAACCAGCTCTCGTTCGCCATCTAGTGGCTTTGGGGCCCCAAGCAGCTGCCTGCCCTGCCTGCTGACAAGATATGCGCCTCTGCGCAAGCACACTGCAGCTGTGTACTGAGTCGATGCAGCAACAGATTAATGGTGTGAATTTGAAGACATGGGTCACGTTACGCCCCATTCACTATGGCCCGTCCGGTAATACTGATGTCCTGTGCGCCCCGGTAAAATTCGTGTTTTAACAAGCTAAACACCGAAGACATATTTTGCACAAAGAAACGCAGTTAAGCCAGATTCCATCTTACCAGCAATGAAAAGACTTGCTGAAAAGTCTTTGTATTTGAACATTTTTTTTTGGAAATATGTGTGTGGGGTTGTGTGACTGTATCAGAAGTCGTATGTGAGTAGTCAGATTTGTAAAAGAATCTCTAAATGTGTACTGAGCATCCAAATGTGAAAACAGGAGTCTGTTTTGGAAAAGTCCTCTGATCTTGGATGTGTTACGCGATATGAAGTACATTGCGATCGATAAGCCTATACAATGGCAGGATTCTGAGATGAAAATATAATATTTTAATACGAACAAGATTTTAATAAACATACAATTTCAATAAAAGTAACTGAATGGAGTGCAGCAGCATGTAATGCCCCTAAACCTATTTTTTAATCCAACGTTCGATTCATTTATACCAACATTACGATAGATTCTGTTCTGTAAATTAAACTGAACTTCCCATCACTAGGCTGCAAATTCACAGGCAAATAGTACCGCGGATCTTTAACGATCGAGGGAAATTGTTGACAGGTTTAGGTGTTTTCTCTCATTATGCTAGTCCTTTAGGAAGCCAGGGGGCGCTAGAGATTGTCCAAATTCTGGATAATGGTTTGATTTTAAGCCGTGCACGTGTAAACATATACTGTACTGATTAATAATCAAGCATTAACGTCGATTTATGTTTCAGAAGTTCTTGGATGTAATCATTAAAAGTGAAATAGAAGGGAAAAAAAGCCAAAAATGTGGAAAGGGGGAAAAAAGTACAGATGTCCTTCGAGCCGGATTCGAACCAGCGACCTAAGGATTACAGTGTTGATCCTCTACAGTCCTCCGCTCTACCAACTGAGCTATCGAAGGCACCTCGCGCTTTTTTTGATTACATAGATTCCATGTAATTTATAAAATATTTTATTGTTCATGCTATCGTATAAAAAATATCTGATGCTTAAATGTCGTCGTCATTGTGGAGAGTTTCCTAGCGCAGACCGAGCCTGAATTGCCCGTGAAAATTGCTATTTACAAGCCGCATTACAATGAAGCTCATGCCACATGATTGATTATAAACATATTTATATAATATGAACACTAACGGTATTAAGAATCAATATCTGTATAATGCAGTCTTAAATACTGAAAGAAATACATGCTTGTTTTACTGCACCGTAGGTAACCTGTCTACCTCCTCAGCTGCGTCCAGAGAACCGTAAGAAAAAATCTGTAATTTGAGTTTGAACGCCTGGATCTGCCATGCATTAAAGACGCATTTTAATGAGGACTGCAGAAGTTGTGACACTACACTACAGTGAAATTTTGAGCTATGAGAAGACACCAAGGGAATACAGAACGCATGAAAGCTTCTAATGAATGCGGTACCAGCACAAGAAAAGAAGCGGAAAAGGGATTAGAGAAGTCATGCCGAAGGAAACGCATCCTGACAAAGAAACCGACGTGCTTCGCCGTCCCCACATATAGACAATTGCCTTTACAGTGGATATAAAGTATACACACCACTGTAAAAATATCAGGTTTTTGTGATGTAAAAAATGAGAATATGATAAATCATTTAAAAACTTTGCCCACCTTTAATGTTACCTAAAATCTGTACAATTCGATGGAAAAACAAACAAATCTGTGAGCGAGAAAATATACATATAAAAAAAGTACAATAAGCTGGTTGCATAAGTGTGCACCCCCTTAAAATAACATTTTCTTGAAGTACCTTTTGATAGTATTACAGCTTTGAGTCTTTTTGGGTAGGAGTTTATCAGCATGCCACATCCTGACTTGGCAATAATTGTCCACTTTTACTTGCAAAATCACTCTAAATCTGTCAGTTTGCCTCTCTGGTGCACAACCCTCTTCAAGTCAGAATTTCAGTTGGATTTAGGTCTGGGCTCTGGCTGGGCCATTCCAAGACTTATTTTCTTCTGGTGAAACCATTCGGTTGTTGATTTGGATGCATGCTTGGGGTCATTGTCATGCTGAAAGGTGAAATTCCTCTTCAGCTTTCTAACAAACACCAGAAGGTTTTGGGCCAAAATTGACTGGTATTTGGAACTGTTCATAATTCACTCCACCTTGACTAAAGCCCCAGTTCCAGCTGAAGAAAAACAACCCCAAACCATGACACCGCCATCACCATGCTTCACCGTGGGCGTGACGCCGCCACCACAGTCCCTCACTGTGGGCATGATACCGCCATCACGATGCTTCACCGTGGGTATGCTGTTCTTCTGGGGTTATGTGCAGTGTTGTTTTTGCACCAAATATACCATTTTGGGATTGTGGCCAAACAGTTCAACCTTGGTTTCAACAGACCACAACACATTTTCCCACAAGCTTTTGGGAAACTTTATGTAATTTTTAGCAAAATTTGGCTAGGCCTGGATATTTTTCTTTGTAAGAAAAGGCTTCCATCTTGTGACCCTACCCCATAGTCCAGACATATGGAGAATATGGGAGATTGTTGTCACAAGTAGCACATAACGAGTACTTGCCAGAAATTCCTGCAGCTCCTTCAGTGCTGCTGTAGGCCTCTTGCCAGAGCTCTTCTCAGATGCCCAGGATGTTTGAACTTCCTTACCAGTCTGGAGGAGCAATTTGCATGTTCCAGCCAGACCTTCCAGCACACCAAATACATCCATCTTCTCTACCTACTTGGCCTCTGCAGGGTCACAGGGCCCAGGGTCTCTCAGAAACGAGGCAAGGAAAAACTCAGGATGAGCGGTCAGCTCATCAGAGGGACACCAGGTCATGCAATGTAAAGTTATACTCCAACATCAGCACCATGCACATGCTGACCAAACTGAGGACAAGCCACCTGTCCACACCGCCCTGCCAGACAGCAGGAGAGCCAGTATGAGCATTTAATTGCTGTCCACTCCTGGAAGTGTGAGTAACTGAAGAAAAAGAATTAGTAGGAGGAGACATGCAAGCTGTCCATGACATTTTTGATGTCCGATGCCAGAAGTCAAATATATATTTCTCTTCCTGCCTCCAGAACAATCTTGAACTTTTCCAGCTTAGACCTACAAATGATATCTACAACCTACATATATAGTTAAGTCAGAGAGAAGACACTAGCAGATATTCTCTCCAGTAACTACACCTAGTTTTCTGGACAAACCATGAATACAGCGCATATATTTAGTGTATATGCAACACACTAACATTACAGACACTAACATAATACATAGTGATAAGCATGAAATATACACAAAGAAGAGGCAGTTAGCTGATTTTTCAAGAAAGATTTCTTTTTCTAGATTGGCAGGAGGCTGTTGAGGTGTTCAAAGCCTTTGGAAATGAAGAGAAAGGTGATGGTTATGCATTTCCCCCCAGAAAGCCCGTCATCAGTCCATAAGACTACATGTGAACCTAAGTGTAACACCTTAATGTTGTGCAAGTCAAAGAGTTTTTATCGTGATCTGGGCTCATGGCCTTAAGCAAACTGTTGATTAGCAAAAAAAAAAAAAGACAAAAATGAAAAGACAACATTCACAATTTTATTTCTCCATCCAAAGGAGGACAATGGTAGAACAGTGTGTAAGAAAATAATGCAAAGATCAAAATCTTGATTTGCCATCACACACACAAAGAAACAGAAGAAGGGTTGCCTGTTACAGCCAAGTTATATAAAAAAAATTGCAAACTATGTATTCTGGTAAGGACGATAAGGACACCACTCCTTCACTCTCTCATTTCACCATCTTCCTCCTCTTCCTCGACACCTCTTATATACAACACATTATTGCATCTGTGGAAAATAAAGCAATATTATAATTCACTGAAAATGAAAAGTCTCTGCAGAAAAATTATAGCAACATGTCCTACCAACAGTTCTTTAAGTTACATTTTATGTATACATGCTTTTTTCAGTAAGGAAGAATACTGCAACATTGTATGACTAAGCGGCACACATTTGTTGCACTGCCTTGGGCACTCTTCAAAGGTATTGGAGAAAAAATATACTCAGTGACATCTGTCTCTCCATTTACACTCACCTTATGAGCACCTCTCCTAAATGACCAGCCAAAGCACCATCCACATACTCCTCTGTGTTGGCCAACTGGAATCCAAATTAAGTGGCGTTATCCGGAGAAACAGCCCTACAGCACTTCAAAGAGCTCTCAATTCACAAACTAGGAAGCAGTTTTGCTTTGCATGACACCATAGAAATAGGTTTTTAAATGGATATAGTTATCAATGTTACTAAAAGCGTATCTTAAGCATTAGGAAGTCAATAATATTAAATCAGTCAAAGTGGACAGCAGTACATATATCTGTGCGATCATAAAATACCAGGTAGCAAATTGGTTAAGAAAAATGCATTCTGGATATTGAGGCTAACTATTTATAAATAAACACTGCCAAAATCGGATTCTAAATTAATGGTTTTGGCAGATAAAGGGAAACACTTAAATATACAAGAAGAAAAAAAACATTCAAAAAGATTAACATCTATGGCAGCTGGTCTATACCTGCATGTTCATGTATCCATCCACGGACACTAGATATCCTTTGTATTCCATTCCCCACTTCAGTTTGACCATCACGGGCTTACCGGTCAAGCCGTTGAGGAAAGGCTTAGGATTCAGAGGTAAACTCTTGAAAAAAAGACACATCGTTTAGTATAGTACAACAAAAATGCTATGGTAACTACAAATCCCCTTGATAAATATGAGAAGTCAGATAGTAGATAAATATATGAAAAATATATGCCAAATAGAATATGCAGCAATTTGCAAACGGTAATTATGATACTAAACAACTATAAAGCCTCTACTAAACTGAGCGAAAGAGCAAGCGATCGTACTCAGGTGAAAGATTAACAAAATTTCCAGACGACGGTGTAAAAAAACGTCAAGAGATCATAATAGTAAACATACATAAATATAGCTAAACTACATCGTAAAAGTAAATGGAAAATAGTGCATATATACAGTAGGACATGGGCCGTGAAAAAATGAATGAATCGGTCAAAGTAAAACGCTTCAACCGCCATCTTTGAGAGCCAGATAAAATAATCAATTACGCACGTGATGTTTACTGAAATATGTTCCTTACCATTTGGATATGCTGGAATTCTAAAAGGCGTATAAATCTATAACCTTTTCTTTCTTAGAGAAAATCAACCGACAGCTACACGCCGCGCGCACGACAATAGGAAGTTCTCTCTGAGTCGAACTCTGACCTTTCACCCCGCGTGGATAGACCGCTCTGATTGGTCAGGAAACGTAAAGGCGTTTTCTATTGGTCTAAATAGAGATGTTCGTTAGTGCGGGAAATGTGTTATTATTAATTTTAAGCGTATAACGTTTTTTAAATATTATTTTGTTTGTGCAGGGAACACGAAGCAAATGTTCCTTACAGAAATCTTTTCAGTACGTTTCTAGACTCCACGGATACCTTTAGACGTAAAACGATGGCCTTCGCATTTCCATGTTTCGTCCACCAGATGTCAGGATTGTTAGGCCTACGATCCACCTTATTGGTGGAAACAGTTTCGCCTTTTATAAAATTGAAAAAAAATAAAATAATAAATATATATATATATATATATATATATATATATATAAAAGCTTAATGAACTCTGCTTAAATCACAACACAAGAATTCAGAGATATAATCAAAAGTGTACATGGGGAAACTTTCAATGCCCTGATTAATCTTTGTCTGAAAATCTAGCTGTCTACATGCTGGCCGTTTTAAGAAATAAAATATCTTATCTTGACAGTGGAGTGAAGTTCTTAATCCAAAACACAGGAGAAAGTAAATATTTGATTTTAAACATTTATCATGCAGTTTATGGAATAGTGATAAAGACGACTGACTTCAACAATAAGCCACTAAAAGCCTGCTTCTGTTTAAAAATCCACTGATAATGAATGTTTTTTCCGCATAGTGGAAATGCTGTCCTGAAACTGATGTGAGGAACCACTTATGTTTAGACTGATACATCCCAGATGCCAGTCACAGATGGTATTCACATTGAATGGTTCCTCATCTAGGTCAGAATCTAATGTGGTTTCATTTCCTGTAGGTTGTCACCCCAAGCCCCAGGTTGGGCCTTGATTTTCTTAACTCACATGTATAAGTGATTATGTGTGATGTCAACTTATTCAATTCACATAAAGCTTGATGCTTTTGAATTGACATGCTCCAGAAAGTCAGGTGAGAGGAATGAAGAAAAATGAAGGTTTGCACAAAGTGAAATCCAGAGGAGCATTATAAGTTCTGCGTATCTGGGTCCAGTCGGGCTCTGGGGGCCCCAAGAAGCCAGGAGTAACTCCTCCATCACCCTGAAGAACATAGAGCATCTGTTACACCCCTGAGGGTGCGAAAGGCCTTCAATCCGGTGAAGCGATTGCCTTTACTGAAAAGTCTAGAGTTTAGACACCTGCCTAACATCAGTGGATCTTTTGAGCTGTGATCAGCCAGGAAAACGGGCTTTCCCAGAACCAAGACTGCTGCAAATTTCCCAGAACGCTGGGAGACACGCAGAATGTGAACTGAAAAACACAAGCCACGGTAAATTGTTCGCAAATGGGAAGGTGCCGTCAGTCACGGTGCTTTGAATTTAATATGTACAGGATGTCTATTATCTGCCCAGTGCTCCCAGTAACCAAGAAGTTCGGGGGGGGGGGGGCTTGCCAGGGCAGGTGGTCTTTAGCCCCCTATAATGTTCGTTAACCTCGTCACCAAATACATGAATGCTTATTAGTTTAAATTGTGTTCATTTTCATCAGACACACACCCCCGCAGTAAAGGTTTAGCCGCCCCCTTTTCAGTGCATTCTGGGTGTGAGTCACTGATGTGGGTGATGCAGGCGCTCATATAGTGGTGTCCTCCAGCCAAATGTGCACAGGCAGGTACCATCTTCTGATCTTTGATGGCTCCTCTTCCTTGCACTACGCGATACTGAGACACTATGATACTCCGGGTGTACGCAAGGACCCCGAGACTTCAGAAAGCATTAGAGGTTTTCCGAAATTCCCCCCAGAGGCAGGTTCAGTTACAGCGCAGGATGATTCGATAGACGCGGGCCTGTCAGGAGGCCTTGCCAAATCTTACTCAAGACAGAAACAAATTTTTTAAAAGGCTTTAAAGACTTTCATTGTGCATTCATAGAAGCGAAGCCCATTCATGCTGAGAGATATAAAGCAGAAAAAAACCAATATCTGACTTTTAAGGAGGAATGTTTATTTACACCTGTTACCGGTGGATGCCGTGAGATCCGGGCATGCAGGGACCCGCAAGGCGGCTGCATCTCCTTTTCCCACCGTCGATTGAATTCCACGGGGCGACCCGCCGGACCTGCTCCCCAGGGCATTCTGCAGCACAGTCCCTGAGGACGCGTGGACATTCTCTGCACTTAGCCTCCCTCTGCAGTCCAAAGCACACACTGCATGATGAACACCAGCTCGGACGAATATGTTGGGGGGTGGGGGGGACAGGACAACAAGGTTATTTGATAGAACAGAGGGCAGCACTTTACAATAAGGCTCCCTTTCGCCACTTGTAAATGGTAGCAACTCATTAATAAAAAGAAAACTGTGTTATAACTTGGTTAAAATTGTCTATTAATAATTTACAAAGTGTTACAACCTAATTAATAACCAGATTATAAACCATTCATAAACCTTTTATATGGGTAACCTTATTGTGAAGTGGCACCAAACAGAGTGTAGCTCATCCACAGGTTGGAGGCAGATGGAATTTGACTTTTATTTGCCTGCTGTGAACAAGATAAGATCGACATTAATTTGGCCTCGAGAGCCTACAGATATGTGTAACATCCGCCCAAAGTCAGCTGTCTAAACACAAAGGTGCCTTCGCAAAGGGGTCCCCTCTCTCTGCTCCTCAGAAGGTGTGATGGCTTGTCTCGTGTAAATAAAACAAACACAGCAGATGCACACATACCTGATGTGGGATTCTTCTCTGCCATCTTTTCACTGTTATTGTTGGCTCAATAGGTGAGTAAGATACTCATTTACTATGAAAATGAATAGGTTAATGTCTGGAGGTATATTCCACTGAGGAGGCACAGCTGTAGGAATCTGCAGAAGCCCTCCTTGTGCAGATCTGATCTCCATGATTATTATTACAAAGTGGTACATTGCATATCTACTGATACTCCTGTTGTCCTCAAGAATCTCATTACATAAGGCACACTCTCATTTCAGGCCTGCCAGGCTCTGCCAATTGTTTATCTTAAAACAATGTTGGCATTCCTCTTAAATTCTCCTAAAGGTCAAGTAAACGTCTCTTTACAAAGTGTGCGCTTTTAACAGAACGCACAGCGCAGTGGATGCCAAGGCTAAATGTAGTCTGTGACAGATTTACGAGCGCTCAGCCTTTAAGGGTGGCACTGAAGAGCAGGAGTACCTGCTCGGCTTTCATGGACTGCAGGATGCACAGGAAGCTGTGCAGTGCTGCAGTTACAGACACACGCTCCCTCAGGATGTGGGTCTATGGAGACTCCTGTCTGATCAGCTAGCTTCTGAAGTACGTTCTCTAAAACAACCACCCCCTTCCTGCCCCCTACCAGTGTTGTTCACTCAACATGATTTCAATGCGCTCCGCTGTTGATTGCTGGTGCTCCTGTTCCTGAGGAGGAACTGTCAACAAATGCTGGGTCTTTTTATTGTGCATTGTGTTCCTTCCCCGTCAAATCAGGCTTCTGTACATTATCTCACTGTCTTTCGTCGCCGGGCCTCCTGGTTTTTATGATTCGTGCCTCGCCGAGACCTTGGCTTCTGTGAGCTGAAGGCATCCACCCTGTGTCATCCCTCTACCACCCAGCAAGGGCAGCAACAACAACCTGTTGGTCACACAACCTGCCGTTTGCCCATTTCACTGGAACAGAACAGCACTCATGCCCGTGGGGATACTTTCACATAACCCATATTGATCTTCATAAAAGATGCATGTTCTGTATATACAGATGAGAACGAGTTTAGGTTCCCAAGGTCAGCTAACATCCAGCACCCTGGAGTAGTTCTGAGTTTGACCCAATGGTGATATGATTACGCTGCTGGCCATGGGATTCAAACCTATGACCTACTGGGCATTGTTCCCTGAGCTACCCACCTACCCCGTAGATTATTTAACATATAGAGTTGAGTAACTGCTAAAGCTTTTAAAGTTAAGTACCACGTCCTAAGGTAGCCCAGAAGGGTCTGTTTGAGGCTTAAACCTAAACTTTTTGCTCAAATTCCTGATTCTCAAACTCTAAAATGATACCTGCTTTTGAAATGGTGAATATTGGAACCTATAATACGCAAAGTTTAATTTGATGACACTAAACCGATAAACCACAAAAAAAAAAATAGCTAATGATAGCCGCTAACCACTAACTTTTATTATACTGTATTAATTTAGCTTTGTCTTGGTTTTTGGCTCTGAAAGCCTTAAAAACATTCCTACAGAGATCTAAGATTCTAACCTGTTTATAGTCCCATTTGTCCAACTGCAGTGATCACCTGGGGACATTTAGGACCCAGCTGGCTATTGTTGGATTCTGTAGAGTCTCTGGAACAAATATACATTGAAATTAGTTTTCGTATGAAATTCCGTTTGTGAATTTTGCCACTTGGGGACTACAAACATGGTACCGTTTGCCTGAAACTAGAAAGGAAGGTCTCAGCTTTTTATTTTTATTCTTTATCCCAGTTTAAATGGCCTTTTTCTTTGTCCACTTATATTTAGTCCAGTTTACCTTAAATCGGACTAGTATCAAATAATCAGATCACTGGATTCATGCTTTCTGACAGCAGAAATACTAAGAGGCCCCAAAACCAATGTAGCTGTGGCCCCTTGCAGGATGTCCCCGCCCTCCTGCACCCAGCGGGGGCCCCCAGCACAGCCGGACCTCTGCATCAATAGGACCATTCAGGAAGGGCACCAGCCCCCCCCGAGCCACGACCCACACGCCCGTGTTTTTACCCAGACACGTGCACGTGCCTGTGCACGGAGGCGCTGGCCGGTCCTGAACCGCGCCGTCCTCGGACATGGCAGGCGAACTGGCTGTTAACCGCAAACACATGCCGTCCCTCATCTCTGTGATTGTTTACACCACGGTCTCAGGGAAAGATTACGATTCTGATTCACGGCAGACGCAGTACCATCAGATCACACGGAGAGGCATGACCATTAACACATAAAAGGGTTCCCTCAGTATCTCAGTCTTAATTTTAAGTCATTATTCTTAATCTCACAGAATTTCTTTGTTTTTCAATGATAATAAAGATGTCATGCTTTATGTCTTATTCGGTAACTTTTTACATTAACTGCACCTTCATAATGTTTTCATTATGCATTCATAAGCAGCATGTAAATATTCCTTAATATGTCTTAAAGCTTTGCATTCATAATACATTCAATGAACAAGATGTGACAGCTGTAATATACTTTAATAACAAGCATTATCAGTGTATAATCGATTGATGTTTGTTATTCATATTAAGCTGTTAAGGTATGTTATGATGTTAAGGTATACTTACATGCTGCTTATGAATGTTCTATGAATGCATTATAAAGGCGTTATGAAGGTGCAGTTAATGTGGAGTGTTATCATTTATTTTGATCAATGAGTAAACGAGTTGCATATCCACACGCTAACACAGAACCCCAGTTATCTTGCTTGTTTGCTAACGTATTTCCACCCCCACTGCCACATTTGCCTTAGACATCGAGAGGCTGGTGATTTTCTGCATGACCCCCGCATATAGACACTAACACTGCATCATCCATCAGTCTTTCATGCATATGTCTGTCACTTAAAGCCCTGCCCATTCCCCCAGAATCCCCTCCCACCCCGGGGAAGATGGCCTGGCCTGGAAACCACGCCCTGCCCCCTTCTCAGCAAAGGAGAGTCACTTCAGAAACAATAGGCATTGTTTGTCCCTGCAGTCTGGGAATCAGTAACACAGCATTGTTATGGAGGGACACAGACAAGAAAAAGGAGGGAAAAAAACGAGGGAAAGAGGGCTGTGACAGAGAGACGATGCATGCCATTGTTCTAAAAGCAACACATTTTTCCCTGTTCAAAGTCCCTCAAAGTGGTCCGTGGGAACACACAACACAATGCTTGTATCTGAAGGGGAGACTGAGTGTCACACTGCATTTTGGGACACAGAGGAGATGGATCTCCGGAGCTAATTAAGCCTGGAATTTTAATAACTCTCAGAATCTGTCCTGACTTTCCCCTTTCACACACTGCTAAAGGGGAGACAGACAAACAAGCCAGGAACAAGTTATGCTCGAAAACCCCCGGCCAAATGCAATCCACGCTTCTAAACCGACGATCGAAAGTGAAACAGAGGCTGCTTACATCAGAAATTACACAGTTCCTAGGCCCATCAAGGGAAGAATAATCTCCGCCACCCCCCCTCCCACCGCTCTCTCACACCCTCCTATTTGTGAGCTGCATCCCTGTTTAGGATAATGACCTTATTCCAGTAAAAAGTTCTGAAAGATTATGAGGTAAAGAAAGCAAGAGAGAGAGAAAGAGAGAGTGGAAAAAGAGAGAATGAGAGGGCAGGACGCCGTGTTTTCCATCCAGTCAAATCTCAGTGAACACACAAAACACCTCTCTAAATCCCCTTTTCATTCTTTCCATCATTCTTTCTCTGTACCAGTTATGCACATCCATGTTTATAAATGGTGCAAAGGCGACATTAAAAAAATATCTACAGATGTTTGACACAAACCCACTACCAGTAGCCCACAGTGCACTTGAAATATCGGCAAGGGGCGTCACCTCGCCTGTCTCGGCTGTTAAGTGAGGAGTATCGATATTGAGGGTCGCCAGCTTTAGTCAGCTGGCTGGCGTGAGATTTTCAATTTGAGACAAGTCTGCGCACACACGTACACGCATTTACATATATGTGACAGTTATATTACCTTGTAAATAGTCTGCAGGGTTTGCAAACTATCCCAAAGCTTTTCATGTAGCTAATTTTAGGTTTGCAATAGAATAACACAAGATTTCGTGCATGATCGTGAAAGTCGGAAAGCGTGAGTGTCACGCGAGAAGTGTGACAGCTGGCGACGAATGGATGCTGCGTCTGCGAGGTCCGTATTTCTCGCTTCAGGTTAATGTCATGCAGCTGAGGTTAACTGTCGGCACGCTGAGACCTACTTAGAGGGGTCAAGGGTCATTTGCCGTGGGACTGTTTACCCCAATCTGGAGTGTCAGTCTGACAGGCAAGAAGAGGCAGCCCTGGAGTGACAGGGAATTACAGCTGATGAAGGAGCAGACACAAGCAGCAGGAACGCGCATGAGACCAACACATGTCTGAAAGTAGAATATTGCAGAGGGATGCTGTTGGGGAGCCTTTGATCTGTGACTGTTTAAACGAGAAAGGTTTACCTGTCTCCAGCTTTAGCTAAAGACATTTTATTCACTCGTTTGGAGTTATTTCCTCCTGCAGAGCTGGAATTAAACACTGGGTGGCGCGTTTTCTGTAAAATTATTTTAAAGTTTCTTTTCAAATCTATATTATCTGACGAATTTATTAGACTAATACTATTTATTATACCAATACATGAAATAAAATGCATTTTTAAATAAATTATTAAAAAGTTTACTGATGCCAAGTACAGCTGCTTTTACAAGAAATAATCGCCAATAAGTGAATCCGCGCGGAGAAATGAATTTGTATTATTTAACACCCCCAGTAAGACCGAATCAATTATGTAATTAAATCCACTGGATCACTAAATGTGACGTAACTGACAAAGCAATGTTACATTTTAATTTTGTGAAAATCAGCATAACTTGGAAAAGAACAAGCCACCTGCATTCCAATCAAACGCAATGGTAAACGTTTCTGTGTAGAAATGGAGATGACAGTTAGTTAAATGGGATCTCTTTTTTTTTTTGCAGCTATCTTGCGCTAAATAAAACTGGAGCTCAACTGACACAAAAGTGCGACACTGTATCCACTACAGATGACATAAGCGGCCTCGAAGGAAACGGAGCCCTCGAAGCACCTGATGCATTGTTTTTAAGCTGTTTACAACAACGTGGTACATCTGGATGCCTTTTCCTACGCCGACTTGACCTGCTTTTTTTGTTTTTGCAAGAATCCTAGCGTGCAAACTCTCATCTAACAGCCCGCGAGTGTGATTTGTAGGAATGTGCCTTTAAGTCGCAGGAAAAAAAACATGAACCGAGATGGGGCGGAGTCGCGATGCCCTGTCACTCTTTCAATATTGCTCAGATGTATATCTCCAGGCAAAAGTTAGCGATTGAAGTGCGAGGGAGCAGATTGCGGCGGAGGAGACGAGCGCTGGAGCGCCAGCGTCCGGCTTACGGAGAAGCGCTCGCCCCCGACCGAGGGGACGGACTTTGCTTCAGTCGTTGCTTGAAATATCTAGACCGTCGCATTTGTCAAGGAGTGGATTTTCCGCATTTAATTATTGCTCGAGGTCACTAGCATTGCGTGGGGGGATCTGCTTGGTTGGAAGAGTTTCATCTGGATCTGCCCCGCACATAAAAGCCTGCCGCCACATGTTATTAAAAGGATTAATATTTTTGATCTGATCTAAAAAAAAGATCTTAGGAATACTTCAGAATCCCAAAAACTTGGTCTCCCATGTGGAATAGGGCAACGCTGCAGGGGATGAGCTGGTCGGCGTTACTTGCCCTGCTTCTCTGGGGGCTGCAGTCTCTGTCCGCAGGTAGGTACCTCCCGAGTCTCACTATTTAATCGCAGGATAGAAAGTACAGATGAGCTCAGCCTATGCAGACAATAGCGGTTCGGATGCCCCCTGCTTGTCGCTGTTAAGGCTTATAATTACCGAGCGGCGTTTTGTTGCTGTAAAAAGGTGTGGGCCATTATCAAACTCGGGCTTTTAAATAAGTACCATAAAGTCTCGGCGCATGTGCTTTGACAGCGCGGTGGATGCGGATCTTGTTGCGTTTATTTTTAAGGAGATGCCTGGAGGTACAGAGGCGCCAGATAAAACCAGTGTGAGGGGGGTAACCTCCACGATTTAAGTTCTCGTATGTGTTTTTAAACATTTCAGATTGAAAACCATCTATATTTCGCACAAGCAGAATAATAATAATCATTCCAGGCATCTTGCAGGGTGGGAGTGGTGTTATTTACATGCGTGTTGTGAGTTTGTCTCCAGGGGGCCAAAAAATGTAAGGGTAACGCACGGGGAAATATACAAATCACTGAATACAGATTTCGAAATTTAGGTACATCACGCGGGTACAGAAAACGGATGGATTTATGGATGGATGGACTAATGGATGGATGGATGGATGAAGTTTACAGACACCCGGCGCTTCGTCTCGCTAACCGAAATGAAAAAAAAACAGCACAGTTATTCAATTATATAACAAATTTAGAATTACATTGTGCGCTGATTTTGGCCTTCAGTGAGCCCCAGCTTACATGAGGCATGGTAATGCTTGCGAAGTACTTAATAAAGCCTCTTTAAATACCGTCAACACCTTTGCAATATCAGTCTTAAAATGTATCACAGGGGGAAATTATACACGATGTTAGTAGAAACCCATATGAGACGCGCCGTCGGTTCTCCCGCCTCGCTGCATTCCGCGTTTGAGCGGCAAGATTTATCTGAAGCGATCGAGGTGGACGTCCTTCCAGACATGTCTTTCTATTTATCATTTATCACCACATCAAACAGCCGTGTTGCTCAATAAATTTATAAAGGAATGCTTCAGAACCCCAACGACACATTCATCCATCCGTAATCCTTAATAACTAACTATAACAGTTGTCGTGATCTGGATCCTATTCAGAGAAGCATGCTGCGTAACTTTATTATTTTGATCTAAGAAGAAAGATTTATTGTCCTATTTGACGGGGGATTCCGTTCTGGAGGAAGCCATACTCGGGCCCTCATAGCTGCTATTCAGTTAAGCTCTAACTCAGTGGAGACCCCCCCCCCCCTTGTCCCCCTCGGTTCTCAGATCTCAGCAGACTGGCGGCAGGTTCTGGAGTCGGGACCCAGTGCGAGAGCCAGGCCTGTAACCCGCCCATGGGAAACCTGGCACTGGGCCGGCGAATACAGACACGGACCGTCTGCGGTTCTAACTATACGGAGTCGTTCTGCTCTTACACGGGTCCTGCGGCGGCCGTGGGGTCCTGCCCCCCGCTCAAATGCGACAAGTGCAGCTCGGCGAACCCCCAGCACGCCCACCCGGCCTCCGCCATGGTGGACTCCTCCTTCCGTCACCCAGACACGTGGTGGCAGTCGGCGGAGGGGGTCAGCGACGAATTCGTCCAGCTGGACCTGGATACAAAGTTCTACCTCACGCACCTTATCGTGGTGTTCCGCTCGGTCCGGCCCGCCGCCATGGTGCTGGAGCGGTCGCAGGACTTTACGCGCAGCTGGACCACCCTCGCCTACTTCGCCGGGAACTGCACGGAAGCTTTTGAGCTGGAGGACAGAGCCCTGAAGCCGGATGAGGTGGAGTGCACCTCCAAATACTCGGCTCCATTCCCCTGCACGAGGGGAGAGGTAAGTGGATGGATGGATGGATGGATACTTCTGAGGCAGGGCCTCATGTGTGTGGCTCAGTGGGTTAAGCCTCGGTAGGTTGCCGGTTCAAGCCCAGTTTCAGCAGAATAGTTACATCTGTGGGCCGCTTATAATCCCCAGCTCCATGGGCACCACTGCAGGTGGCCGCCCTTCACTGCCAAGTTCGCTGTCAAAGAGAATTTCCCCATGGCGATCAATAAATGGTCATTATAAGGGGAAGACATTCAGGGGTTCAGACACTAGGGGGAGCCCGTGAGTAAGTTCATTGGGTAGAATTTTTTAGGGACCTAGTCAGATCTTTGTGTAGCTGTGCTCAGGGGTGGTTATGGATGCTTAAGGTTGGTGGAGATGAAGGATTAGGGTTGATGGAGAAGCTGTGTTGTGGAGATCCGGGACACTTTGTGAATCTAGCGTTTTCTTTTGGAGGGGGGGGGGGGTTTGACAGATTATGAGCTAACCTTGTGCATCATTTGAATCACCGATGGGTGAACTCTCGATGGTAAACCCAAAGATCACCCAAAAAAACGTTTTACACCATAGGGGGTGCTGAGGAGACGTTAGCCAAATCGAACTCCATGCAGCACCTTTGGAAACAGCAGCCCCTCACCCTCTCTGAGGCAAGACGCAGGAAGAAAGCGCGTAACGCAGGCCGCTGGTGTATGCCAGCATCGCCCCCTGGAGGTGTGGATGTTTGGAATGAGGTGACGCTATGGGTCTCCATGGCGATGGAGGAGGAAAACATCACTGCGGATTGTTTTTTCGGAAATGCGCTTGAGGCCCATATCTCAGTCTCCCATTTCAAACCATTTCAGGGGTAGGATTACCTCTAAGTGACCGCAGTTTTGTACTGGATGCGCAGTTATAGAAGATGAGTGGGTGGATTGATTACCTTTAAATGGTGATGTGTTTAGAGCGAGCTGAAGGGGTTGGCTTTTATCTGTAGAAAGGGACATTGACATGCGGCCTAAGGAATATTGGCAAAGTCATGTCATGTAGATGATCAGTCAGAATTTCATTGACCCAGACTATCCTTAGCGCAGTATGATTTATAGTGCAAAGTAGTTATGCTTAAGCACTAGTCATCCTTAAGTGCTTGCCATTAAATAGATATATATAAATTTGAACCAGCTGTCAGGAACTGCTGTTGGATTACGAGGCAGCTCTACCTCTGTGCGTAGAGCTTGAGACTGTGTGAGCTCTACAGAGCAGCCCTGCTATTGGCTGGTGCCATGTGTAAATGTTTACAAAGCAACATATAAATATGTGTTTTTAAGTGTGTTTGGACTTAAAGACATCTAAGAAAGAAATAGTAGATTTTTAAGCTTTATTATTATTATTATTATTATTTTATGACAGAGTCATATCTTGCTGAGGGATTCAGAGACAGAAGCACAGAGATTTGTTAGCAAATGTTTTGAAGAGGGTTGTGAGTTCTGGCACGGTGTCGTTGTGCTGTGAGAGGGACCCCCTTGCTACTCTATGAAGATTTATCCATTTCACTTCCAGTCTGGCCCGTGCACATGAATCGACCCACGTAATGTAACAGCAGCCTGAGAAAGACTGTTTACGATGGTTTTGTTGATATGCAAATGTGGCACTAAACTTCTGCTGTTGCCATCCTGAGGTCCGTTTTTATTTTTTGTCAGGTGGGGCTGCCTGTAGTTTCACCATTTGGTGGGAGAGTGACATTTTAAAGCTTCCTTAATTTACAAGCCGTTTATCATCCTGCTGAATTTTTTTACGACCCTCAAAAGCTGTAATTCTCTCTGGCACCCAGGCCTCCTGCAGCGAAGGGGGTTAGTGGGGGTGAGTATGGGTGCGCCCTCCCCCCCCCCCCCCCGCCCCGTTCTTTATTAAGCTCCCTCTGTGATGCCCAGGACACAGAGGGAGGGAGGTCTCAGATGTGGTTGACCGAGAAGAAATGATTTACTTGCCTTTGCTCCTCTTTAAAGCAAAGATTTATACCTGTATCTCATGAAACACTTTTTTATCTCAGCACATAAACTGGCCAAACAGCCTGCTGGTCATTTTACGCTTTACTCTCTCTGTGATCATTAATCATGAACCATAGTGGTGGGGAAAGACCCGCGGTCAAATAGCGCCTCCTGCAGGTGAGCTCCAAGGGTTGTTGAGATCCCATTCACGTCCGCGTGCTGGGCATACCTGCCACCCCCCTGCCTCTCTCTGTGCTGTGTAATGCCGGGTGCGGCTTGGAGTGATGTACGCCACTGGTATTTAGGGTTCGCAGGGCCGGGGGGGGGGGGGGGGGGGGGTGTGACATTTAAAACATGTCACCTCATGTGCTGAAAGCCAAACGCATTCCACTGAAAAGCGTGTGTCGATGAAGACAGCAGCTCCACTGCGGAATGGATAAGAGCAGCGGGGGCGTCTGGATGCGGGAATTCTGAGCGTTTTTGCCACCTTGGCTTCCTGTGAAATGTGTCAGTGTTTAATTGTCTCTGACTATATTTTTAAATATATAGCCATACTGTTGTCACCCCAGTTATGCCAAATAATTTATTCATGATTTGTTCTTGCTTGGCCGTTGGATTTGGGTCCTAAAAGCCCCCTTCCCAGAAACCCCCACCCCCCCCCCCCACCCACACACACATACACACACACACACACACACATACACACACACACACTCTGGGATGGTCTTTGTTTTTTACAAGATTATAGTAAATTTATTCACGGATAACTAGTATGACTAGTGACTTGTGTACAAAGTGTATGATCTGCCTCTCTGCAGAAACGGAGCTCAATATAAGTGTTGAAACTTTTGAAATTCTGACACTGGAGCATTTTTGCTATGATTTGCTTAGACAACAATCCTCACATGCCGCCCCCCAGCCCTGGTGCTCTTTGTTCCCCGCAGAGTTGTGTTGAGCTGGATCTCTCACATGCCCTTTTGTCTTGTGAGTTTTCTCAAGTATCTCCTTGCCCCATGGTCTGCTTGTGAGGTCCCCGTAATTGTGGAGTGCGATACTGCAACCTCGTGACCCCTCCAGGCAGCGGCTTCGGCGAATTGAGAGTGTCGTCTCCTTAACACCGGGCCGGTGAATGAAGAAGCAGCCAGCGACGCCGCCTCGAGCTGGAATACCATGCCATTCTTGGCGAAGGGAGACTGCCACGCCCTCCTTGAAGTGGTGAAATTCACCATTGCTGGCTGAGGGTGGTGAACGATACCCTGAAAGTGGGATGTTAAGGGTTTTATGCAGCACTTCTGCATCATGACTGCTGCATCTGTTCCAGTTACAATGATGATGATGAGAGACAGCAGTAGGGTGTCAACGGAGGAAAGAAGGATGACAGTAACGTCTGGTGGAAATCGCTTTGCAAATAGCAGTAGCCAGAGCAGGAACATAAGCAGCCAGAGCAGAAATAGGAGCCGCAGGATCAGGAATAGGGAGTCAAGACAAGTCAAGTCACTTCTTATGGGGATTTCAACCATATACATTTGGTACAGTGCACAGTGAAACCAGCACCATGGTGCTACATAAAACAACACAGGACTACAAAGCTGCACAGGAGCAGGAATGGAAGCAGCAGGAGAAGTAATAGGAGCAGCAGGAGCGGAATAGGAGCAGCAGGAGCGGAATAGGAGCAGCAGGAGGAGCAGGAATAGGAGCAGCAGGAGCGGAATAGGAGCAGCAGGAGAGGAATAGGAGCAGCAGGAGTGGAATAGGAGCAGCAGGAGGAGCAGGAATAGGAGCAGCTGTAGCAGGAATAGAAGCGGCCATCTCTGGCTGCTGAGGAAGGCGTCTCGCCCCAGGGCTTGGGTTTCTATTTGCTCTCACGGTAGCTTTCAAGGCAAACCGAGAAAACTTGGTGCTTCGCCAGACCTGAAATAGAGAGGGGGGGGGGGGGGAGTCCACATGAGGAGTAGATGACAAGCCTTAGAATAGAATGGAGAATGAGCAGGTTTGTGAAATCCCTCATCCTGGGGTGGGGCCGAGTGCTGGGGCGGGTGTTAGACCTGGAGATTTAACCCCCCTGTGCCCCCTGTTGGTGTCTGAGAGGTGAGGCTTTCAGGGCTGGGAGACCTGGCACAGGAAGGGAAATTCGGAAATAAGCCTTATACAGGGATGTAAAGGGTTAGGGTTAGGGTTAGGACACATGCCAGAAGAGCACCCGCAAGCACATGAGAGACTGCGTGGCTGGTCAGATTCTCTGGGCACTCTCCAAACCAAGGGCAGCACCTGGGGGCTCCTGTTTGGCCCGGGATGTCCATCTGGCTGCCATTGACCCTCCCTCTCTGTCTGCCCTCAGGTGATTTACCGTGCCATGCCGCCCTGGAACTCCCTGGACCCCTACAGCGAGAAGGCTCAGCATAAACTGCTTGTCACCAACCTTCGGCTGCGACTCCTGCTGGGCCAGGAATGTCCCTGCGGGGCGAAGGAGCTTGCTCCCGGTCCCCGGCCTATGGGCCACTTCGCCATCTACGACTTCATCGCCAAGGGCAGCTGCTTTTGTAACGGGCATGCTGAGCACTGTGGCCCCGCCCCCGGCTACCAGCCCCTTCGGGAAAGGACCAACCACGTGGTGAGCGACGGGCGACTCTATCCAAAACCCCCTCTGCTCCTCTAGATGGGGCTCTTTTAAGAACTCCAAGGTTCAGGTTCGGCTAAACGTTCAGCAGGGCCATCCTGTTAGGTAAAAAGTTAAAAGGTTAAAGCGGCAGTTCACCCCAAAACTGAAAAAAAGATATGTTTTACATGGCTTTGGTCATATCTATCCATCTAGGTTGTTCTGCTGGGAACTGTCTAGTTAGAAATATCAGTGTTCTCTCTTGATCTAGAACCCTGGCGATATGTTCTGCGCAGCGATACAATTGGTGTGTGGAGTTCTGTAGAAGAAAATAGTTCCTACATTAAACTGCTCACCAAAAATTCTGTGGATTATCTTGAGTAACCCGGTCATTATTTCCAGTAAGAGACATTGCTGTTCAATTTTTCAAATATATTTTTTGGGAGTTTTAATCAGCACAGAAAGAATGCCATTCAGTCTCATTATGTTTGAGAGAAGACAACCAGGCAACTCCCAGAAGAGCAACCTAGATGGATAGACAGTACTAAAGCCCCTGTAAAACATATCATTGTTCAATTTTGGGGTCAACTCCCCCTTTGACATAGCCAGAAGATCATCTCACTAATGCAGCCCTGACAAGCAAATGGCCTTTTTAACTTGGAGAGCTCACAGGAATAAACATCCATTGTTGCTGGGCTGAGTCTCATCTTCTGCCGTCTTTGCTGCCGTTCTCGGTTTGTCCACTTCTGCATCCCTACCGTCCCGAGGTCGGGTCAGCCTGAGCTCAGGCCAGGCAGCTGAACACATGGAAATACTGAACATGTGTAAGTGCCAAAGCGTGCGCTGTGCCTTGGGGCCACGAGGGAAGCGGCGCTGTTTACAGCCACACAAACCACACACTACCCCCTATTGGCCACAAACAGTCACTACACTGTGCGGGTGTGTGGCATTGAAGTAACTTTTTAACAACCAAACCACCTTTGCATAATGTTGAGTGTGTGTGTGTGTGTCCCTTTCCCTCCTGTGGTTTCCTGTGTCACCATGACTCCCTGCGTGCCATTTCATGTCACCTTCCTTCCACAGAAGGATACCCATCTTGTGAGAAAATACCCATGGATGATAAAAACGATGAATATCCGTTTGGCAGATGATGACCTGAGATGAAATTTTATTCATAGAGATCACAGTGAATGTTAAGCGCAGGGCAGGACACTGGCTGGCACGATGCGACCAATCAAGCTCGAGGTTTCACTTTCCAGCAGTGTCCGTGGACACAGACAATGGGAGGTGCCATGTGTGTGTGTGTGTGTTTCCTTGCTGCCATTTGTTTGGTTTGCTTGACCATGTGTATTTTTTCCCACTTCCGATCGGATAAACCAAGCATGTGAATGTCCGTTTTGTCTACAGCCTTTAATCTTGGCTAGACTTGAGGGGAGCCCGTTAGGCAGGATGCAGCCAGATCTGGAAGGATTCAGCGAAAGGCACGGGGAGGGCGGCAGGCAATCTCAGGATGGTCAGCGGTGGCTGAATTTACTTAGACTAAGTGCAGCCCTTGGTCAGCATACGCCATCCTGCTCTCCTTCAGGTTAACATGTCATATTTCAGTTCAGGAGCCCTTCTCATCTGCTCGGACATACAGATATTACCCCCCACTCTTGTCCTATTCAGGGTTACGGGGGAAACAGAGCCTGTGGGCACAAGGCAGGAAACAACCCAGGATTGGGCTCCGACCCGCTCACACACCATTCACTCACACATGCAGACAATTTGGTAACTCCAGTTAACCTCAGCATTTTTTTGGTCTGTGGGGGGAAACTTGATGACATGCAAACTCTAAACACATGGAGCCATAATGGAGACTTAATCTGGGTCCCAGTAGTATGAGGCAACAGTGCTAACCACTGCACCACCATGACTGCCAGTAAATGACACCCCTCCTCTGTGAAATGACCAGACAGAGGTGTTATAAACACGTATTAGACAAGAGCATCTGGCTCTGTTTGTAAACCTGGGATTATTGTTTTTATGTGTGTGTGTGTGTGTGTGTGTGTTTGCGTGTGTGTGTTTGCGTGTGTGCAAGTATTTTCTTTCACCCCAGATTTGCAATACATTTGAAACCCAAACACCGAAATCACAACAGAGATGGACTCAGAGATTAAACATCCTAGACATGACATACAAGGAAACGTTCTGGAAATGAGGCCCAGCGAATAAAAACCTAATTAGCTGGCTGTGAAGCTGTGGCCAGCTCTGAAGTGTTTATAACACACGCCCTCGTTTGTCGTTTGTTTTGCAGCGAGTGCAATTAAACCACAAAACGTTTTCATTTCACCTTGTTTCTGGAATGAAACATGTTACTTCAAAGGGGCATGCTGTGTATAAAATTACGACAGGAAATCCAGGCGTGCGGATTACTTTTCCGCTGAACTCCCTCCGGTTCTGCTTGATGGATTTCTGTTTAACTTGGCATCAGAGCAGAACACGGCAAATTGTTTTTCTGCTCCGATACTGATCACAGGAGAGCATGACGGGAAACGATAGTGGTGGCGTCACTCTGGGCTCTTCGTGTCATGGTGGCGACAGAAACTATCATTACGCCGGCCCTGTCTGAGAGACAAGCGTCAAGAAGCCTTTCCCCACCATCATATTGCTACAGTAGCACTCGCGGCAATTACGCTCAGCTACGTGGTAATTAAGGGAACCGTAAACAGACGGATAATTTGCGATCAGACCGCTACTGTGTAAAGTTGTCTATCGCCTGTTTGCGTGTAAGCTGACACACACGTTTGTGGTAATGAGGTTTTCCACCTTCCCACTCACAGCTGGCAGGGATTTAGCACTAAAATAATACCTCAAACTCCCCGCCCCCAGTGGTCACATGACTCGGGGCACCTCCCACAAAAACCCAATGATAAGCACTGTGGCCTGTGAACCCTTTAATCCACTGTACTGCTCTCAGTCCCTCCATGGGAAGAGTGGAAATCAGGAAGTACTACCCAGTGCAGCCCCCTCGCAGGTCACATGACCCCGCTGCTGCTCACAACTGTGGTGAACCCACCATATGGAGGCCCTCAGTCATTCTCTGGCCGTCTCTCGCTGTTTTTCTGGCTCTCTAACCATTTTGTGTGGCTTGACCTCTTTTACACACTCCTCCGTCATTATCGCTTCTCTGAGGGCCCTTAACAAGAAGTATAAACAAAAACATCTGACCTCCACTGTCCGTGTAGAGAGCAGAGTTACCAGTGCAGGTTGTAACACTACTTGTTCAGCGTGGTCGAGGCATCTAATGAAGTTCAGTTTTTGTTTTGAAACGATGTTACAGCAAATGTGGACCTCCTTTTTCTGGCTTGAGTCCCGACCTTGTGTTTTGGACCAGAGGCAGGCCTTAACCACCACATCCTTCATGCCAGGCATGTGTATCTGCGAGGAAGGTTCCGGCTGGCGGGCGACCCTCAGCCATCGCTCCCCGTATGGCCTCATTTGACGAGATGGCGACTGTCCGCATTGGCTTATGCCCCCTGGTCCAGTTTCTGTGGCCAGTGATGAGATTAGCTGTCCCTCTTTGCTGATTTGTGGGTTGGGACGCCCCCCAATCTGTCCGCTTCCCAATTTAGAAGGCTTAGAATTTGCTTTGTTTTGAATTTGCCAACAGGGGGCACTTCCCAGGTCTGAGCAGAAGCTTTTCCGGAAGGTCTTTCAGAGACAGAGGAAGACTGTCTCCGTGCCTTAGTCTCACTTTTGGCTTGAGGAATGTTGCAGGTTGACTTGCATGGTCCAGTTTCTGCACCTACTGTAAAGTGAAATCTCTCCGCAGCTTCAGCTCTGCGGGAGCACAGAGACCAGTTGCCAGTTAAAGGCATTTCGTTGACATCACTGTTGACATCAAAACTGCAGGCACAGGGAATTAAACCATGTTTTACCCTCCATTGCAGGAATTACTGTAATTGTAGCATGTGGCTAAGTCTGTAAAACCTACTACAATTAGCCTGTCTGTTCTTGCGCAAGCATGGTGTTTGGTGGGGGGGGCGGCGGGCATGGGAATATTAAACTTTTGTTTTTCATTTGTTCTATATTATGTATGTTCTATATAATGTACAAAAGCAGGCTGATCTGCAGCAAGCTAGTTTTGTTCTGGCTGGGTCAGTTAGATAAAGCTGCTACAATTTTAGTGGAATAGCTTCAGGTTTAACAGGGGAAAAAGTACTAAATAACTATCAGTAATATCTCCCTCAGTGTTGTCAGAGAAACAGGCAAGGTGCTGTGTCACCAAACACTAGTAAAGATCTCTTACATCCCAAAAACAGAAAATCTGTTGGCGGATCTAGTTCCGCTTTGGCCGTTTTAGTAACTTGATGGATTCGCAGACGCTGGGTAGAAGCCGCCTTTAATGCTAATGTGCAGATATGATGAGGATAATAAAAGGAGCATTTGTAAGGTGTAATGTTATATTTGAGAAGCAGTAAATACTCTTTTGAAAGGCACTCCCTCCTAGCTTGTCACACTATAATTAACACAGCATGAATTAACCGTTTTTTAAGTGCGGTAATAAAGCATGTGACTTGGCATGCATTCCCTAATTATAGGTTAACATTCCGGGATTAAGGTGATGTGTGTTTTCATACCTTCGTTGCAGTGTGCCGTGCTGCCTGTGCGTCGGGGGTCATTATGGGCTGTCCCGCCCATCCCCAAGGCACGCGTGTTGTTTTTGGATGTTCTGTTGCTGCTGAGCTGCTGTGCCCGCCCATCCTCGGTCATTCGGTCGGACTGTCGACCCCTGTTAAGGGGGGGGGGGGGCAGGGTCTGAATGGACTGCGAGGGGAGGGCCTGCTGAGGGGGTCCGCTGGGTGTCTTTTCACATACGGATGCCCTCACTGGTGTGGGCATCTTTTGGAATGATATGTAGCAATGACATGCTGCTTCATCCCCTCCCCCTCTCTCTCCTCCTTTTCTTGCTCTCTTTCTCTCTCCTTCTCCCACTTTCTTTCCCTCTCTCCCCCCTTTCCTGCTCTCTCTCTCTTTCTCTCTCCTCCTCCCTCTTTCTTTCCCTCTCTCCTCCATTCTTTCTCTCTCGGCCTCTCTCTCCCCTCTCTCTCTATCCCTCACTCTCCTTCATTCTCTCCCTCCCTCTTTCCCCGTCTCCCTATCTCAGGTCCATGGTAAGTGCATCTGCAGGCACAACACTGCCGGGGATCACTGCCAGCGATGTGCCCCCCTGTACAATGACCAGCCATGGCAGCCTGCCAACGGGATCACGGGGGCACCCAAGGAGTGCAGGAGTGAGTAGTGCTGCTGTGATTGCGGTAGGGCTGGGGGGGCACCTATGCATTGAGACCCACGGCAAGAAGATGCACTTCTGTAAAGAAGTATGGTTGAAAAACCATTTCATATGTAGTAGGAATCAAAGTAATTAGGTTGCATGTAAATCAAGCTTTTTACACACTGGCTGTATGTGTGTGTGTGTGTGTACGTACTACCCCCCCCCCCCCAGAGTGTAAGTGCAACGGGCATGCGGCAGCCTGCCGCTTCTCCAGGACGGTGTGGCTGACCTCGGGCCGCCGCAGTGGGGGCGTCTGCATCGACTGCCAGCACAACACAGAGGGCCGCAACTGCCAGAGCTGCAAGAGCGGCTTCTACAGGGACCCCCAGAGGCCAGCATCAGCCCCCGACTCCTGCAAACGTAAGGGCGCCTCCCCCCCCCGGCCCCGCCCCATTGGCTCCGCCCCATCAGCTCCAGCTTCTCCCATCTGCATCAGAAGATATGAACTCATTCTGGGCCAGAAACCTTCCTCTAAAACATTTTTTTTATTTGATAATTTATAGTTATATTGAAACATCAGAAACGTGTTCGGATATATAAATACAGTTCCTGCTTCACAGAAGGTGAAATACCTGAGGTTCGGTGAGTTAGCCCAGTTATCTAGGGAATGACTTAGCATCCAGTGAAATTTCCCAGTTATCGTGCTGGTTCAGAGGTTATCCCAGAATAAGCTGTGGAGACTGATCGCTTATGCTACGTTCACACCGCGAGCGTCAAAGACGCCAGCCATCGCTCCCGCCGCCCTGAACGCGACGCTAGCCAGCGCCGGAGACGCTCTCTGATGTCATAGAGTGGGCGGGGACAAGGCCGCTCAGAATGCCAGGCTCTGAGAACTTTTTAAAGGGGTCGCAAAACAAACAAACGTGTAGCTTATATCTTTGCACCGACTCCTGGTAGGACATAATTTGTCAAATAAATATTGTTGTGAGCCAGTTATTTGCATTCCCACTTAAAATCAAGCGTTCTGGAGGGAAAATGTTACCTATAAATAGTGTAGCGCTTCTTTTCAAATTTACCTTGGATCACAATGGATGATCGCCAAGTAGTTGCTTGTGCTTTATGTTTCTTTAGTTAACATAAATAGTACTTAAAATGTTTCACGACAGTTCTACTAAAACACATAATTATGTTTTCACAAACACTAATGCTATAAATAGGTTTAACATTACCGACAATTTGCACTGTTTTCTCTGCTATGGCGCCAAAATTACTACTGATCTCCTTCCTTTTTCACAAAAATATATATTATGCACTTCACCATCTCACCTGGAACACCGATTGTTTCGGACACTCTGGTCCATGCCTCATTTTTTTTATTTATGTCCCTGTATGCAAACAGAGACACATCATATATAACTGGGTACCCGGCCACAGCAATAATAAGTCTCTCCTTCATTGTGCCTAGGAACGGTTGGGTCGGAACAAAAGTTTACACGCTTATGTTCTGCGGCACTCTCTTTAGCGGAGCACCTCTACATTCCCATTGGTTGCCGCCCAACCGCGTCACAACTCATTACCATAAAGTTGACTGGGATTCAACTTCTGTCTGACGCTCCCGCCGCCCAGATCGCGACGCACTGCGCCGCTCCTCGACGCCTCCCGGCGCTCCCTCCCATAGAGAATGGATGACTTCCGGTCGCTTTGACGCTCTCGCCGCTCGCAGTGTGAACGTAGCATTAGGGTGAGAAGGGTTTACGAGAGGCGTGGCTCGGCCATCGGAGGGCTGCGAGGGCAGGGGGGCGGCCCGCCACACTGGAATGCCGACACCCCGGGTGCGAGTTGGGACAAGCATTAGCTTCCAGTGGGCACCTGTCCGGGGGAGGGGGGCGGTATGGTGCCAGGCCAAGGAGGGGCTCTAAACAGGAAGGAACACCGCGGGTCTCGGCGGGCTGGGGAGGGTCCAGACAGGTGACCAAAAACCACAGACATTAAACAAGCTTTTTTAGGCCTTATTAAACACTTACGCAGTAAATGCGATGCCTCCCACCTGCTTTTGGACCATACCATTTAAGAGAAAAGGAAACCCTGTGCTGTCAGTAGGACAGATTGGACTGTACCACTTCAGATAAAAGGGAAACCTGTTCTGTCAGTAGGACAGGTTGGCTAGACCAGTGTGTCAAAGCAGAACCTAAAGACTCTCCTGTAAGTCATGTTTGCTTTTGGTGGTGTCCCTGACTGCTTTATTGCGTCTCTCAAGGGCTTGTTTTGGTTCTGGTCCTGGTTCTGGACGATTCCTGCTTGTTTACTAATGCAGACCAGTTTACACACCGAGGCCCCCAGCCGTACCCCTGGCGATGGATAATCCCCCTTTGAACATCCAGTCAGTCCTACTGAAACTTCAAGGGGGGGGGGTTGTAATCTGTTCAGTAACACTTTACTTGACAGGGCAGAAATTCAGTTACTAAATCATGAACAAATACAGTCGCTACTTGAGATAAAGGAGGCATCACAATTCATTAATGATGAATAAATATGAGATCAGTATTTAATGTTATTCGTGACTTCAGTAGTTCACAAAGGTTTACAGAATTAACAAATATAGTAACTGCTTGAGATAAAATATGCGTCTCGATTCATAAATGATGAACGAACATGAGATCAGTATGCAAGTAAGACTTATTTTGTGGTTAATTAGTACATAAGTAATAGCATAATACTACATTATTTGTGCTGTGTCAGGTAAAGTGTAGCTCAGCAGGTAGAGCAATGTACTAATGACACAAAAGTGATGGGTTTAAATGGGTTTAAAGGAAACACACATAAATTGCTTTTGATAAATGTGCTTAAAGTAGTGGGGGCGTGGGGGCTCTTTTAAAGGAAATTAATCATACTGTATCTTTCTGCCTACCGTTCTATGTTTATTCATTCAGAAAAAGCTAGATTACGCTCCTTACTCTCAAAGTTATAAGCAGTGCTTTACTCTGTTATTTTCACAGGTACTTTATCAGCAAACATATTGTAATGTTTAGGATCTTGTTCAAGTTCTGACCTTTCACTTATCGCCCATTAATATTGGTGCTTTTGGAAATTCCTGAAGGGAATCTGTTGTTCTTCCCTTATCAGATCCACCTTTCCATCTGAAGGCTCTTACATATTATCCAGATAATCAGACGGCTGCTATCTGGTCCCGGCGGGACGGCCGGCGATAAGGAGCTGGTGCACGCATCAGCGTGCCCGCCAGATCAGACGGAGACTGGCTGGTGTAATGGGGAAGCGGGCGAGATGCAGGACGCAGCTCAAAGTGGTGGGGGGGAAGCTGCCTGGGGCGGGGACTGATTTATTGCCATATACTGAAAAAGAACTTTGTATCAGTCAAAGGAAAAATCCGTTTGTTGCTGTCTGACAAATATAGGGCACTTTTTAATCATCTTCCTTGGTGAATTCTGCCACTGCGACTCCCTCGGGGGTGTAAACTGAAGAGCAAGCATTCACTGGACACTGGCTTGACTGGGGGCAGGGTGGAGATGGGGGGTGGGGGTGGCAGAGTCATTCTTCCTGCATCGCCCTACTGAGACGCTGCTATAGTTGTCCACCATGAAGGAGCTTCCCATACTGTACATTTTTCCCATTCCTGCCCGTCGTCCTGCTGTTCCCGCCAAGTTGGTGAGGGAGAGCTCTGAGGAAGGTGACGGAGGAAAGGAGATTATTACGTAAAGCCAGTCAGACACAGACTGAATACCGTCTGTTTGCTCTCTGGGTGGGTCACATGGTCACGCACACGCGCCGCCGTTTTGTGAGAACTCGCGAAGACGAGTTTCCTGGACTTTGCGGCTCAGGGCGAAAACGATTGGGCCGGAACCACATGGGTCATCGGGAGAAGAGCTTTGGGATGACTGAAGCAGGCTGAGCGCACAGCAGTGATATCCCCTACCCAGCCCTAACCTTAATCATAAATAACCAAACAAAATACAAGACTTTTTTTAGTTGTTTGATTGGAGTCACAGATATTTATGATATTGAGTTTCTTCCTTGTGGGGACCAAAAAAATGCCCCCCACAATGTTAAAATAACTACTTTATCACATTGTGGGGACATGACCCCCACGCACATGCACACGCACAGTGACAGGTTGCTAATCTCAGTATATGCAGTGTCATAATTACAAACTGGCCTATCACTGATTACCGATGATCCTTGTGATGTTTATTAAACCTGCAAAAACAACCTCTGCGGCGGCCTGAATGCTGAAACACGCAGCTCTTCAGAGCTGCCCGAGTCCACAGTGTTTGCTGAGAGGTTTTTAAGGTCCCAGCAGCCTTCTGCGTGATTCAGCCCTTAAAAGTATCATCCTGTATTTTTACACAAAAATCCCCCCAGGCTGCTTCCAGCTTCAGTTTCATTTCTCTCCCTTCATCTTCTAAGCCTTAAGTGTATGAACCTGAAGAGAGAAAGACACCTGTGTGTGTGTGTGTGTGTGTCTGGGGGGGGCCCACTAAAAGGCCATGCTGTGTTGCGTTTCAGCTCGTATCACCGACCGCTGCTTCAGGCATTTGTACCCAAAATTGGTTGGCATCACTTTGGGTTCTAGCAAGAGGTACAGAGTCAAATGTATGATGGCTTCTGATGTCTGAAACGTAGAGAAATAGTGAAAAGCCTGGATGAGGTATAGTGCACTGTAGAAATACCACTACACATTCAGTAGACATAAACTCTGAAGTGTTCTTTTTCCCCAGAAGTCTGTGGGCAACACCGTACCCCCCCCGCCCCCCCGCAGCATGAGCGGGGCGGAGATGCCGGCAGCTGCTGCTGCTGCTGCCAGGGGTCCTGGCTACTGTTCAGGATGTAAATCAGCAGCTGTTGTGAGCTGTTTGCCCGCCTGGCATCATCTGAGCCATGTGCTATCAACAGGTGGATTAACACGGAAAAAAGGGCAACCAAGCACTGATCCGATCCGATTCTCCCTCCAGATAGTGGGGCCACAGAGGAACCATTGTGGTATCGGCCATGTTAGATCATAAAAAGCCTAAATATGCTCTACTGTATCTGGAAAGGAGGTCATTACGGAAATGAAAGCATCAATCTCCTCTTCCTCATAATGTTATCTCTGCCCATTCAGAGCTTTTTGTTGGTGGTTAGTGCAAGGGGCAGGGTGGGGATGTCCTGGGGGGGGCCATACATGAAGCTGCGTGACTCCAGCACAATCAGTGGTGTTGCCCAATTTGCTGGGATACATCCAGATTTATTCATTGGCTCCCAGTGAATGTGGCATATAGCAAGTAGGAAGATTGTTTAGCCTGCATTAAACGTTTATTTAAATACAATGTATTGTCTTTATTTAAAAACTTTCCAGCCTGTGACTGTCACCCGATGGGGTCTGTCCACTACCAGCAGAGCGGGGGCGCCCTCTGCAACCCCAGCAACGGGCACTGCGTCTGCAAGCCCGGGGTGGGCGGGCTGCACTGCGACAGGTGCATGGTGGGATACTGGGGGTTCCTCCAGTTTGGCTGCAAAGCCTGCGCCTGTGCTGGAGACTGCGACCCCTTCACGGGAGACTGCGTGTTTGGGTGAGCCAGCCATAGCGCCGTAAGGATGCAGGGATGATTCCCGAAAGCGGGATGTGATCACCGTGCCTATTGGGCCGCAATATCACAGGCCTATGCGTGTCCCTTCCAGCCCACTCAGCTTAGACCTGGAGCATGACTACAGCCCGAGAGACAACGGCAGCAAGGGCAGGTCCATCTTCAGGACGGACGAGCTGTTCTCCGCCTTACACTACTCAGGTGGGGGCGCTGTTGAGGTCTTTTGGCGATTCACGTAAACACACGTACATCTGGAATATTTTGACATCAGAGTAACATTCAGACCTTGGTTGTAATTTAGTTAAGGGCGGGGGGAGGGTGCCTTTTTCAGGGAAACCCCAGAAATCACCGGTCCTTTGTGATCAGTTATCAGAGCTCCGCCCTGTGTGTGTCACACATCTCTATGTTCGCCCAGAGCGCCAGGCTCGGATCGGGGAGGCCTACGTGCCTTGTGTGTAGTCGCGTGTTGTTGGGTGTTCAATGACCCCGTTCACATTGTCCTTTGCAGAAAAGTGTGAATGCAAGGAGCAGGTCCTGAGCACGCCCAAGCGCTTCTGCTCCATGAAGTACGATTTCGGTGAGTTCTGCACACGGGACTCAGAACTGGATCGGTAAGATAACACTATACTGTACTGCAGACCCGGTTCTGTTCAGTGCCGTTACATGATTCTGGCATGGAACCACTCTCTGACCCTAATGGTTCTGGGCCCCTGGTCCAGGGCCGCTATCTGACCTATAACGGTTCTGGGCCCCTGGTACTGAGCTGCAATCTGAACCATAATAGTTCTGGGCCCTTAGTTCTGGGCCTCTCTCTGACCTCCAGCTGACCTGTTGCAGTGCTGAAAGTGAAGATCCTGTCGGCACACGACAAGGGCTCTCACGCCGAGGTGGAGGTGAAGGTGAAGAAGATCCTGACCCAGAACACCAAGATGAAGCTGCCACGGGGAAGGCTCACCCTGTACCCAGAGTCCTGGACGGCACGAGGATGCACCTGCCCCGTCCTCAACCCGGGTAGGGCCTCTCGGTCCCATCGCATGATGAGGATGACAATCTTGGCACCAGCAATAGGGAATTTCCCAGTTCCCATACAGGGGAACCTACATATACAGTATGCAGGACAAGAAGTATGGCCTGAGTATGGTAGGGTGGCCCCACCATGGATGAACATACAGTGGACCCAACCCTCCCCCCTCTCTGTTTGTTTGCTCAACTGTATAAATTAATATGCCACATAAACTGTCCATACAAACTACAGTGACCCATTCTGGGGTTTATACATATAACATATAGCATATAGCAGTTTTAATAAACAGGCATATTCATTGTTGATGTGAAGGCTGCATGCCTGTAATTATGAGCCTCCTCTCTGTCCCCTCCCCTCCCAGGGATGGAGTACTTGGTGACTGGGTATGAGGACCAGAGGAAGGGCCGGCTGGTGGTCAACATGAAGAGCTTCGCCAAGCCGTGGACAGCCACCCTGGGCCGTAAGGTGCTGCAGTTCCTGAACATGGACTGCAACCGGTAGAGGAGTACCTAGAGCAGAGAGAAAGAGAGAGAGAGAGAGAGAGAGAGAGGGAGGGAGAATGAGTGTGTGGAAGAAAGTGAGAACAAGAGACAGCAGTAGTTTTGTTTCTGTGCACTGAGTCTGGGGAGGAGGGGGGCAGACGGGCCGCCATTGTGGAACAAAAGTACACAGTGAGAGGGATTCTGGGAAAGGAAGTATCAGGGAAAAGATACAAACTGAAAAGTCGGCCAACTAGAGCTTGACGAGCAAGTCAGAGGCGGAGAGCTGCAGTGAGCAGGCTCAGTTATGGTCCCCCTCCCCCCGGGGGCCCACAGCACTCTTAGTAGCACTTTAGGACTGTACACCAAAAGGAGAACAGACAGACAGGCAGCAGACAAGCCCCCCCCCCCCCAGCCTGGGAAAAATCTGCGAGAACTCCATAGGTGAGGGTCATCTGGCCACGTTTGGGTGTCAGCGGATGTCAGGGACGGTGGGAACTCGTGCGCCCCATTTTAAACGGCAAGTCCCCGGTGCACGGGAGCACGTGCTGGGGGGGGGGACAGCGCGGAGTCATCCTGCCGCATCATTAAGCCATAACCCTCACTGGTGTCTCCTTAGTGGTGGGTCCCCATTATTTTGTCTATAACTGATGCATTTGCAAAAAAAAAAAAAAAAAAAAAGCAATGCAAAGGAATGTGCACTATTTAAAATGATAAGTTGTGATGCAAGTCTGAAGACACTGTCAGCCACTGAAACGTCCCGTGGGGAAGGAGAACAGTGATTTAATTTGTACAGAAAGTGTTAATTTTCCAGTTAAAGCATGAACTATCTTTTTCTGCTTAAAAGCCTTTTCAAACAAGGATGCTAGGACCCAATAAACATGAGGTGTAAAAATGAAATATACATATATATAACGGTGTGTGTATTCAGCTCCCTACTGATTTTCAAATACTCAGAGACTTTCAGAAACTTAACATTTAAGTTTATCGTATTACAATATTGTCTCAGAAGATAAGTGTGGGTGCCCTTGAGCCTGTTGAACACTCACATATATTTACAGAACATTTAGATCAGTATTTTGCTGGCAAACACACTTTAACCTTCACTGTTATGTTTATGGTATTTGTTGTTTGGTATTTTCACCTCTAAAAAAAAATCAAGTAACCTGTCACAATAAAGAACCACAGACTGAACGATTCTAGCGTTGTTTATTTTAATCGACCGCAAACTGATGTGAGCAGTAAACAGGAAAGAGAGTGACTAGTCAAAGAACGGAATTTTCCGGAAACCCAGGAACAAGCAACTTCACAAAAGCTGCGAGTCAAAGCTATGTGGTATTGGGAATGATGAGTCTTTTAGGGGAACGGAGGGTATCGTTTTTAGGTTGGGGGGGGGGGGGGGCACAGACAGCTTCAACGATGCCAAATTAAATTCAGTGTGAGAAATAGTGCAGCATGTTTGGCAGGTGATTAAAAGGGAAAGGAAGAAATCATTTTGTGAGAATCACCAATAACCCTGCTCACCTGACCTTTAGTGTCGAGACACGCACTCTCTCATAACGCTGTGATATTTTATCACTCGTACACACATCTTCCTATCACTCTTTCCGGGTGAGAAAACCAAGCTCATCTTTCTGGAGACGTTTTGTTCAGGTAAAACAAACAAGGAAATATTGTACAAACATCATAGAATATGAATCAAACGTAAAACGCTGATCACCGTTGAGAAACTCTCAACATTCGCTTGATAACTTTACCATAACCTAGACCGTTCTGAAAGGAAATTAATAGTGAAAGAGATGGCGAGGCCTGCTAAATATGAGATTTCTTCTTGTGTAAACAGGGAAACAGCAGCTGCAGTAAGGGGAAGGGAGCTGAGACCAGGCATCTGACATGAGATAAGGTGTCCCTAGCAGGAGTATACCAGGAGGGCTGAGAAAGACTGAAATGCAAATCTGGGCAGGAAAGTCTTGGCATGGCTTCAAGATTAAGCTCAGGGGTGTATTTTCTAGAATTAATTTTAAGAATTCTGCTCCTTCATACACAAAAATAACTAAAAAATTCATACTTAATCAGGACCAGCCAGTATAACTACACTATGATTCTCCTGCGGTGCAAAGTGTAAAGACTGGACCCATGAGCTGACCGAGACCGCCCACTTTAAATGTACAGATGAGCACTTTGCTAACATTTTTATTTAAGAAATGAAACTGATACTTTAACAAGGATGAGACTGGCATTTCTGAGACCCTTTCTGTCAAGGGTGACAGAAAAGGTGCAGCGTAGGGCCACAAGAATGATTCCTGGTCTTAGAGGAATGTCATACGAGGAAAGGTTATTTGAGCTAAATCTGTTCAGCCTCAAGCAAAGGAGACTGAGGGGGGACATGATCCAGGTCTATAAGATTCTAACAGGTTTGGATGCTGTTCAACCGAATAGTTACTTCAGCATTAGTTCAAATACAAGAACTCGTGGCCATAGGTGGAAATTAGCGGGAGAACATTTCAAACTGGATTTAAGGAAGCACTTCTTTACACAGCATGTAGTCAGGGTATGGAATAGTCTTCCTGATAACGTAGTGCAAGCTGAATCCTTGGGTTCCTTTAAATCAGAGCTAGATAAGATTTTAACAACTCTGAGCTATTAGTTAAGTTCTCCCCAAGCGAGCTCGATGGGCCGAATGGCCTCCTCTCGTTTGTATATGTTATGCTCTTATGTTCTTAAGCCTGAGAGTCTGTAACATCCACCATGGAGTTGAAAGGAGATAAAAAAAAGGAGGTGAAGACTATGACAGAAACTTCCAGAAAGTGACGGTGATACTGCTCTTGTGGGCATCTTGTCTGTCTTTCTCGGGGCAGTGGGTTTACAGCTGCGTGGGTTTGATTAAAAACCAAGAAGAGGAACAGCCAACTGCCGAAGCTTGAGCACAGAACTAAATCGCTCATCTTCTCCAAGCTATAAAGAATATTCCTGTTAACAATCCAACAATGAGATCATTGGTTTGGGCTCATGAGACAGTACTGTCCCATGATTGCACTGTGAGACGATATGTGCCGTGTAATTACGTTATTGCCTTTGTTCTGTGGACATTCCTGTGTTTTTAATCGCCTTTCAGGGTGTGGCTGGTTTCGAGAGTGGGGGGGTGGTGAAGCACTTAAGGGAGGGGGGGGGTGGCTGAAGTACTGAAATGGTCCTGGTAGCCCCGAAAAGAGAAGCCCTCGTGGACTCAAACACGGGGCCATGCCCCTCTCTGCATGACCGTCAAAAACGAAATCCTGGCCATTATCCCAAGCTAGCCAGCCTGTCCCCAATGTCAAAAAGCATAAGGACAGGGATGCTTTTGTGCTGGAAAATTTGGCAGCAGCATCCAATGTAAATAAATGCAGTTCGCAGAGGTCCCATCGACTTCTCCTCTATAGGTCAACTTGTGCCAATATTGAATTGCGTTTCATAAATCACCCGAATGACAAGGCAAATACGAAACGTGTGGGAAAACCTGTAACTTCTGACGACTACAACCGGTCATGTGACTCTAACACTCCCCAATGAATACATCTCTCTTCATGAAAGGTCAAGAAATATCATCTTTCATTTGGCTTTGGGGATGACAGAAAATGCGGAGTTGCTTTTTATTCCAGGCGTGTGTCAAATGTGTCTGGAGTGTGGAGGTGTTACGGTTGCTAACCAAACAGAAGAGGAATGCCGACGTTCTCGGACCACCGGGGTGGATGGGAAATGACTTCAGTGTTTGGCAGCGTGGGCAAAATGCTAGAGAAAAGGAAGATACAAGGCAAAAGAAAAGAGAAATCACAAGAAAAATAAGTTGCATGGAAAGAGGAGGCCCTGGACCACAAATCCCGCAAAAATGAAGAGTGTAGGTTGCAGAGGTCACCACAGAGCTGCCCTCACCCTGAAGTGCAGGGGGAGAGAATCCCCCAGCTCAGCACGCTGACCTACCATCCAGGAAGTTGTACAAATGGTTACTTTTGGGCCCTCAACTGAGGGACACATGCGAGATGTGATCAAAATAGCATAAACAATGGATTAATCAAGGAACGGATAGCAAAAAATTAATGTGACCAGGTGGGTTATTCACTGGGCAAAAGGCGACATGAGCTTAAACTCTAACTCACAGTCGTTCCAGTGGAAAAGGGGATGATGCTAGACCGTATATCTCCCTGGCCTTCCTGACTCGAAACAATCCAGACACACCAAGCATCTAAACCATCCCCTCTCACCAAAAGCACAGCGTTTCATAACAAGACCAAACAGAATCTGCTCTGCATACTGCAATTTATTTAGCAGCCTTAGTGAAAGATGGGACACGCAACTCTGCATCTCAACGCCACTATCCTCTTATGTCATCGAACTGTTTAAAAATATAAATAATTCACTGGGGAACACACCCAAACCCAGGAAACAGGAGGGTGCAGACTGACAGACAGTGGGTGCTCCCCTCAGAAATACTTTTGGTTGAGGCGAGTTGAAGTATTTTGCCTGACTGGGAGTGGTTTATGGGCCAGGAATAGGTTTTTGGGCCAGGAATAGGTTTTTGGGCATGACTGGTACCTCATAGCTGGTTCCTGTCTGTTCATAATGGCACCACAGCTGCTGAAAAATTGACCTTACGGGAGCACAGGTAAAGTCAGTAGTCGAGCTGTATCTTCAAATTTCTATGCATTTTTTTTTTCATGAAAAAAAAAAAAAACTCTGTGGATCCTCACTAGAAATCATTTAGAAATTTCATTCCATGCCTCTCTTTCAGAATCCATTTCAAACATAAGAAACTCATTAGGTGACAAACAGCGATGCATTCCAACTACTCAGTATATGAATTAATCCCTTGTTGCCGGCTAGGCATTCACCTGTAAAACGAGTTGCGTAGTTTTGCGTAACGACATTTAACAAGCTGCGTCTGTTGTCTGGGCTGGTGAACTAGGCATGAATCGCGAATCGCTGCGGAGCTGCAGCATCTTCTTGGGTTTCAGGAGTAGATTTGCAGAACAGCAGGCAACGATAATGTGCTGAAAAGGCTCTGCATAGTCCAACATGAAGGAAGGTTCTGGCAAATGTCTGGACACCAGAGGATGTTGCCCTGCCAGGCCATGTGTGCTGACCATACAGGGCCCTGTACAACCATACTTCACCGCCAACAATAAGACCACTGGCCATCTGCATGGCATTCTGAGCCATGTCACCATTCCAAGCTCTTCTCTCGGGTCACATGGTCTTTTGTCCCTTCTGAATGCAATCTACAGATTACCATTGGCGTTGTGAGTGGTTCACGTTTTCAAAAAAGGGCAAGACATTCTCCTGGAGTCCACCATGTACCTGCAAACATAGAAGTATGGCCACAGGTTTACAAAAGATGACAAATTTTCACCAAGCAGTGAAAGATGACGTGTTTAATCATTACACCTCGATGGCAGCGGTTGGAGGTTCATCCGTGGCACAAAGAAAAGCTGAAAAGTGGGGTTTTTTTGAGGAAGGTACAACGTGAAAGTCAAACCAGGTAAGTACTGTAAAATAGAAAGTGGACCAGACAAAACCATGTTCAGAATCTAATTGGATGGCATCAGAGAGCATTGCAATTGGCCTACATCTAGACGCAGAAATCACATTTAAAAGTGCATGAGGAGGCCGGCCCTGTCGCAAGATCCCCATGTTGAGTCTCCAAAACACTGGTGCTATGAATATTTTTTATAATACTTTTAGCAAAAAAAAAAAGGATTTTTCTTCTTCCTCTGCAGAGACGTGTTGTTTGTGGGAGCAGGACAGGTGTGGGAGTTTGAAAGTCGGTGTGGGGGGGGGGAAAGGAGTTATGGGCGCAGCGTGTGCCGACATGAAGACCCGATTCTACCCCCGGGGGCAGAGATACAGAAAAACATTTAAAGCAATTCAACAGGAATCGGGTGCCCAATCTACAAAGCAAACAAAATTGCAGAGGGCACAGAAATAGCACAAAGACCCACAACAAATCACACATAATAGCAGTTTATGTGGGGGGTAACCGCTTTAACAGCCGTCTTTAGAAGATGATTTATAACATAAATTCATAACAGTGGGTTAAGATTTCTTCATCGACACTAACATCAAAGTCATATTTTTAACTAGAGATTTGTTCTGTGATGTTACGTTTTAACGCTGATGCTGAACCATGACAGCAAAGTACACCACACAACTTTTTAAACCCCACCGTACTGGGGTGAAAGGATCCTCTGTACGTGTTGAGAAACCACGTGGCATTTAAAAAGTGTCCCGTATGGGAATGTTTTTTTTATACAGATCTCAAGAGATCATCAGCAATAATGCGAACACTTGTCAGTTCTAAAAGTAAGAGTCAAGTCAGGTGATCCAAGAGCACAGTGATAAATGAACAGGATCTCAGGCATTTGGATAATCAATAAGATGTGTTTGTTCTCGTTGATACGGAGGAGGGGCTGGATGTGACACTGAGCGCCCCAGGAGACAAATTCTTGTGTCCTGATGACACAGTTAATGACATCATTCCGAAGCTGACTTGCCTTCTTCTCGCAGCCATAAATGGGATAAGACTAGATAGCAGAAAGTCAACTCCGAACCATTCCCAAAACACCTTGGAGAAAAACAACATTCCGCTCCTGATCCACGCCGTTTGCCACGTGATTTCAGGGAACAGCCCCCCTCTCTCTCAGGAGAAAACCGCAGTATGTACATCTGCCAGGTGACAGGTGCAAAGACCAATTGTTATTCAGACTGGCGTTTGCCAGTTCTGTGCAGTCAAGTACCACCAGAGAGCTGGATTCGATACACAGACCAACAAACAATTCCCCGTCACGGTTTCTAATATGTGGAAAAGGTTTCCAAGATAAAAGTATCTATAATGAGTCATTAAGAATATATCCACCATACGAAGTCTTATACAGTACAGTCAGCAACACACCTAGAAATTCTGGAGTCCCTGACAAAATATCGTCTTGGACCCCCTTGTACATTTTTACATATTCAAGGACCCTCGCTGAGCGCTTGGCCCCCTGAATCTGCCAGGCCCCTCCGACACCCCCCCCCCCCGAGTACAGTTACTTACTCTTAGGAAAATCAAATGGAGCAAAACAATGACTCATTTGAACAAGACACACACCTAAGCTGTGGTCACTCTGGGCTCAACCCAGGGACAAAGACACCCGGAGGCCAATGACTCACAGACTCAAGACTCAACCACTATTGTTCTAGAATACAGGTAAAAAAAGATTACTTGGACACTGAAACTCCAGTGTATAGCTAAACTTTTCAAAATCATACAGTAAAACATAACCCTGAAGTATATTTATGAGGGAGTAAGTATACCGTGTTAGGATACAGCAACATGAGACAAGCAGAGGTGGCAATTTCAGATCCAGGAAGTAAAAATCCAGACCATGATTGACTTTCAACCAATCAGTTGAGCATAAAGAGTCACAGTCACAGAGTACTCAACCGGTTGGATGAAACAAAATTTTGGTCTGGATTTTTACTTTCTGGGCCTGAAATTGCCACCTCTGGAGACAAGTAAGTATGTGTCGTCGTTAAGGGAGGAGTGTGTGCGAATGCCACAATCTGAGAGGCCACCAACGTAATTTCATTGAGGTAAATACTTAAGTTGACTTCATAACTACAGGTCGAATAAAATCCACACACACACACAAAAAACATAAGTGAAAACGTAGAACAAATAACACGCAATAAACACAACAAAGCTTAAACATCCCGTTGTTTGTCACGATAGTATCGCTGCACTACCAACCCGCATGAAATATATAAAAGAATGCTTCAGAAATTCACTTAAATAGCATTTGTAGTCTGACAGCGCCCTCGCCTGGTGAATAAATATAGCGGGAAAGTAGGTGGGACCGTACATTCACCCCAAACTCCACATGGTGGCACATAACACAAACAAAAAATTCCCGAAGGAATGGTCAGACAAAAGAAATACTAAAATCACAATTGAAATGGATCAGAAACAAAAACAAAGCAATTCCTTTACAGAGAATAGATCACAAAGGTTTTTTTTACATACACACACACACACACACACACTCCTGAGACCCGACCTATTCATTTATGTCCATTGTAGTGGACATTGTATTTTTGCATTTATTTTTTCACTGGTGTTGGGAAACGTATTTATTCTTGTTGTGCACTAAAGAGGACATGCTGTGAAATTAAAACTAGAATAAATTAGAAAAAATCTAAATTTGTAAGATGTCTTATTTCCTCCAAAGACAAATAACCTACAATTGAAGGACACTTTTTTCCTTGGGTCTCATTCATATATATATATATATATATATAACCCAGCATTTATACTATCAAATTAGAAAATCTAATTTAAAAACACGGGAAGTATTTTCGTCAATATTGCAAAGCCCTTTCACGTTTAATCACTCTAATAGGCTACTGTGAAATAGCGCTTCCTAAAACTCCCGCCGTTGTGAATTCTATACATGCTGGATCTTTGGTCACATTTTGTCGATAAAGAGACGGTTATGAATTACTAATCCGTCTTTCACATTGATTATATGCATCAGGACGTCGCCTTACCTCTTCGAAAACAGCTTAGTTAACACGCAAATGCGTTACCAGTTTTATGACTTTGAAAAGTTGTTTTCATCAAATTGAAGACACGAAATAGGGAAGCTGATGAATCAACAATAAACTTTCAAAGAACAGCATTAAACGCAATTCACTCAGAGATTACCTGTCCATATGTGTTGAACACGGCAAAAGAGTTTATTAGGAAAATGACCTTTACGGTTTAATTGATGGACATCAATTCAATGATGTAATTTGCCTAGTCAACACTAATTATTCAGTAGCAATTAATCATTAACTCTGGAAATACAATACAATTGGTCTTAGAAAGGCTACTCTTCAAAGTGGCAGAACTGTAGAAGTGTGCTTCCAAAAAGTGAGAGAATTGCAATATGTCATGTTTTAAATTTCTGCAAAGTTTTATTAACTTATTAACTAGTTAAACGAAAATGCCGCGTTCGTGAGTAGCGCTTTGTACTATTACGATCCCAGACATGTACCAGCCACAAACTCACGACACTCCCACTGCCTCGGGGCTCTTTTGTCTCGCGGCGGAGGGGGCGGGGCGCGGGGGTGACGCAACGAACGTACTTTTCTAGGTTCCTGACGTCACCGGACGACGCAGGGGGAAGCCGACTCCACGCGACAGGAGTAGAGAAGATGGCGACGGTTGTAGTGTCAGCGGAGTGAGCGCCCTAGCGTGATAGGTACGTCTGAATTTTTTTTGGAAAATAAAAAAACAAGCAAATGTTACTTTGCCTTTATAACACGCACCCGGTCGCTGAGCCGTGGCCATTAAGCTGTAAACGTGACTCAGAACAGTATCAGTCACGGATAGTGATGTGTGCTGCCATGTAAGGTCGCTTTGACATGGTCCTTATTGTACCGGTGGTAGTAGCTAAGCTCGGCTGCCTGGCTCTGTGGACCTGGCTGCCGTCCGTGTCGCTCGCCCGGGAGCCGACGTGCTGTTGTACTGGGTAAGCCCGGGGAGGGGGGGGTCCAACGCCGGCCGAAGCTGCAGCATCCCCCCCGCCCCCCAGCACACCCTTTCGCGGTCAGCCCCGGAGCTTGGTGGACGCTCGCGGTGCGTGTTTCTCTTAACCCTCCCCCCTTTCCTAAAATACAACTAACGGACGTCGCCAACAAACCCGAGGGGGGGGGACTACTCGGCTTCGCCTCCCGAAGCGTGTTCGACTCAGTTTACGGTTTACAGCGCTGCCCGTCGGATAGGTGCAGTCGGGGGTGGGAGGTGGGAGGTGTGTTCCCCTGCAGTTAATAATAGCCCGTGTTTGTACACAGCGCTGCCCGCTTTCCCTTTTTGTTCGCCGCCACCGCGGCTGGCCGTGCTGCTGCTTCAGAGTTGCCGTTTGATTCGCGGGTTTCGGTTGAAAAACGCTCCTTGTCGGCCGGGCTTTCGCTGGCTGGCCTCTGAGAGAGGGGGAGGCCGGACTGTCACACGGACGCGCTCGCCTTCGCTTTGGTGCCTTAAAAATAAAACCACATGGACCGTCCAGCACTCCCGGCCTCACCCCCACCACGGCTTTCTGTCTAATTAGGGCGAAAACACGACCAGATCTTCAGTGTTTGTGAGGCTTAAATTCTGTAGGTGGATGGAAATAAACAATAAATAAGATCTAAAATTAAATATCTTTTTAGTGGAATCCAATATTAGCTTCAATTTGGAGCTGAAGACTAAAGGAGTGGTTTAACTTTTATCCGTTTAACTTACCCTGTTGTTCTGAAAGAGATTTTGGCTCAATTTTTTATTGGTGCCCAGTTTTATGACTTAATATTGTAGCTTGTGGTAACCAGGCTTTAAATGGCTTAATATTCCACATGGATCCTTTTTTTTGTTTGCCTGTTCCCAGTTGTGCTTCCACAGCTTTTGTTAATGCTTTCAGGAGCTGGCACATTGAAATGGTGTATTTTGTAAATTGTGAAATGAGGTGTTCAGATTCTCCCGCCGTGTATATTTCTCAGAATTCCCTGGATGTATTTGATCCTGGATTTCAATGCCAGATCTTCCCAAGGCCTCGGGAATCTTGTGATTTTACCAGTTCGTCCTGAGAGCATTGTGGTAAATCATGGCTTGTGTGTTCGTAATATATCAGCACCACAAGCGAGAGGATGTTGCCTCAGTATCATAAAATGAAAAATGGTGGAACTGCGAGAGCACAGCACTCCAGCTCCGTCTCTGTGTCACTCTGGACGCGGGGCTCAGTGTGTGTCACCCTGTCCTCAGACAATGGGGCTCAGCTCCATCCCTGGCAGCCCCATTTTACACCGTTGGCCCCCCTTTTGTTAACTGAGTAGAAAGCCGCCCAGCTCAGAGGCCTGAGGTGGTTGGGGGAGATTCCGACCTTTTCAGGGGGCTGTGTGCCCAGCGAGGGATTAAATCGAGTGGGATCATAAGGGACCTGTGTGTGTATTATGGCTAAGCTCCTGCGAGAAGTGCTTCCTAGAAATGTCAGAATTGTTCTCTCAAACTGCCTTGTGGAATACAGGAAAATCATTTTGAGATTATATTTCTCAGAAAAGGAATTGGAAAATGCCCATGGCATAATTTCACCCCTGAAGCGACATAGAGTGCTGTAATTTTCTGTTCTCGGAGAACCGCTTTGGTATTTGCTGCCATGAAATGAAACATTAAAAAAAAAAAAAAAATTGTTTGATTCTCAAACATCAGTTTTTCCCTCTTTCTCCTAGATAAAATGCTGTGGGCGGGGCCTGTTTCACAGCCTTCCCCAGTTGCCATGGTGATCTGAAGCCGGAGTGGGCAGCAGGCACGTGATGGACCGGTGCAAGCATGTGGGCAGACTGCGGTTAGCCCAGGACCACTCTATTCTGAACCCTCAGAAGTGGCACTGCGTAGACTGCAACACCACAGAGTCTGTGTGGGCCTGCCTGAGCTGCTCGCATGTGGCCTGCGGCCGCTACATCGAGGAACATGCGCTCCGTCACTTCTTGGAGAAGCGCCACCCGGTGGCCTTGGAGGTCAATGAGCTGTATGTCTTCTGCTACCTGTGTGATGACTATGTACTGAACGACAATGCCACGGGTGACCTTAAGCTACTGCGTGGCACGCTCAATGCCATCAAGAGCCAGCGCTATGAGTGCACGACGCGCAGCGGGCGCACCCTGCGCTCCGCGGCTGCCGCGGGAGACGACGTCCCCCAGGGCGGTGCTCAGGAGCTGCTGCTCAGGGACGAGGACCGCATGTTCACAGCTCTGTGGCACCGGCGCCGCGCACTTATGGGCCGGGTGTTCCGCTCGTGGTTTGAGCTGACGGAAGGAGGGCGGCAGCGGGCGGAGGAGGAGCGGCAGCGGGAGGAGGCAGAGGAGCGCAGGCGGGAGGCACAGGACCGGCGACAGGAACTGAAGCGGCGGCGCATGGAGGTCCTGCGGGGCGCCCCACCCCGGAAGAGCCGGCGCCTCCTCCAGCAGCAGCACAGTCGAAGGTCTGCAGGCAGGGTTGCAGCTCCCAGGGCTGTCTGCTCTGGAACCATCAAGACGTCAAAGAGCCCCAGAGTGCTTAAATCCTCACCGAGGAGGGGGAGGGCAACCGCAAAGCCTATGCCGATCCCGGCCCATTCAGGCAAAACCAAAACGAGAAGCAGAGCTGCCAAAGCCCCGCCCTCTGTTCGGTCGGCGAGCCCGCCCCCCAAGGTGGGCGACTCACCCATCAAGCGGAGGCCCACGGTGACCCCAGGCGTGACTGGGCTGCGTAACCTGGGCAACACCTGCTACATGAACTCCATCCTGCAGGTGCTGAGCCACCTGCACATCTTCCGGGAGTGTTTCCTGCAGCTGGACCTGAACCATGCGCTGGAGCTCCTGGCCAATGCCGTCAACGGGCGGCTGGTGGTGCGAGGGGGGGGCGACGGTGCAAAGGGCACCCACCTGTCGCTGGGGCCCACTGAGATGGCGGCGGTGGCCCCCCGCACGGGTTCGTTGGCGGGTTCGGGACTGAGCGGAGGTGCCTCGCGCTCCCGCAGCATGGAGCTGATCCAGCCCAAGGAGCCTAGCTCCAAGCACATCTCCTTGTGCCACGAGCTGCACACCCTCTTCCAGGTGATGTGGTCGGGGAAGTGGGCACTGGTGTCGCCCTTCGCCATGCTGCACTCTGTGTGGCAGCTTATCCCCGCCTTTCGCGGATACGCCCAGCAGGACGCCCAGGAGTTCCTGTGCGAGCTGCTGGACAAGGTGCAGCGCGAGCTTGAGAACACGGGCACCTTGACACCCGCCAACGTGCCGGCCAATCAGAGGCGGCTCATCAAGCAGGTGCTCAGCGTGGTCAACACCATCTTCCATGGCCAGCTGCTCAGCCAGGTATGAGAGATGTTTCATGTTTCCTATCTCCCTTCATTTCTCTGTTTTCTCTTGATTTCCACCAACAAAATGAAATGAAATTGCCGCTACTCCAGACTGTGCAATAAACAAGGTAGAAGGATAGTAAAATAAAAACGTTAATAAAAACTTGTTTATCATGGTCCATGGTGGTTCCCCGTCCCGTCTGAAGTCACCCCTGCGTCGTCCCGTTCCTGCAGTGTCAGTTGGCGTGTTTGACTCTCACAGTGGCTTGTGAGGGAGGGAGGTGAATGGATACAAACAGGCCCTTTGGCCCCCCTGCCAGGTGTGGCTGTTGAAAACTAAGGGGATTAAGAAGCCAGTGAGTGGAAAAAGATTAAGCTCCACCACGGCTGACTTTGTAACAGTAGTGGCCATGGACGGACCACCAACCAGGCGGAGTTTGTAAAATCAGGTTCACAAATCCAGGCAGGGCGTTCGGTGTCTTGCCACTGCCTGCCCTGAACGTTGCTGTCACCACACCTCAGTGTGGCCCTGATCTGAGCGGGGAGCTTTAAATGCCTCGGCCTGAGAGGATTATGAAAGTCATCTTCCGCATTCAAACCCTCCTCGTAATCCTGTTTAACGTTGTTTACATTTTTTTTTCCCCCTCCATGTGTCAATTATTTTTAGAGATTTAAATCAACCAGTGTTCCTGGAAAGACCTGAAGACTTGCCCGATCAGTTTCCATGAGTGGTTTGCCGGTGTTACCACCGGTTTAAGTCACCTTGACGGTGTTAATTCCATTTGTTCTGCGTATTCAGATTCAGTGGCTTGATAGGGCAAAGTCTTCATAGAACTGAGTACGTTTCCTGAGAAGCTGTTACTAGTGGCGTTGCATTGGATGAATCATCATGTGGTGGTGAAGTTTCCACACTTGCCTTCTGTTATCAGGGCCTGTGCCGTTAGGTGTGTCTCCTGTATCTATAGAGGTTGCGTGGGCATATCTGATTGGTGCCCATCCACCCTCCATACCGCTCCATCTGCATACAGGGGCCGTGCTATTGATGGAGGAAGCCCTTTGATGTGAGACTGTAAATAAGTGCACGTCGTCATGCAGTGCGTGGTTCTTTGATGCGTCTTGCATGCAGCCGCTGATTCTCGAAAGCCGTGGTGAGGAGCATGCTGTTGTGATTGCGCTCTGTGTTTCCTGCCCGCTTGTGATTGGGGGATTTCTGCAAGACTTAGCATGTCAAGGGTTAATGGGCCTATTAATGGCTGTGGTGTGGATGGGTAGTAAAAGCAGCAATAGTGCATTCACAGCATGTATGCAGACATTTGAGCCAGTGACTTTGACCACAGAGGTCTGCCTCGTTTCACTGGGTCCCCCCCCCAGACCTTGGTGGTGGGAGTACTCTCACGAGGAGTTTGCCCTCCGCCCTTATTTGACTCGGCTCCCAGCCCACCCAGGGCCTCTTTCTGGTTTTCACAGGATGAGGGCTGTTGTGAGTCGTGTTTCCTTCATCTGTGTTACACCCAGGGGGCGGGTGGTGGGGGCTGCAGGTGGGCCCAGTGTTTGTCTCTGCCACTGAGACGCTGGGTGACATGTGAAGCGTAAACCCCTGGAAGGGGGCCACCAGGCAGACAGTGCCACCTGGTGCTGATGTTATTGTGGTGCGGGAGGCACTGGGGGTTTTGGGCCTAATTGCTTGCCACCGTGGGCCCCTCCTCAGCCATGTCCCAGCCTGTGTGTTTATCCACTTCGCTGGGCTCGCCGCCCTGCCCGGCTCCACTCACGTTGTTATTCACCTCCCCCGTGTGGCGAACGCTGTCTTTCTGGGTTCCCTTCTTTTTCCCCTGAGTCATCCCTCACTGCCTTGTTTTCTTTTTTAAACTAAATCTTCTCTTCTACTGTTTCCAGTTTTTTTTTTTTCCTTGCCACAACTTCCCTTAGTATAAGAAAGTCAGCATTTGCTTACAGAATGAAAGTTGTGCTTCACCGAACGCTCTCCGGCAGCCCGCGCTCGACTACCTGGCTAGCGGCACGAAGCGTGAATCGGTGGGGCGTAATGGAACATTGGGTTTTCCTCTTGCCTCCAAGTAGTGGGAGGGGGGGCTTTCTCTGAACACTGCCATTCCTGACAGAATCTGCATTGCGTAATAGCGATAAGAGGGTGGGAATCTCCGTAGTGCTTTATTACACTGCGTCCAGTCCTTGCCCCTGATTGTAGGCATGTGGAAGGTGCTGGTGCTGTAACATAGGAGGTTGTATCACTTTATTGCAAGGACACACTCGGTGGTAATTGTAGGAAAACACTGAATATTTCATATTGTTGCATGTGTCTGCCCAAAGAGAGATGCACTATAGCTGTTTATCCAGCTGAATGCCTGAGTAAATTCAGGATAAATACCTTAAAGGTTCTACCCCAGGGCCTTTTTTACGATTTTGCATGATGAGTCCAGGTGCTCTGGCACCTAGCTTACTGGTAACTGGTACCGCCTCCTCCTGTCTGTTTAGAAACGTCAATGCAGGCATGTTGACATGAGTTGGTCCCAGACCCGCGCGACCCAGTTCTGGGTATGTGAGAGAGGCACCTGCTAGACGAGAGCTTGGGGAGCCTTCACCGAGTCTCCACAGCAGAGGCGGCTTCAACAGGGGGCCCTCTGTCTCTGTGTGAACAGCCATGTCGCTCCCAGGGAGGTGGGCGCAGCTTTGCGGCGACTGAGCCCCGGAGGAGAGGCGCTCTTTACCCCCACCATGTGTCTTGGGCTGCAGGTGTTCCAATGTGAAAGTGTGTGTGTAAGAAGGGGGGGGGGGCTTGAGTGAGAGTTTGTTGTGGTGAAGGCTCCTTACAGGAAACCGCTCTCTCTCTTCTGCTCTTCATTTCTTTCTGCTTGCTTTATTTCCAGTTTGAAATGCTCGTATCCTTTCCTGTCCAGATGAACCGGTTTGTCTCATAAGGAGTTCGGCCAGCCACTGTTTCTCGCTTCGTCCTTTAGCGTTTCACTGCAGCGCCTGTTGTCTCTTTGCCCGCAGTCCTTGTCACAGTCCATCTCGATTGTCCCCCCCCCCCTCCCAGGTGACCTGCCTGTCCTGTGACAACAGGTCCAACACCATCGAGCCCTTCTGGGACCTGTCGCTCGAGTTCCCCGAGCGCTACCACTGCAACGGCAAGGAGACCAAGGAGTCGGCAGCTCAGTACTCCTGCCACCTGACGGAGATGCTGGCCAAGTTCACCGAGACCGAAGCTCTGGAAGGAAACATCTACGCGTGTGAGCTGTGTAACAGTGAGTGTCAGGCCCCTGGTGTGTCCTCCCTCCCAGCTGACCTCCTGCCCAGTCCTGTAAAGGTCTCTCCCAGTACTGAGCTCGTCATGTGATCTAGAAAGACCACAGACACTAGGGTTTTGTGGGACGTGTCACAGTGTCTTTGGCCGCTAAAGTGTAAACAAGCAGAACAGCATGTTTACGTTACATTGAAGATCAATTTACAGAACAATTGAGGACTGAAAGACCAGTGTCAGTAAAAGCATAGTTGAAAAGATTCAGTTTTATGGAGCTTTCTGGGTTTGTACCAGACCCAGGTTCTCTCAGCATGGGCCCTGACGTGCCATCCCTCCTCCCTTTGCCTTTCAGACAAACGGCGGAAGTTCTCCTCCAAGGCCATCGTGCTCACGGAAGCCCGGAAGCGACTGATGGTGCACAAGCTACCTCAGGTGCTGCGGCTGCACTTGAAGCGCTTCAGGTAGGCGGTCAGCTCCCCGGCCACACAGCACCAAGCGTGAACACATCGCCGGTCCTCACGCACCCTCATCACCTTCTGTGCCCCTCCCTTGCCCAGATGGTCTGGCCGAAATCACCGAGAGAAGATCGGCGTTCATGTCTGCTTCGACCAGGAACTGAACATGGAGCAATACTGCTACCGGGACCCCTCACCCTACCCCCCCAAGCACAATGAGCACTTCCTGTACGATCTGTCTGCTGTAGTGATGCATCATGGGAAGGGGTTTGGTTCTGGCCATTATACTGCTTATTGCTACAACACGGAGGGAGGTAGGTCTGGCTGCCTGTTCGAGAGGATTAATTAGAATTTTTTTATATACATTTATATAAATATTATTGTACAGACACTGCTCTACTGACGAATGAGATACGTCCCGAACGGCCGTTCGTAATTTGAAACATTCGTAAGTCATTATCCAACACCATTTTAAGGGTATATGCAAGTACAAAGAAATAGGATGCTGGGAGTGCGCACGCTACGCTGCTGCGCGGCGGGAGTAGCGGCCAGAAGTCGTACTAGGTGGGATTGGCGCGCAGAAATAAAAAATTGGTGTTGCGGACAGGAAACGGGAGCCCAATGAACATAATTTGGACTTGCAGTCCTCTTCGTTCATTTGCAAGTTGAAAGTTCATAAGTAGAGGAGCGTCTCTATGGTATTTCTTGTACTGAAGTGTCGCTCTGTCTGTCTATGTTGAATTTATGGCTGTGGGGTTGAAATGGCAAGTTTTTACTCTGTGCCCGTGCAATACCCACAATGCAAAGCGGTTTCCCTTTCCCTGCAGGTTTCTGGGTGCATTGTAACGACTCCAAGCTGAACGTGTGCTCCGTGGAGGAGGTGTGCCGGGCTCAGGCCTACATCCTCTTCTACACGCAGAGGGTCTCTCAGGACAAAGGCAGGCCTCTGTAGGAGTGGGGATTCACTCCCCTCTTCCTTGTCGTGCTGCCTCTGGTGAAGGCCCCATGGGTGGGGTGGGGGTTTGTTAAATCCTCATCCCCACCTGCCCACCATCACTCAGCAGCTGAGCACCAGCAGCCTCTCTGGAAAGAGCCCCCCCCCGACTATCTCCTGCCAAAGGAGGAGAGCGTCTCCATGGCAACATCAGGACTCTTTCCTTGACTTTATTTTATTTTATTTTTTTTACACGAGCTGGGTACTGAAAATGTTCTGCTCTTTTCATTTATCTTTGTGAATTCTTGTACATGATGTTTATAAGGTTTTGTATTAAATTTGTAAACATTTTTATTGGTATAAATAATGTACAGTTTTTTTTTTGTCCCCCGTCCCAAAAGACTAGAGTTGTTTGGTAAGCATTTTTTGTGGAAATTTGATATTGATGTTTTTACCATGGTTGAACGTTTTTTATTTTCTCTGTTGTCATTAATGTTGTTGGCTCTAGTAACGAGTACATGGACATATCGAGATCTTTGCCTTTCAGCCCCACATCCGTGTTAACTGTGAACAGACTTGCCATAGGGCTTGGGTTGCAGCTCGGTCCAGGGCGCTCCGTGTGTCAGAGCACTTCATTTCGAGGGGCACGTGGACCTCTCTCCCTGGCTCCTCATTTAGGTTAAATGTGACCTCCCATGCCTCATGTTTAAAAGAGTGCAGGTTCCATTTAAATACGCCCGCCCTCCTCTCCAAGTTAGAATGTATTTGTGATTAGAAGAATGAGTTTTGTTTTTAATCATTAGATTATGTGGTGGAGAGAGAGGGTGAAATCGCGTTCCTTGGTTCTTCTTCAGGATGTTGAGTGTGTACGGACCCCCAGCTGAATTCTCCTGAATAGTGCACAGCTTCAGGAACACGACTCGTTTACAGCCATTCTGGCAGGACAACGCCGTCCACTTACATTTTATACAAGTATTTAGTACCGCGGCTGGCGAGGAGAGGTTTCGTCATCAACAATCAAGCTGCCTGCCTCCTAATCGTCCCTCACGATGGGTAGCTGGCCGGCTCTGAGGTTGGAGGTGCTGATCTTGCGCTGGACCCTTATTTTTTAAAGTGCTCTTAAAGTGGTTTTGTTGTAGAGGTGGCAATAACAGAAGCCTGAATTGCCAAAAAAAACAATTTGTTAATATTGAAGTTAGAATTAAGATTCTGCTGGAGAGGTGATGCAGAGAGATGTTCTGTTAATTACAAATGTGACATTTGTGACTTGGGATTGTTTTTTAGAAATCATGTGCTCCTTGTCAGGAGCCGATATCAAAACCAGCCTTTGTTGACCAGATGGGGATGACACACGTTATCAGCAGCAGTGACGGTGTACGGGCAGGAGGGTGGGAACATCACTGTGGGAAGATGCCATCCCAGATGCCACGTCCATGTGTGAATACATAGAATGTATTGCTTAAGGATGATTTGCCAGCAAGCAAATGCCCTTCGCTTGTCAAACTGCGTTTCATTTTTCTTATGGGAAGAATCAAAGCACAACATTGCTGCTTGTCTTTATCTTTGAGTGTTTTTTTCCCCAGATGTAAATTTATGGCAGTAATACTATGCAAATTGTTACCTCAATTTTTAGAGATTTACCTCAATAAAATGAGAATATTTTTTCATTTTTTTTTTTAACAAGGCTCCTGTTTTTTTTTGTATTCAGAATGCTTGCTCATCCTTCATCAACATTTCCTGTTAAATTACAGAAACCCATTCCTTCTACACTCACCTCAATATCTGGTCATAGCTACCCCCAAGCCTTCTGATTTGTTTACGCTCTGCGGCTGTCACTGTGCGCCCCTGAAGATCACCGCTGGCTTTTTTCCTGGCAGAGCTGCCGTCAAAAGGAGTGAAACCAAGTGACTTCAGCCCCTGCAATGATCTCCCTTCATGCACTGGTCTTCCAGCTCTTTGTTAAACGTCACTTTTGAGTCCCGTCTCCTTAATATGTCCTGAACTGATGTTGTGCTGTATTTGAAGGCATTTTGTGCACAAAATCACATTCAGTGGTTTCATGGAGGCTGTGTCGCAAACCACATCCAAACCAAACAGACTGCCCCAGAAGGCACTTTAAAGACAAATATTTCTCCAGTTGTACATGAGCACAGTGATGTGTAAAACTGAATTTCAGAAAAGGGGGGGGGGGTCCATACTTTCCCCCTTAGCCCAACCCCGAGGAAAAGCTCTAGCCCAGTGAATCACGACTTGTGCGTTTCACTGCATCTTTCAGCACTTTACAACTCAGGTTCAATGACATCTTGTGCCCTCAGAACAGACTATTACAACAATGTGAACGGCCAGCCTTGCAGCCTTCACTCATTAACAACCCATAACAAACATTTCTGAATACAGTACAGGTGAATTCTATTAGCACCTATGCTGTTTGCTAAACATTTATCGTTGGATCATTTAGAGGGCAAAAGTCAACACAACAGCCTAACTTCCTCATACTGTCATAACCACAAAGCCTGCAGGCTTAAGCTGACAAACATTTATTGCTTAACATAACAGGAAATTCTGCCACCACCTGGTCAGTAATGTAATTTATAAAAGAAATTAATTAGAAACTGGATTCCTGCTACAGCTCCCACTGGATTGTCCATGGCCACACTGGGCACTGACCATTAAGAAGCAATTTGGAAACAGTAAGGGATAACTTTTATATAACTTTATTTTTCTACAAAAAACATTTCAGGGAATCGAAAATGAAGAACTGCATTGGGCACAGAGGTCAGAATCAGACATTTCAATATTTCTCGAAAACAAAAAAAAATCCCAATATAAATACAGAACGGAGGAGCAGGCTGCAGATTTTTTATAACTTTCTGGCCAGAGAGCCTTCCACTTTCGCTAGAAGCCAAGCTTGCAGCCGTTATACAATTTCCCCCGGGGGGGTTGATTTCGTAATGTCACCGAAGCATGTCTTGTAAAAAGCGACTGAACGGATTTTCAGGACGCCCGATCCCGCCGCTAGACGCGGCCACTCAGCTTCACTGGAACTCAGGTTCAGCAGGCCGCTGCAGCAGAGGGACGGCAAGACGACGACACCGCCGCCCTCGGCAAAGCCAGAAGTGAGAACAAAGCAAGCTCTTGTTAAATGCGTTTATTTTTAATACATTTTTGCTTTTTTTTTTTTAGTGCGCGTATGACGTTTCGGTTTGTCGAGGGGGGAAGGACGGTCAGTAGTCGTTTCCCCGGCTGACCACCTCCTTGCAGGTGGGCCGGAGTAGGATAGTGTGCTCAAACTGCGCCGTGTAGCACCCCTTTGTGTCGCACAGGGGGGGGTACGGGTCCACGATGCCCAGGTCACACAGGTTCTTCAGAGCCATCAGGTATTTGCTCTCTCCGAGGCGATCCAGCCAGCGCCGGCAGAAGGCCAGCGTCCCGAAGTTCTCGTTGATCACGTTAAGCAGGTGCTTAGCCCTTGGGAGTCTGTGGGGAGGGGGGGGGGCCATGCGGTGAGGTAACTAAAGGGGAATCACACCAGACACTCCGGTGTACTCTGTCTATTAACCTTACAGCTACATATATAGCAGATGCTTTTGTCCAAAGCGACGTACAAATCAAGGCAAAATGCACATCGCAAGCGTTCATGCAGTCAAGGAATCAACTAGGCACAAGCGCAGCTAGGCTAAGCTTACAGTGAATGTCCAGGTGCAACTGCAAGTGCTTTTGGAGCAGAAACTACACAACAGCAACACATCTACACAACAACTATTAAAGTAAGGACCTAATCAGTCAATTCAGTAAAGGCAACAGCATTCAAAGAACAGAGGGATCAGGCATCTGTTTGACATTAAGATCCGATTCCAGAGTCGACCGTCCTTCTCTATTCAGCATGTGCACTGATCCGTACAGCCCTCTGACACACACACACACACACACACACACACACACACACACACACACACACACACACACACACACCGACCTGATTGGAACGTGCCCGACGTCGAAATTCTTCATGTAATGGGAGCATTCCATGTCATCATGCACCACCCCCTTGCCTGTGCTTCCGAACGTCTCGATGGCATACACCTCCCCCTCCTGTGGGAGGAGCCTCAGTTAGGGGCAGGGCGGACACAAGTACAACAGCCAAACAGCAACTACCTCCCTCAATGGACCAATCACAGCTGACAACTGCTCTGGCGTGTTAGCAGTGTACACAGGCACAGTCCAGCAGTGGTCCCCATATCTGTACTTTACTGCAGTTAAAAAAATAACCATTTGTAAAATGTGTGACGATATGTTTTGTTCATCTGTTGAGGAGCATACAAAAGGAAGATATTCATTGTTTCATCATCCCTTGATACGTGATACTTTTCCATTGCTTAATCTTCCCTTGAGAATTAGGCTAAAACATCAGAATCCCTTTCATTCAAGAGAGTACAGTACTGTACAACATACTTTGCTATTACTGCATGCACTGTCTTATTGAGCTTATCAGTTACCATGTATGACAATCATTTTATATATGGGGTTTTTTTGGCTCTCTGCGGTAGGTCTCGGTACGAATTACCCACTGATATGGGAAGACTAGTGTACACTGAAAAACTTAAAAGCACATTTGCAGTTATACAAGTATACCGTGTTTGCATGAGGATTATATAATCGTGTTCCGGCACATTTCCACATCTCATTTAATTTTCTCCTTTTCAGATTTCCACAACAAAATGTAATACGCCTGCTGTTTCATTCTTAAACATATGCCGAAAATGACATTTCAGCTGCAGGCCAGCTTTGGATCCACTCTGCATAGTAAGCAGGAATGCGAGCCAGCAGCCACTCCTGCCAATCCTTGGCATCCACCCTGCAATCACTACAGCGCATTTAAAATGGAATTGCGCCCAATGGGACGTGTAATATGCAGGTCAGAGAGCACAGATATCAGAGTAAGCATGTTAGCATTAGCCAGCTAGCCGCTCTGGGTGGGTCGAAGAAGCCTTGGGCTCGGGCTGACCAATCACAGCTGCTTGCTCTGATGACCACTGGCAGGCTTCACAATACTTGGGGGAGTTTTCCCTCCCATTAAAAATGAACCTCCCCAAGTATACTACGACCTAGTAAACTAACCCTCTCCGTCACCCCGAAGTTGCTAAGCACAGCCCTGTTCAAGCCAAACACGTAAAACAGAGATATATCTAAAAATTGATCAAGCCGGAAATTAACTATGATTACATCGTAATTAAAATATCATGCCGGCAAGGTAGGGGCCACTAGGGGGGAGGAGACACTACCGATCCATGCCTCTCTGAAACATGTAAGCCGACCACCACTTGTTTTACCCATAATCCCCTCAACCATAAAAAGCACGATTTTTCAGATGCTCTGAATGAATGGAGTCTCCTCAAAGCGTGACAGCATTGTTGGTCTAACACCCACCTCCATCCTTGTGGCCTCTCCACCCTTGACAATGGGGACAGTCTTGCCAGCGTGTATCCTGTACTGTCCGATGGAGTGGCCATTGAGATTCCGAATGGGCTTCACTGAAACACAAAGGAGGAGAAGTGTCCCTGACGCAAGCATAACATCAGCTGAGACAAAAAGATCTCAGTACAGGCAAGAGCCACAACAAAAGCTGTTCTGTAACTCACAACAGCTCAACGTTTAGCTTCCTGAGAGCCTAATCAGGAAGGGGAGGGGCGGCAACTAAGGGCAGCAAAAACCTACAACGCCCTGCTTTTCCCATCCTCCGTACCTTGGTAGGTTTTGCCGTCGATATCCACTTCGTAAGACTCCATAACCTCCTGTATCTGTTCCCCGACATCACAGAGGCGAACGTCGATTCCAGCGCACTGGTGGATTGAGCGGGAAAGAAAAACAGCAGCAAAGAACACCAATTAGAAAATGTAGATATTACATTGATACAAGTACGGGGTGGTTGGTGAAAGAGACCCTGAGCAGATCTATCTGGGTATAAGGCCCCAATTAGGTCACGTAACACACGTGATTGAGACCTGAGCACCGCAGGGGACCCTACCCCTACCTTAATTCCAGTATTGGTGGCATCTTTCACAGCTTCCAGCAGCTTATCATACTTTGGGTTGAAGGTGACGGTAAAGGCACAGTCAATGATTCGACCTGAAAGATTAAGGACACAGCGCACGGAGGTTAGAGGGGCAAAAAGCACTGAACAAAACCTCTCACTCTCGCACACACCTTGGATCAGATCTACCAGGCGGAGTAGTTCTCAAACAGGCATAAAATCCCAGCCTGAACCCACCTCGGACCCAGGACTCACCGTTGATGTGTGTGCCGAAGTCGATCTTGCAGACGTCGTCGTACTGCAGCACGGTGGTGTCGCCGGCGTTGGGGGTATAGTGGGCGGCGCAGTTGTTTAAGGAGCAGCCAGTGGGGAAGGCCAGGCCAGCACTGAGCCCGTTCTCCTTTATCAGCTTCCGGGAGCAGTCCTCCAGCTTCTCGCTGCCGGGCGTGTAGAAATGGGGGGGAAGCAGCACGAGGGGACGAAGAGAAAAGAGATGAAAACACTGAAGAGGAGTGATACCGGACCTCAGAAAACAACATCATTGACCCCGGCAGCAATCCAAAGCATGACGTGTAATAGACGACCTGCAAAGCGACGTGGGGACAGTTGGACTCACCAGATCTCGATCATGGTCAACCCAGGCTTAATCCAGCTCATAACGTACTGCCGGACCTGTCGGTGGGCCTCGGCCGCCTGCCTGAAGTCGCTCCACACCTCCTCGTTGGCCTTGTCCAGGACCTTCTTCTCCTCGCTGGTCATTCGCCATGCCGCGGTGCGCCTGCCAATCAGGGGAGTACCCACGATGCACTTCAAAGCAGTTCTGAACCGAGACTGGCCCTCTAATGAGCCAGCAACAAAGGGAGGCTCAGATCTCATCAGGGACAATGATGAGATCGGAGCCTCCCTTTGTGCGGCAGGCTGGAGTCAGCAACCAGTCCCCTGGATTTACAAGCAAGGTGTGTACGTGCTTTAGACATGTAGTAACAACCTGGGTACGCCACAGCTCAGTCTCAGAAACAAGGTGCTCATTATCAGAGCAGTAAAGGACCTCGGAGAATTTACCACAATGTCATAACCATCGGTGTAACTGAAAATTAAGGGCTCACGGATCTCACCCGTCCTGTGTCGCGGGATATTCACATTCCTGCCCCTTTGGGTAAACCCCACTCAGGTAGAGCTCGCAGATGGGGATAGAAGGAGGGTCGGTCTGTCCTTTGGCTGTATGGAGACAGAGGCATAGCTAATGATGTAAACATTTTCCTTTTACATGTGAAATGTATTCAAGCTCTGCAAGTTTGAGTCGTCCGCTCATGGCTGCATGAGCTGATGCTTTTTAATGAGTGACGGCTATTTCGAAATCTCACACCGACAACGATTGCTTGGGCGGTTCTGCTTAAATAAGTTTAAAGGGACATTCCACCCAAATAGATCAAAAAATAAATTACATTACAAAAATATGAAAAAGTATTTCTTGGTAAGAAAACACCAGTCCCAGAGCACTATATAACTGTATATAATGTCTTATATATTTATAACATTTATAATGGAGAAGGGCTGATCATTAAGCATAATTTTCCAAGTAATATCTTTTGATTTTGCATTTTTTTTTTTTTTTAAACTAGATCTTCCTCTGGAAATTTTAGCAGAGCAGTGCCCACAAAAAGAAATTGTAACGATTTTTCCAACATTAAAATAATTACACACAGCAGACATCTTTCTGTGTAGTATGCGGGTGGCAAAGTGATATAGGTCACCATTTTAAAGAATAAATATCAGTTCATTTTTAATCATTAGCCAATGGCCGAATGTTGCTGCATCGGGCGATATAATTGGTGCATCTATTTTTAACAGAACTGAGAATCTGCTAACATTGGGTGAGTATTTAACGCACTGGCTCAGCCAAATCGGGTATTTGTAACACCCAAACTGAGACGAGTTGTGGCACCAGTGTACGTACCACAACCTGGTTATCAGCTCAGGGAGGGACGTGTCCTATTCAAACTGCTTTCAGAACCACAGATCACAAACCAGTGACTGAAACAGCTCCTTTATTTCGAAAGGGATGGATGGATGGGGTGGGGGTGGGGGGGGTTCGCAGAGAGACACACAAGCATCTTACGTCCTCTCTTCTTTTTCTTTTTCTTCTTCTTCTTCCCAGCAGAGTTCTCTCCTTCTTCTCCATCTGTGGAGAACACGGTATTCAGATTACAGGGCGATGGCACTATCGACACCAAAACAGATGTAACAGAGAGGACGGACATGGGCCAGGGACACAGTACCATCCTCGCCGTCTTCCTCTCTCTCCTTGTCCTCGATGACTTGCTTCTCCAGCTGTTTGGTCACGCTGCTCACTCCTCCGGCAATGCCTACACCGTCTGCCTCACTGCTTGCAGCTGCAGAAATCAGACAGAAGGCTAATGGACTGATACCGCACATCCTCATTAGGCTGACGACACACTACTTATGTCTGGCAACCCAAACACACTCCCCACATCTGGAAAATTCACTGTTTAAACAAGTATCATTCATTCATCACCATGCCTTCAACTGGTCAAACACCACCAATAAAGGGATGGCACTTCCCCCCAGATCTCCTATACATTTTGCAATAAGAGCACGAAACTTACTATGGGGCATCCAGCAGATGCTGACTAATAGAAAAAGTCCAGAAGCAAATAACAGGAAAAGTCATTTTGTAAATGGGACAACCTAGTTGTATCAAGACGAACTCACAAGTGGCCATGTAATTGGTTACGTCGCCCACATAGCAAATTAAACAATTTGTTCATTGTCCTCCTGTAACTGTAATGATTGGGGAAGCTGTGATTGTTCCGCTCCATTACTCACAGCTGGGCAGAGTACCTGCTTGGCAGAAATACATATGAGGTGATTGAGATATGGATTATTGTGTATGGACTAATCATCCCGAAATTCACATAAGTCGTCCATGATTCACCCATAATATTATTGTGCCAAGGTCGAACTGCACAAGCATGTTTTTCACTGATCACTTATATAACTTGTTTCCCACAAATAACTCGATTCTCACAGAAAGAGCTAGGACACCTGTCTTGTCTTTCTCTGGGGAAAGGGACGCTTATGTTGTCTCAAAATGTTTCGCAACCGCAAGCACAAATAGCCTCACCTGGACAGGAATTGGAGAACGAAGAGCGCATCGCCTGAGGGGAGGGGTGAGCCTGGTCAGCTCTCCCCCTCCCCACACGCATACCGCTCACGATTTAGAATAAAGGAAGGGGAAAAACTTGGTACTGACTGGAGCTCAGCCGTGGGACAGAGCGAGCATCGCCCGGCATTTCTCAGGACTCACGTGTTGGTTTCCTGCCTGGACTGAAAAGGACTCCCCGGTCCGTGTGTGAAGGTGGTTGATGATGGCACGTCCGAGTGTGAATAGCGTTGCAGCTGCTGATGCATTTTAATCATTAAAGGGACTACTTACCAATACTCATATTTCCTAATTTTGTATTGCTCTGGACTACTTATCAATGCTTATTATATTATATTTTGTCTTGCGTTTTATAATTTTGTATCGCTTTTAAAAAAGTATTTCTGAACGAGCTGAGGCGTTCCTGTTTGTTCCTTCGAGAGCCCTATATACCCCTCTCACATTAAAACACTAGTGCATAAAGAGCACCAGCCTGAGAGGCGTTTTGCTGGGCTATAACCTTGGGAGTCATATCATCATACACAACTGCGCAAGCGCATTCTGCTCCCCAGCTGGAAAACGCCAGCAGCTTGGAGACAGCACTCTTTCTGGTTTCCAATTAAGGTAAAAAATTACACACACCATGGAGCTGACCTGGGTAAAATACATTGCAGCCCCGGCACCAAACTAGCTGTGTTATCTTAGGCAGGCAATAATCCAACTTACTATACTAATGCTGCCCTTTACTTGGGGTAGTTTAACTTTCACTGTCATGCTTGACGTCTATACCAAACGGCGCAGTGGGCTTAGCCCGCTAGCTGCTGCTCGTTTTTAAATGTCAGGCGTAGGTCTGACCGTCAGACTGCATGAGACAAATGCGCAGGGTTGTAGGTAGACGGCTTTAGAACCGCCCCGACGTTTAACGGCAGACGTTTATGGGGCTGCTGTTGGTTAATTTTACCGAGTGTGGATATCGGGCGTTCACGCAAGACGGTATTCTTCCGCACATGGCAAGTCCAAAAATTAAGTTAACAATTAAGCCAACGTCTCACAATTTTAACAATCGACGAATCGGTTTAATAACAGATCGAGCATTTTCTTTGTACGATATAAATGTCAGGGGATTTAAGCAAACTCTTCCGTATGATATACATCTTGGCGTAAGAAAGTGCGGCCTTCAGCACTCACCAACGCGGCCTGTCCCTGACACCTCCTCACTTTGGGTCGCCGGCTTGTTTTTCTTCTTCTTTTTCTTCTTCTTCTTTGCCGTCTCTTCCGAAGGGTCCGCGTCTTCTCTCTCGTCGAGCTCCGCGTTCCCGTTCAGAATCTTCTCCTGCTCGGGCTTCGCCTCCAGTTGCTGCACCACATCCGCCATGACTGCAGACACCAAAGGGGAAGGGAGGGGGAGGTGTAGCAGCGTGCTGGGAATGCTGGGAAACCCCGACCGGCGAATGACGGAGACTCCCGAATCCGAGCCGAAGCCGAGCACGAGCGCAGCACGAGAAAATAACGGCCTCAGGACTGAAACAGTCTGAAGCCTAATGTCACTTCATCGCCTTTTAGTAGGTATTTTTTACTCAAGAATGACCGGCCATTCATCTGCATCTCCTGACGCGTACAGTGAAAACTGACAGTAAGGTTTTGCGAATGAAAAATATTATCTACGTTATCAAACAAGCAAGCTTAGACGTCTGAGTGTTTTCGACAACACAGGCGTCGTAAGCAGAGAGGCTCAAATGTAAAAATATTAAAGCATCAATATCTATCTGTGGCCGTTGGTTTCGCACAATATCACTTTCTGAGCGAGCCTTCGTTGGATTGGATCTTGTGACTGACAGCAAGGGCCATGTTTTTTTGCTGTGGAAATGGGCAGAACCAGTTCTGGAAAAGCCCGTCTCCCGCACCGCGTTGATGGAAACGGGATACAGCAGTAATCCCACCACCACTGGTTTCGACGCCTGTTTTCTTTCAGCACTACCGGCAATGACCAGAGGGAGGCGCCTATATGTCCGTCTTCGGTGTAAAGCCCACATTCATCACGGTCAAATCACTTTCCAGCGTCCCTTGGTAAGGGATACATCTAGTGCATTAAAAATATGTGAGGAATGGCGACTTTATATTCGTATAGGTTGGCATGATGTTTTGACTTTTAATCATACAGTAGGGATGACTTGCACCATTTGATTCAATGTACTCACTTGGAAAACAAGTTGTATCCAAGCAACAAGATTTTACAAACTAAAAGGTAAATGCGACGCTTTCATAAGGGTGTACCAGGCTTTCAGAATCGTAAGAAATTATAGTTTATATCAACTGGTACAGCTTATTTACAGAACAATGATAATGTTCTTAAATGCAATATTTAAAACCACTTTTATTTGAAGTTTGGAAATGGAAGACAGACCTGGACCAATATACTTCTTTGATCAGGTAACATGAGGTAGATATAGTTTACAGTCATAAATAACTATTATAACAATTGATTAATAGAAATTTCTCTAAATATTTAGCATTCAAGTAAAAAAGACAAACGATCAAGATTTTCGGCTGACCGCCCACCTTTTCCTTTACGATACTACTGTAACCAGCCATCCTTTGAATCAGTCGTTAATAGGTAAGTATCCGGAGACGTTTGTACTGGATTCCTGCTACTTGTAGTACCATTTATAACACCTGTGTTTATATGACTAGGATACATAACGGAGACTGACTGGATTATTAAAGTATGAATATGTAACATGTCGACTGAACAGGTCGGTTGCCGACGGTGACTCTGAAGAAGAGGATGACGACGACAGTGAAATTAAGAGAGAAAAACTGAAAAGGGGAATAAAATGGGAAACGCTGCCTAGTACAAAAAATGATCAGGGATCTGTAGGCGCTTGGGGATCGGGGTTGGAGGACAAGGCACATTTGAATGAGCTTAGAAAAAGAGCTGCTTATCTCCTCCAGGAGCTGGGAAAGTTGCTTCATCAGTGCGAGAGATGCGAGGTAGATTTTTCTTTGCCCCGGGGGCTGATGAATATATTGAATTACACCTGGAATGAGCTGACAGGAGCAGACGCTTATGATAAACGACAGTGGAAAACCCTGGACTTCACAGGTAGGAAAGAGCACAACCTGAAAGCCGCGTTGGCTGCAGCGGAGCCTTCCGTTGATGCACGTCAGACGGACGGCTTACAGGTCAAGACAAAAAACAGAAAGACGGCGGAAAAACTCAGGGAAGAAATCGTCCTGGAATCTCCGTGCTTGCAAAACAAGCAAACGAATGCCAAGGCACACAGCTGTGAGTGTTAAACGTGTAGGTGCATTATTACAGTATCTCATTATTTGCTAACACTGCGTGAAAAAATTAGCGAAAAACACACAAAATGGTTAAATAGTCTTACAATCGCAACTCACACTTTACGTCCCGACAGTGTTAATTAAATAGCCACTTCGTGGACCCCTTCATCTGAAATGAAATGGCACGTTAAACATTTATGACTCAGTGAGTTGTTGCCAGTCATCAAGGGGGCATCTCACGTTACCCCTGACTAGACCGGGTGCGCGGAGGGCAGGCTGGTTTGTATTAGGCAGTCCAGGGTGGATACCGTTACTGGTGTTACGGCGGATATTATTACCTGCTCCACAGTTTTACCACTTAAATTACTTATACTTCTCCGTGAAAACAATAAAAACGCATACCGTCTACTTGCTTGATAACGAGTGCACTGAATGCGATCCATAGGAAATGGTTTGAATGAAATACTTTAAAGCCATATTATGATATTTATGCCGTAATTAAAATTCCTACAATGCTAAAATGTAAACTTTCAATTTCAGCAGAATCAACTGAGGTACCAACCACTATAAGCTTCTCAATATCTTCTGCGCTCTGCAGTGATCAAGGTGCAATTTACTATATATTGTTTCCTCTTCCCCTTCATACAGAAACACAATACTGTCTCCAGGCCGGGACTTAATGAATACCATATTGAGCAATGCTGTCTCCTCATTCCTCCCGCAGGTTGGCTTATTTACCCAGAGCCGCCACCCCGTGATGACCCTGATTGGCAGGCGCAGTGTCAGTGGGTTGTGGAGAGGCTTCAGCCGGTGGTAAAAGCCATGTGAGTAACGTTAATGGTGCATCATACAGGATTTACCTGGCACACAGACACATGACCTTTTTCATCAGATTTTTTCCACAAGTGGTTCTCAATCTCAATTGGGGTGTGATGACTGGTGTGTATGGTGTTGTAGCATGAAATAGAATGAATATGATGATGGCGTCGTTTGAAGTATGCAACATTGTTCTCACTGATGTGCTAGATTTTGTCTTGTCTGGACATCGTTTGAAGTATATGGCCACCTTACATTACGTTACAGCCGGGACAGGGGGCAACTTTGTCTGTCCTGAAGGCTGTCAGTAATAATGCAAATAACAGGCTTGTAGCTGTAATTTAAATGATCTTCTTATCTTATATTCTTAAATGTAACTTCTGGAAATTCTGTCTTCATGGGGCCCCAAGTTTTTGGGGGCCCCAGGTGGCTGCTTCCCTCACCCTATGGTAAGGCCACCACTGTACAAAGGAGCTATTTGTTTTTCTGATTAACCATATGAGTATCTGAATCTTATATTAAAGGATTGATAAAGTATATGGCTATATATCTGTCTCTCACTCTGTCTGTCTGCCTGTCTGTCCATCCGTCCGTCTGTCTGTTTAATCATGTAAGTAGAAGTTATCCTGAAATTAAACTTAGCTATTTGTAAATAAGTCCTCCTCTTTTTTTCTCCCAATGTTAGAAAGGAGCAAACTGCAGAGCTTAAGGAGCGAGGACTCACCAAGTCACTGGTGTTGCGTCACTATGGGGATGACAGGAAAAGAGCCGTGGTCGGTTGCAGAAGGGGAGGTGTTTCCTTCTCTGGTCCTCCTCCACTCCCCCAGATAGTCCAAGAAGAACCATCACTGCCAAAGCTGCACTACAGAACCGATGATGGAACCTCCTTCATCTAGTGTCCTTTCTGGGATCAGCAGTTTTGACTTTGGTTTCCCTGTCATTTGTGAAAAAAAATATCTTTATTAGAGAGGGTCTTTAATCAGTGTCTAGGTTTCGGAGGTCAGCCCCGATGAGTCACTGGACAGCCTGCACTACACAATGCAGGTCCTTACGCTCTACATCTGTGCAGAGTTTTCTGTCATGTAGCAATTAGCTGAATTGGTATCTCTAAATTTTCCATGATGTGTGATCGTGCATCAGCATGACCCTGAATTGGAAATGTGCTTAAGGAAGATGGATAGAAATAAATGCTTCTTATTGGTGAGAGAATCTATCCTTCATATGTGGTTTGATCAAAATACTTTATTTCTTACATCATGTTTAAGCTTCCCACAGAAAGGCAATACAAACATAGAAACTGACCCACAGATGTGCACCAGGTGCAAACTAAGCTAATCATCATCTCTGGGGCTGGATGGAGAAAGCAGGCCCGCATCTTTTCCTTGACTGTGCCAGCTACCCTTCAGGGCGTGTAGCAGTGTGCCAGACCCCTTCCGGACTGCTGTGTGGCGGCTTCTACACCAATGTGTTTGGGGACACTCCTGAGCAGGACGTTCTGGCCACCTTTACAGCATTGGGCTGCGGCAGTGTCACACACCCACTCAGGTAGGACACCTTCCAGTGAGAACATGGAGATAGAAACCCTCATTTTACCACTTGTGTTTAAGTGATCAATTTACTGTTAGTTGCTTTGTGAGGGGAGAATACAAAGAGTAGGATGGTAATATAAGTGGCAGTTGATGATGTCATTATGTCACGGCTCTAGTGGCACAGTGATGGCAACGTGGAATCAGCGCGGGGGGTTTATGTGTGATCCAAATGGGGCTGTGAAGAAGGAATGGATCTGGGGCCTCAGAACCTCATCGAATGACCCAATCCGTATACAGGTTAGAAGGCTCAGAAGAGCCTATGAATCTATGTGCCCTTTGTGTGTATGGGAAGGCCTGGATCATTTTGTCCGCGTTTCCTGTTTGCAGGTGACTGAGCTGATCTCACTGCGAGTACGGAGCCCAGCCTCCGCTACTCTCTGGTTCAGGGGTCCCCAGGAGAGTGTGCAGCTGTCAATCACTCCTCCTTCTGGTGTGAAAAGCCTGGTGAGAAGCTCTGGACCACAACAGCGAAGGGTCCTGCACGTCACCTCTTTTTCAGAGCACTAAAACATTACACTTGCTCTGATATAGGAATCGTTGGCGAAATTGAATTCCCATTGCCACGATTGCATGTGTGGGATTTATGGCCTGCCCCCAATGCTTACAAAATCTCTTACATAGACACTTTTAGAGATGGATGAAGGAAAGAACTGGATGCAGAAAAAAGAAACACTAATTTAGTGGACATGGAGATGTCTGTTTTTGTATTTCACTAGATAGGTATGTTCTTTATAAGGGAGAACTTAATATAATTATATTATAATCCCAGAGGAAGTTTGGAACTCTGCAGTGTTTGAGTTGTCAGAGCGTTGGCGACTTTTCCACACTATGCTCCTCAGCTCTCGGGGACCCCATTCTGTTACTGTTACGTGGTCTTTTCTCTTGTGCCTAAATGCTTCCACTTTGCAATAATACCACTTGGAATATCCAGCAAAGAAGAAATTTTATGAACTGTCATAAATCGCATCCTATGACAGCACCATGCTTGAATTTACTTAGCTCTTTGGAACGATCCATTATTTTACCGATGTTTGTAAACTTGACTGCGTAGTTAGGTGCTTGATTTTATGTGGCAGTGGGTCTGAATGAAACACCTGAATTCAGTAATTAAGAGTTGTGTCCCAATGCTTTTGTCCATATAGTATACATACATATACAAACATACTCACTCACCTTGTTAATCCCCAGAGGGAGATTCAGGACCCAAGTCATCAGATCATCTTTGTTCTGTCAGTGACGTATGAATCTTATTTGTTTGGCTCAGTGTCACTTATGAATAGCTCCCCACACCATTTAAGGCTACATTCTGGGCACAGGTAGCAGTAAGGCCAGCAGAGGGAGTGACAACAGAGGTGACAAACTGTCAGATGAACCGTGTGGCTCAGCGAGGAGGACAGATGGAACAGGAACTGAGACGGCTTCGACGAAGAGCTGGGAGCATCGTGGATTGCTGGTTGGAACACTACCGTGTCACCGTTGGTGTGTGGATTGGGAAACAGGTGTCCAAGAGACTGATTCCGCTGAACCGAGGCACTGCAAAGCCTCTGATTACAGAAGAAATGTAGCTAAAAGGTTAAACATTCAACTGATAAACTTAATTTGCTATCCTTCCTAAAGTTTGTGCTCACAGACCTGCATAGTCATAAATTTATTTATGCTTTTAAATTTTAATAGTTGTAGCCTGTATGTGATTGTAATAAAGGCATCATATTTAATCCTTGTGTCCTTAATCTCTGTGTTTATTTTACTGACTGACCAGCTATATTTCAGGTCTGAAGGTATCAGAATCCCCCTGCAGGACCCTTCTGAAACAGCAGCTCCCATCAGCAGCCCTGACCTCCATTTCCGCTGCTGGTACAGAAGTCCCATACTCAGAGCAGCCATTAGGGGGCAGTGCTGAGGGGCACATGACAACTCACCATCAGTCTGCACCTGCAAACAGCATCCGGTGGGACTTGCCCATCTGCACTCCACTGGCACGGTAATCACTGGAGGAAGGATGCTGAGAAATACTCATATTTCTAAACAGACTATTCCTAACCACATCTGGCCTGGAAGACATCCGGAAAACATACATTTGCATTTATTTATTTAACAGACACATTTGTCCGAAACTGCAGCACCCAACCCCTCCATTGCAAACGACTGGTATATTATGGCTATTGGTGTTTTCAGGTTGATCACTAGATGATTAATGGATAATGCTTTATTTCATTGGTGGCCAACCAGTTGATAATGACCCCGCCCTCATTCAGCAGCAAAATATACTATTCAGTAGCTGTTCAGAGTATTTACTTTGTATAAGTAACTCTCACGGTAAAAAATGGTTGGGCACCCCTGGTCCAAACAAACGTGAAAATGGGGCTTGATCAAAATCAGATCACAATATATGCTTTTAGTTATTTAAAAACCCAGTTATAATGAATAAGAGATTAACAGAGATTCCTTTTTGATTACTGGTTCATTGAAAACCATAGAATTTAAGATTCTCCTATAAAAAGCCCAATCAGGGGCACAGTGTGGGTGACATTTAAAATGTCACTTTGGCCTTCGTTCGGTGTCCTTGTGTCACAGCAGGTTGAAAACCCCATGGGATGAGAAAAGAGGGGAAGCTCGTTATGTCAGAGAGGCTGGGCCGCTCCGGGTGTACAGCAACGTCATGCTGGAGTAAGGCTGAATGCAGTAACGTCTGAAGTACAGACTTCACACTCCTGTCTAATCTTCTGCCCCCTAGTGGAGATGCCAGTATAATCTGTTTTTGTCTGTCCCCTTCAGTCTGCTACTGACCCCAAGAAGCCCAGAAATGCCCCGGCCCAGCCCTGTACTCCCAGACCTCTCTGTGCCCTGCCCCAGCCTGCTACGGGCCACCCTGCTTGGTCACGAGGGGTGCCGGCTGTGCCCCTGCAGTGCCCACCGTATGCCCCTGCTGACGGACCTGGAGTATGACGCGTTCGTCTCCAGCCAGGCGCTGCGCCGTCAGCAGATCCTGATCGTGTATGTGGCCGCGGCGCAAAACCCGTGGTCTGCATCTGCTGAGGCTGCACTGGAGGAGATGTACAGGAGGAGGAACAAGAACAGGAGCATGCCATGTGCTCAGGTACAACTTCACCCATTCAAACAGCCGGATCATTTACTGGAGAGTGATAGTAGTTTCGCTTATAGTAATGAAGTAGTCCGTTTACAGTGTTCATGTGTTACAGCATTGTTAGCATGTATTCTACGCGGTAAAATTCTCGTGTTTTTCACCTGTTTGGCGTTACATAGCGTTGTGTATGCGTCGCCTCACGTGAAGTATACCGCGACCCTTACCAGAACCCTCTTACTCCAGTGCTACCTGGATCCATTCCGCATGGTGAAGTACACGACCCATGCCACAGACTCGCCTTCAGTCTCACAGCCTTCTCTGCTTCAGCAGAGACACAATGTAGCTCCGGGGATGATCATGGTGAGTCGGCCTACCACCTGTACCCACATACCAAGGATTTTTGCTCTTAAAAACACCCAGTCAGCCCTTTGTAATTGAAATATATTACCATTACTGACCACTAGGTGGAAGCACTGTAAATGGTATCTATACTGTACTGAATGAACATATGTGTTTAAAACATCACTGGTAGTCAGGAATAGAATATGAATACATGCGGAAAGAGAACTGGTCAGCTGGCAGCGATGAGCTTTTGCCATTGTGCCTATATGAAACGAGTTATATGTCTGTAACAGGCACATGTGTGTTGGGGGGGGGGTGTCTCTGCACAGCCCTGATGTGTAAAAGCCATGAGTAAACATCGGAAGAATAGCAGGTCTGTTAACGGAGTGTATGGAGAAAAAGCTGAATGTCATCATCCTGACATCTGACACCTGCCAACCCTCTGCTGCTGTACAGTAACCGTTAGACACTTCTGATGATAGGAGAAAAATATTATTTTACCGAAAACACTTTCTTTGAACATTTATGGAATTAGTTCGTTGGCTTGGCAAGAGCCACCCAAAAGTGAGACTTCTTGTCTGGAGGTGGGGGGTGATTTACTTAATGAGTCATTCGGATTGTGGAAGGTTGTCTTTTATTTTGTGAACAGTGTGCTAGAATGCCGCACCGAACCAGCGGGAGGCAAAGGTGTGCTTCTGTTGTAATAAGTACTAAAGCTAATGTCTTTGGCCTCAAGATCATGTAAACAATGTGACAAATGTAGCAACGGTAAGTCAGGACATCTTTGTGAATGATATGAATTACTGGCAACATGAAGATAAACAGCAGCCCAGGAATTTCAGTGAAGGATTCTGAAACAAAAACACTTGTAATAGGTAAAAACATTTCCCCTTTGGTTCGTAATGATTCAGAAATAGAACAACTGTGAATGGTGAATGATAGCAAAGCATATCATCTGGAGGAAAAAAATACAGACTGAGCGTGAATTTCTCTTTTTATTTGAAATTCCAAGGCTTTCATCTGATAACTAGCACCCTCTGACCCAAGAAATGCTAGTTAAGCAAGACTTTAATCAGTCAGGGTGGCTATTTATAACATCCGTCAATTCAATTCCGCACACGAGATGGTAGTGGGAGGGGGAAAATATCCAGTCAGGCATTCATTTGTTGCTGCGTTCAACATTTTGAACATCTGTTACAGGAAGGTAAAAAAAATGCACAAAACACACTTTGTTGCTGACACTGTTTTGTCAGCAACAAAGGAAGACTTAAAAAAAAAAATTAAGGTACTTGAGTAAGAGGAGTGTGTGTGCAGGGGGTGAAGTTCCCACCATTAAAAGCCAATGCTTGTTCTTCGAGTGAAACTGGAGCCGAGTTCTGCGCTCAATGGCTTATTGTGGAGATGGGAATGGCAGTGGTTGTGTTGTGGAGGTGGGCCAACTGTCTGTCTCCTGCACACACAAAGACAGCTCCACAGCACGTGCACACACACACACACACACACACACACACACACACACACACACACACACACACACACACACACACACACACACACACACACACACACACACACACACACACACACACACACACACACACAGACTCTCCATTCATTTGTATGGGCATAACCTTAATCCTATGATAACCCTAACCATTACCTAGTCCTAGCATTAAGTAACCAAACAATATCAAAGACTTTTGGTAGTTTTTTTAGCTTCTTAATTGCATTCACAGATTTTTATAAAATTAATGTTTATATTGTTGGGACCCAAAAAAATGTCTCCAGAAGCTAAAAACAAACAGGTTTTACCACATTATGTGAATGTGGTGAATACAAACCCACACACAAACATCGGGGCGCTCCAGGCTATAAAGCTGCTCCCCCGCATCTGTGAAATCTGAAAATGAATAATCGGAAGTCATGTCTATTTTTAGGGAGCCAAACTCAATCAAAGTTGCGGAGGGGGTGTCACTGTTAGGCCAGGATAATTTGTGAAACTAGAGTCATGTGAGGAGAAGAGGAAAAAAAAAAATCATAAGCAACAACTGTGTCGTCATTTGTGTGACTACTGAGGGTGTGAGACAGCGATGAGAGAAAATCCCAACCAGGAACTAACTGTTGGTTTTACATTCCGAAAAACAGGCTGATTAAACACAGTGGTATTTATCTAACAGAGGCAAACTAAATTCTTAAAAAAGGATGACAGATAGCCTATCTGTTTATTCAGCAGACACACTGACTCATCCAGCTTCCTCTCAGTGGCTTTTTGATGGTTCCTCATGCCTGGTTTCTGCTGAAGACACGCAGGTGACGCTCGTAGTGGCCCACCAACCACACCTCAAGAATCTCAGCTTTCCCAGTATCTCATACGTCAGCTTGTGGTATGGAGTGGTAGAGCCAGGATGGAGTATGGCGAGGTTCTGATGATGAGGCAGAATATGTCGGCGGGGTTGCCACCGTCCAGCGTCGGTTCAGGTGACATTCGCAGCTTCCTCCATCCGGCAGATACAAAACGGGGGGGCTGGTCGAGGTGTGGATGTTTTCATAGCTGTGGGTCCCCCACTCCACCCCCATGGGCTCTCAGCCAAACTAGCACGTCGCAGGGAAATGGGTCCATTCCTCCCACGCCGTGTCTCCCTGTCCGGGCCCCCGGACCGGCTCACTTTCTTCCTTTCCCTCAGCCTACCAGGGTCTGGTCCTTGAACTGACTCTGTGGCTGACAGACAGGTGCTTCCTGGTCTCTGCTGCACACATGTAACCCCTCCCCACAGCTGAAAGACTAAACATCACAGGCCATTTGAAGGGAAACTCTGCTAAAGACATGCAGATGAGGATACAGGCTGTACAGACTATTGAAGATTTTAAAGAGATGGCTCCCTGACAACCACTTCAATGGCACTTCACCCAGAATTAAAGGGGGGGAGGGGAGTTCTGGGAACAGAGTCCCTTTGCTGTGGTGCTGAAGGAGGCTTTTTTGGCTTGGTTGTGTTGGCAGATGTACATCGGTGGGAAGCTGCTGTTTGCAGATTACATAACTGACGATGGCAGATGTTCGTCCGAGGACCTCCAGAAGCAGATGGCCAGAACGCTGGAGGCTTACCGTCGTGGTCATTGCCTGCCTCCTGACTACAGGTTCAGGTACATTGAATTTGGCTACAGGAAGGGCTACGGTCACCTGCCGTCGATTCCACCCGCTCAGGAATGAACACTGATATCAGAAGCTCTTTGCTGGAGTATTCTGGGTGTAGGGAGGATAATCCCTGATGCCACAGAGGAAAGACCAAGTGGCCTGTTGTCATCAGTCCTCAGGTGGGGCGCCCAAGAGGAAGGGGCTGCCAATCCTACTACGCAGGGGCTGGGAGTGGACCAGGGCGTGGGAGTGACTCTGCCAGAGAATAGGGAGCCACAGATGCGCGCCGGGTACTGGTGCCAATCCCTGCATAGACATGTGTCTGCCTGCCTGTACGCTAAGCCTGAGAGGCTTTGCTGAACTGATGCACACACACTCTGTTTCTACAGGCCACCTGTTGCAGAAGAATCAGAGTCACTGGCACTACAGAGGAGCTGGCTGCAGACCGAGAGTGCCCTCGGCTATACTGTTCTCCCTACCCAATGAGAGGAACCTATGCGTGGATTCAGGCATGGACTCTAGCCCCAGGCTTTGAAGACTAGGCCCTGATTTGCAGGCTACACTGCTGCTACCAATTACCCAAGTGGGAAAATGTCTTGGGAGGGAACACCGGGGGTCAAATGAAAAGGGGACAGTGGCGCGGTGTCCTTAAAAGGTTACTTTATTCATCAGATGAGAAGTACAGAGGAACAGCAACTAACTTCACTGGCTGAAGTGTCATAGAGACGGACAAGGCAAACAGGAGGCAGAGAGAAGCACAGAGACCCAGACAGGGAGTCAGCGGACCCTGGGTTGGCTCCTACAGGTTCGGCGCCACCCAGACGATGGAGGCAGGAAGGGAAAGCTCCCGAAACAAAATGATGATGATACCGGGATGGCTGCATTTAGAGAGGATAGTAGCACTGGTGCTGGCTGTGAAGCGGTAAAGAGCTGCCCCGCGACACCAATTGTCCAAAGTGAGGTGGCCAGTGACGTAATATTCCTCGAATCCATCTCATTCGCATGCAAGACTGTTTAATCTGGTTTACCGTCACACCGGAAACTATAAAACAAATGTTTCATTCCTGTATCATCCGATTATCATAATAATACCATTTTAGTGCTCAACAGAATAAAACTTTTGTTAGCAAAAACAAATCCCAGGCAAAGAATTGTCCACCAATTAGTGTAGCTAAAGGTTTATCTCTGTTTTCTTACAGGTGTCAAATAAAACTCAGTTAAAAAGCAGAGGGAGTCAGAAAGAGATGAATTAGAGGATGGCAGCATGTGGGAGTCAGATTCTGTGGAGGATCAGTGATTCACAATAATATTGAGTGAGTGCAGTTGGGAGGACAAAAAAAAAACTAACCCATGTGACAGTAGTTTGGCCACATGCTGCATTATCTCGTCTACCCACAGTCCCTTGTGAAAGACTTTTGTGCACCAGAGTTCTTGAAATAGCATGCCTCACTCATGAAAAGCTTAAGGAAACAGACAATGTACAGATAAAATACCACTGGTTTACAGAAATGCCCTCCCCCCACCCACTGAAACCCCAGACTGTCACTGTAAGCATTCACCCGATATCTGAAGGTCCCATGTGACGACCCGTCAGACTTGCCGGTAAACTTCATAAAGGAGAGCGGGGCCCTCACAGCTGTAGAGGAAAGCGTGAGTGAGATGGCCCTGGAGCGCCGTGCAGGCCCAACAGCATGCCAAACCACATGGGGCACATTTTTAAAGAGGGGGAAAAAAACTTTTTTTTTTTTTTTGATTGCACATTTGGTGAATCAGCTCATAAAATGCCACTACAATAAGTATAGGGCGCCCTCTGCCAAGAGACAATAAGACACATTCACGCGCTTAGTAACATCTTTACATTCGGAGCACGGCTTGCAGAGGAGAAAATGTACCTGAGAATTTTCCATGGATTGTAAACACATTAACATTCTCCTTCCCCCTCCTTCCACGACCCAAACTGCTACTATATATGAACCTGAACAACCCCCTTCCCTTCCTCAATTAGCAAGGCTACCTGAATGAATTGGCAGACCATGGAGGGGAATCCATCCAGCTGTTACTTTGGGGGTTAACCCCAAAATTAGCACATTAAAAAGCAGAAATGTTTAAAATTTGAATCCTCTAATATCCCCTCAGCACTGGCCTGTGGAATTCCTAGGAGAAACATTTGCACCATAAACAGAGTCTCTGAATAGCCAGCAAAGTATAGAAATATGGCCCCCAAATCCTTCAGGAAAGGCAAAGGATTCCACCCAGGGCATGACGACCGGTTTGGGTTAGGGTCCGGACTGAGTGAACCCTACACTGAAGCAGAATCCCTGAGCGGGAGTGGAGAGTGCTTTCACGGGTCTCTCTCTCTCTCTCTGGTGGTAGCTGCCCAGGGGAATTGTGGGAAGGGAGAGCGATGAATGGTTGATTTAGAAGTAATGACTCGTGACGACAACCAAGTAAACTTTTACAAAAATACAGTAACTCTGAAAGGATAAAACAAAACTACATACACATTTCAACACGTCACAAAAAAAAACTAAAAATTGGGTATTTGTTAAGGAGAATTTCAATAAATAACAGAAAAATCCTCAAATAAATATCCTTGCCTACACTGATTTTTGATAAAGCAGACCTGTGAGTTGTCTAGTCCTCTTCCTGTTTGTCTTGCTTCTGTACCAAAGTATACGAGGTCATCCTATCTTCTTCCTGATCATCTTCATCTCCGAATGTCTGCTCCTCCATGGTGGTGAAAGAGTGAGACCGGGCCGCCACTTGGGCTGCGAGGGCGGAGCTGAAGCTGAGGGTGGCCGTGCCGTGTATCTCTGAAAGTCTGTCCATCACGGAGAGTGTGGGTGGTCTCCCCACCAGGGGGCGCCCTGTTCCTCCCTCCCCGTCTCCCTCCCCCTCAGTTCCATCATACTGGTAATGGACGGTCTCTCCTTTGTCATCAGGAATACCTGCGCAGGCCTTGTCCTCTCCCACCTCCGACTGTCCACAGCAGAACTCTGTCTCTGCCCTCGTAGGTAAGGGATCTGATTCTTCTGTGTCCTGCTCTGGTGCCCGATTCTCACCCTCCACATTGTTTCTGACCCCGCCCCCTGGGTCCAGAGGGGAAGGGTCCACATACCCGCAGGGTTCCATCAATGTTGCAGGTGCTATAGGCATCAGGGCAGCTGTGAGACAGATGGGAGAGATCACTGGTAGCCAAGTCTATGCAAGGGAACCAGAGTAGCTGTTTCCAGCAGTATGAAGTCAAAGGTGATGTAATTCTAACCAGCTGTACTAGTGGTTTTCAATTGAACTGATTTTAAATTTACGTACCATTCATTCATCGGAAAAAAACTGCAGATGGTGTAAAAAATGAAAGGTGTTTAGAAACAGTAAGATTAGTATTGTTCTCACTGAAAGGTCACCAGACAATTTGTTTGCAATCAGTAAAACATTATTCAAAAATATACCTAATAAATTATTTGGTGTAGTGGAAAAAAAAAACTCCCAGTTAGAAATGGGACAGTAAATGTTGACATATACGGCCTAATATAGTGCACCATTACACATTACTGGGTCCCTGCTGACTGGTTCCACCGCAGTCTGCGGGCGATGATGTCACGGTATACTGTGACAACACTCTGAGGGCAGTCACATGACCATGTAGATTCCAGCCAAGGCTGCTGGCACTGCGGTACAAAGCCACCATCCACCACCTCCGTGCTACCACACCTGGGTTCAGGGGTCCATGAGTCATTTCATCAAGGCACTTTATCAGTTAAAGGTGGGAGTCAAAGAACTTACTAGAATGTGGCTTGTGTGTGTGTTATATATAAATTACATTATGAGGACATTTGTGATAAAAACCTGTTATTTTGATGTTTACTTTATAAAAATCTATGAATGCAACCAAATAACTAAAAAACTACCAAAAGTATTGTAGCTTGTTTGGTAAGGATAGGGCTGGGTGGGTGTTAAGGTTGTCATTGTTAGAATTAGGGTTATGCCCATAAAAATGAATGGTCTCCACAAAGATATGAATACAAACATGTGTGAGTGTGTGTATTAGAGTGGGTGCCCTCTGTGTCGTGCACTGGCAGGATGTCCTTGTGCCCCCGTACCTCGATCGCTGAAGAGCAGCTGTTTCCACTTCTGCCGCTCGACGTCAGAGGCGCGCAGGCCCAGCACGGACTTCAGCTCCAGCAGGACACGCCGCGACGACTCCTGCTCTCGCCTTTGCTGATCTCGCTCCTCCGAGGTCAGCCGGTCTGAGGCGGAGCACCGCCACTCCCCGTCTGAGTCCGAGTCCGAGGCATACGCCTCCAGCTCCTGTCCGGTAGGAGTGCAGAGGGGTGACAGTCACTCAGCGGCAGGGCCAGTCAAAGCCAGGACCGCACCCACAGCCTGTATCCCATGTGTGCCAACACCCACAACACCTGCCCTGATTACTACCCCAGGTCTGACAGGTCACAGAGGAGCCTTGAAGGAGCCTGAAAGTTAATTTTACCAAAATGTCAGCCATTCATCGGTCATAACTGTAGTATAGCCATACCTACTGGGACACCGTTGGCTTTTCTGAGACACTGTAATTGACCTTCACCAATCGGGGTGGAACTAAAACAAGACCTCAACTGTCCAGGAGGACAGTTTTCTGCTGGGACACAGCACTAGTGACTCGGTGCCGTTTTGTTGTGTGCTGTAAATCTGTGATTCTTAAGTGTGGTATAAACATGAGGTTTTTCTGTTGCATTGGCTGTTCAGAGGCGATTCAGGTTGTCACCTCATGTGGAGTGCAACAGCATAGTAAGTTACACGGTCAGTTACTGAACCCCCCCTCCCCCAGGTCTCTAGAGGAAGCAAAACATGTAATTGTGTCATTAAATGGTCATAAGATCAGGAGCCACAGGAGGTAAATAGTGTCTTACTGAGGCAGCCTTAAATTCCGGAAATCACAGAGAAGCCAGAACACTGGGAATCGGATGAAACGATTGAGGAAGGAGCCGCCAGAGGCCCTGGCATCCCTGCCATGGAGCGGGATCTGGGTGGGGGAAACCAGGCTGTGGGGGAAACCTGTACGAGGAGGATCAGGCGGAGGCGGGACCTGCTCCTCGGGGACGGGGTCTTGGTCCTGGATGAGGGTGATCGGGCGTGGCGGGGGGGCCAGGAGGGTGAAGGTCCTCTCCTCTGGAGACTCGGGGGTTCCTGAGAGAAATGTGCATATTACCCAGAAGGCAGCGTGCTATCTGCAGGCCATGGGAGGTTTTCAGGTCATAATTCCAGAAAACAGGAACTTAAATAACCTAACACCCAGGGACACATTATTAATGGATAAACAGTGCAAAGTATGTCCACAGTGAAGACAGAAGCCTCTGCAGGCTCCAGTAGACGTTTATGGGTCAAACAAAACCAAGGTAGTAATCAGCTTGATGACATGGGTTCTGGGAATGCGGGGGGGTGGATCGACATTTTAATTTTCTTTCGAGACATTGTGCCTCCCCCCACCAAAACACACCCACTCTGGTTGATTTATGGCCCCTTAAGAGTGGCTGTCTCAATAGCAGCAGATGGAAACACTTATTACATTCAAAAACAATAAAACTCCCCAGCAGGATGTTTCCCTGTAAGCTCCGCCCCATCCCCCCCCCCCCCCCCATGTATTTACCCCACCCCCTAATCTAACAGGAGACAGACTGACTCGCCGGCAGCACCCAGAGGCAGTGCCAAGCGGGAAAGGTACTGGTGACATAACACCTTAACACTGCATTGTCCCAAGTCCAAAAGGGCCTCACTGTGACCACTTCCGCTAACAAGGGACATCCAGTCATGTGACCTGAGAAGAACCATGCAAGACAAGGGAGGGTGCCATTGGTGACCCTCAGTGGCTTGTTAATGCCAGCAGGAGGCGGCAATGTGTTTGGATTTTATGTCAGCTGTGAACCCCCCCAAGTTCTTGAACAGATCACATAACCACTGAGCTTTGTGCAAGCTGACATCACCAGGGTGATGTGATAAAATGTGGTAAATAAGGCATCAGAGGAGCGAATTCTCCCTGAAAGACGGACATAGAGAGGCAGGGTGACCCAGACAGTTGCTGAGTCTCTAATCAGGTGGACTGACACCTCTCCATCATCATTTTCTATCTTTGTACACAAAGCATGCTACTTCTCTATGTGCCGTCCCGAACACTGCCGAAGAATGGAGCTCTGAAACCCACAAGGGGCGGGATTATCAAATGGATTAATCTGCTTCCCATTGGTCGCCTTATCAGCTCCAGCTCAGTTAAATCAATCAGTGACTGACTGGGAAATCCGGCCCATCAAGTATGAAACATTTTGCTCATTTGTTCTACTGCCACTGAGGATGTGGCACTGTGGGTGGTCAGGCTGGGCATGGCTTTCCAGGCAGGCCCCTCACCTGGGCAGTTGGTCGCTCGGCACAGCATTCGCTCCACCTGTGCCACCGTCTCCTCCCAGCAGCTCGCGCTGGCCTGCATGTGGGGCTGCAGGAAACGCAGCCTGTCCTGAAGCTCCTGGTAGCCCACCCGGGTCATCTCCATCGTCTCCCGGGAAACCATCAGTTTTTCCAGCTCGTCCTCCAGTATTATCACTCTAGAGGGTGTGGGGTGTGAAGTGAAAGCAAAACTAAACATTGGCATTGTAAAAAATGTCACCTGACAGCATTTCCATGGCACATACCAGAAATGTTCCAGAATCCTCTTCAGTCAAGTGACAATCCCTATATTGTCACATAGCTGTCTTTTTAGTAATTGGCTTGTTACACGTTAGACCTGTCTGTTTATCCCAAGTTTCTCCCGTTAAACTCACATACTCAAAGTATGACAAGCTTCCCTGTGCTGGATAGCAGACATGCAGGAACCCTAAGGGCCAGCCTGCGAAAAGTCGGCAGGCTGCGTACTCGTTGAGAAGGGCCTTGAGGTGGAGCTGCAGGCTCCGGACGGACGTGTGCAGGCTGTTAAGCTCACAGCACTTCTGGCGGGCGCGGCCAACCCGATCGGAGCTGTGCGCCTGCAGCTGCATCTCGAAGTAGCGGTGGAAGTCGTAGCTGCGCTGCAGGTCGCCCAGGCTGCGGGACAGCACCCCATGCAGTGGCTCCGTCAGCCTGTTGATGGCCCGGTACGCCAGCCCCCTGCTGGCACGCCAGGGTGGCTCCTCCTCCCGGCCAGGCGACAGAAGTAGCGCTAGGCGACGGAAGAACTCGGAGCTCTGGCTGACCCACAGCTGGAAGAGCACCTGCCGACCACAGAGGACATTCAGCACGTCATAGGGAGAGTGTCGTCACAGCACGTGATGTTAATCTCTCCTCACTGGACCTGCATCGTGTGGCCCAGCCTGAACCAGCCCAGCTGGACCCCTGTAACCACGATTTGACCCAGTTCTGACAGGCCCAGTGTCAATAACCCCTGACACCAATGACTGGTCTCCAACTGCAGTCCAGGCAGCTGTCACATGACCTGGCAGGCAGCCTGCTATTTAACACAGCTTACGGAAGTGCCCTGGGCCATAAGCGCACACGGGACCAGTGTCAGCATCAGAGTTAAATTCATAATGACAAGGAAAAGAAAAGTAAGTGTCATTACGGAATCCGGTTCCATGGAAACACTGGGAGCCGACATTAGGGTCGAGATGTATACAGGAAGTCTGGCAAGGCTGCAGCCAATAAACAGAACACAAAATTTACCCACATCTGTGTGAAACCCTCACACAGATAATGTTGATATAAACTTTCCCTAAAACTCCCATACTGTCTGCTGTTCTTGAGAAATGAATGTTTATAGTGCCCACAAGATGGGAGAGTAACTGCAAAAGAAGTGAACGTCAGGGACTGAAGGCCCAGCAGAAGAGGAGAGAGGGATGAACAGAAGGAGGAAGGAAATGAGGAAAATGGTCTGAGGCAAGACGTCAAGAGGGAGGTGGGGTCAGAGGTCAGGGGTCGCTCACCTTGAGGGCAGGGAGGCTGTAGTCGTCAGTCAGTTCCTGCGCCTGTTCGTCAGACAGAGGCTCCTCCCCCAGGCCTAGGCCCAGCTCCCTCAGCGGCACCGTAGAAACGTAGTTTGTCACGTTGTCAATCTCCAGGGTCAAGGGGTACGTAGCAGACTGGGTTAAGGCAAGCGGACCTTGGTGTCGGACCCCGAAGCCATCGATCATGAGCCAGGAAGCGCGAGACAGGCTAACAGGCCGCTACGTCCCAACATGCCATTTGTTTCCCTGGGTTCTGAACAACTGAGTCATTTGGAGAGGAAGTCAGATAGAGAGCTTGAGAGGAAGATGACACTCATCCAGGCTGTGACACAGTATGCATAAAAGCAGAGTGCCACTCCATTTAACATAATCGCTCGGGTGAGGAGCAGAGCCGTCCCTCTTGCCAATGTCTACACGGACACGGCGGCTCCACGACACGCTGCCATAGCAGTTATACCTCTATTAGAACTGAGAGGATGGGGGAGGGGGAGAGGGGTGGGTCTTTCTAGAGCTTGGACTCGGTCCAGCTGAGCTGACCTGGTTTTCCTGCCTGGGTTGCCATGCTGTCCAGTGAAGGGGGGGCAGGGAGGCTGCAGAAGGATATGACTTGAGCATGTGGCAGGTGGCCAGGCGGGCAGCGCGGAAGGCGGCTCTCACGGCTTTGTAGAAGGCTTTCCTCAGGCCCAGCAGCTGCTGGCCGCGAGGCTGCCCGGCCTTCTTAAAGGGACAGGCCGCACTGACCCTGTCGAGCAAACTTGGAAGAGTGAAACGTGATACAGACTGTGCAGACATCCCACGGTGGCTCTGTCGCAACACACAGCAGCGTGCTTCCCCAGCGGCGGGTGCGTGCGGCACGGGGCTAAGACACGCTAATGCAGGGCGGGAGGCACACGAGACACCACCGATGGCCTTCGCTGTCCTGCGCATGCAGCTGTACCTCACGCGCACAGGCAGGCAGGCAGGCAGGCAGTCAGGCGGACAGACTGTCTTAACTATCAGTCAGAGCTGGTAACACAAACAGAGATGGGGATGGTACACAGGATATGATGTCATAGGTGGAAGGAAGAAGACGTGATATCAGGAAGCTGGAGGGACAGAAGGTCAAGAGAATGTAAACATGTCTGGAAGAGTAGACATGGAACACGCACTCATTAATTTGACACTATATTACCCAGAACACCCTTGCAAAACACACATATTATAAGTAGAGCTCCTGTACATTCTCACAAATGACTGTTCCATATAACTCTGACAAAACTATTCTAGTTACTGTATATCTATGGCTAATGGGCACGAGATTCCAGTTTGTGGCATGTCCATGTCAAAAGGGATCAAGCACTTCAAGACTCCTCCTGCATGGATCCAAACTGCCCCCCTGCTCCACAGAACCAGTCCCCCTTAATCCTGATGCAGTGAGAGACAGAGTCTTATCCAAGAACATACTAGGTATGCGGGGAGACTGGTACAGCCCAAAAGGAATGGGGCATTATGGGAGAATCCTACAGGAGGTTGCAAGTCGCGGATGGTTTTGTGAGGACTGTATTTATAGTGAAATATATGACAAAGAGCAAGGGACAGCACATGCCCTGGACACAACAGTTGTGATAGGGACAAGGGGAAGGCACCAGTGAGACAGGGACAGAACAGGTGAGACAGGGACACAGAGACAGGCCTGGTGCGACAGGGAGGGACAATGGGAGAGAGCAGATGTGATAGAAACACAGGGACCAGTAAGACAGGGACAGTGCAGATGTGACACAGACAAAGGAAAAGAGCGGGTGTGACGGGGACAGAGGAACAGAGCGGGTGTGACGGGGACAGAGGAACAGAGCGGGTGTGACGGGGACAGAGGAACAGAGCGGGTGTGACGGGGACAGAGGAACAGAGCGGGTGTGACGGGGACAGAGGAACAGAGCGGGTGTGACGGGGACAGAGGAACAGAGCGGGTGTGACGGGGACAGAGGAACAGAGCGGGTGTGACGGGGACAGAGGAACAGAGCGGGTGTGACTGGGCCACAGGAACCATGGGACAGGACAGGCAGTGGACACTTACAGCGTGAATCCGCGGGAAATGACCTCCGTCTCCTGGATGAGCCGCAGCGACTTGCGTGCCAGGCTGGTCAGGGTGCGGCTGCTGATGGCCAGCTGTTCCAGCTTCTCCTGCTGGAGACACATGGTCTTCTGCAGACATGTTGCCTGCCACAGGCTCCGCCCCCGCAGCACAGCCAGGGCCCCCAGGAGCATCAGCAGGGACAGCGACGCCGCCAGGCCCAGCCCGTTCTCCAGCACCAGTAGGCCCATCAGCACAGCTACGAAGCCCACAAGCACGGACACATCCCTGGGTAGAGACAAGTCCACACATGAGCTCCCTAGACAGCCCCGTCTTCTGGACAAAAATTCCGGCAATTATCCAAGGTCACAACACATATCAATCACTGGACGGGAGTTTAAAAAGCAGCAGTTTGTTTTTAAAACACCTCAGATCACTGGGGCCAAACTGCCAGGCAACTACACAAAAGTGTAAGATCCTTCACAAGGAACCAAGCAGGAAAAGCAGAAAATCCCCAGCTGCTAAATGGATGAGAAGTGACTTTGGGAAGGCGTGCAGAAATGCAGATGGGGGCCTGACACTGACATTTGGGGTAAAGGAGAGAATGAGTCAGAAAACAGAACAGAAAAATCCACCCATCTTTCAAATGCCTATCCAGTGCCAGTGCAGCGTCTCGGTGAGGGAACCTGGTCCATGGGGAGCCGGTATGGCTGCGGGTTTTTGGGATGATCCATCAATCAGCCAATAATAAAACAGTGGTTCCCAACTCCAGTCCCGGACACCTGCTGTTATTGGCTGACTGAGAGGCCATTTCAAAAACTGCATCCACACCAGCCCTCCGTGGATCAGGTTCCTCTCCAAGACCTAGAGCCTAGAGAGGATATAAAAATGCAAGGCTTTTATGAGCAAGGTGTTAACCTAAGAGAGGAAGACGACAAGATAAGAGGATGGAGAAAAGGACACTGAACAAGAAAAAGGAAGGGATAGTGAGAGAGGTAGACAGAGAAGATGTTTTCCGAGCCGTACCAGAGGGAAGGTGTGGCGAGGAAACGTGGGGCAACAGTATGAGGACGGCTGGGGGAGGAAGACGACGAGCCCGTGGTAAGGATGCTGGGGTCCAGCAGCTCGATGAGCTCCACATCTTCCTGGAGGAGCACGTCCTGTTCCAGAATGGTGCGCAGCGAGTACTGCTGAAAAGCCACGTCCTGGAGAGGAGGACGATGGTCAGCGAGCAGGTGAACATGTGTGTACACACACACACACTCAAGAACTCTTGCTCACTGATCAGCACACTGAGAGAGACATGTTCAGCGAGCATTACAGAGACAGACACATACTCACCCATCACCACAGAGAGAGAGACACGCTCACCGATCACCAGAGAAAGAGAGAGAGAGAGAGAGAGGGAGAGGGAGAGAGGGAGGGAGAGAGGGAGACCACGCTCACTGACCACCACACTCAGACACATAGACACATGGACCATCATATACACTTTGTCTTTCACTGCATGTTTCCATATGTGCTGCTCAGATACAGCAAACCCATTCCTAACAATTAGGGTGAAACATGACAGCTGTAGCAGTAACTATAAAAAAAAAAACTTAAACTTATAATCCCCCTTTCCCCAGGAACTGACTTTGATTTTATCCATTAATAAGAAATATACCAGCATTCAAAAATGAGCCATTTCCTAATCTTACACTAACTTGCTGAAATGCTATAATTCCGCGTGATGACAACACAGAAACATGCCAGATTCGAGCGCGGCTGCTCATTGGCTGTTGGCCCGTCGTATCCGTGACGACCCTTACCAGCTGTTGCTCCAGACTGTCAGACATGACACCTTGGTGGAAGGGGTTCAGCTTTCTCACGGCATCAGCCAGTCTCCAGAATAGGCTTTCCTGAAAGTTGGGGGGAGGGGTGGAGGGAGAAACCCAGAGGGTAATGATCTTCAGAGCTCTTCCAAATCCCTGCAAAGGTCAGGAGACCTTAAGCAACCAGTGGCAGGACTGGCTCCTCAGGAAATAAGCTGTCTGGGAGTTCCCTGTGTCGCCAGACCCACAAAATCCTAAGTCAGCCTGCTAAACCTCCAGCAGACCCCCGTAACCCACACACTGCCCCCTGTCAACCCCCCCAGCGGCCAGGCATGCACCTACTTCACCAGGTCACAAACGAAGGCTTCACCCGCTCAACATCGCCCGCGGCCTTCAGACACCGTCGAACCACCAGAGCACAGTGTTACCGCTGCGTTACCATGGCCACAGGGGCCACACATACGGGGTTCCGTGTTCCTGGCCGGCACTCCGTCTCCACACAGTGCGGGTTTAGGGTTCCACCGGGGGCCCCGGTGCACCGCCGTGAGGAACAGCCGCTTTCAGGAGCCAACAAAGGGCCTCTTTTCATCTGCTGCTCCTTCCATTTACTCTCTCACTCCGTGCCTCCCCCCCCCCCCCCCGGACTTTCCACAGTCCACACACACACACCTTCACAAAGCCCTTAACTTGGCAGGCTCTGAGTCTACACATAGCCTCATACAGGCACACACACACAAGCAGCCTGCTGTCTAGCAGACTGTAACGGGTCACTGAATCTCAACATACAAACAGACTCACCAACTGATTTTCTGAGTTTCCACAGCTGAAGGTACGTAGTTTTTAAGGATAATGTATTTATGTATATATGCACACAAGTGACGGCTTGATTGATACCACTGTGGACTAGGCAGTTCGCTTGACTGGTCTGTCAGCCGATCGCACTGACCTGGATGTGAGGACACAAAGTTATTGATTATCAATTCATCAATTCCAGCCTGATATAGGACCAGAGATGCATATTGACTAAAAGCAGAAAAAGCACTTTAATATTTAATACATTTCATCCATAAAGTCTGCAGGGTGATGTATTAGTCTGGAAGCCCCATTCTGACTCATTATACCACAGTCAGGGCCCTTATGGGAGAGAAGGTCTTGTAACTCAGACGTGTGCGACCTAAATGCATACCAACCGGTACGACATAAGCCTGTCCAGAATCAAGGGTTCAAGCTGTCCGCCTACTGGCACAGTTAATCTCTCACATACTTTAGGGATCACTCTGCGTGTGGGATGACTTACAGCGATGGGGGTGTGAGGACTGGGGTGTGTGTGTCTGTGAAAGCACACTGTCGGGTGGGTGGGGAGTGGTGTGGAAACAGACTTCTTGAGAAAGACCAGTCGGGGGGGAATTTTTTGGCAGCGATGACAATATGGGGAGATGCTCAGACAAACGGTCTGAAGGCTGTGGAGTGAGGCGTGTCTAGATGTGAAACCCAACTATCTGCTGAGCTGTGAATAAGACTCACACACATATGCGCACACACGATGCCACACCAAGCAGAGTGCATCCCAAACAACCAGTCAGCGTGCGATTCTCACGTTTATCTTGTCATAAGAACAGACAGGTTCTGGTACCATGCGAGTACGGATCCGGTTTCATAAACTAGAACTGAAGACAGCCCAGACGGTAAACGCCTAACTGATCTTAGATCAAATTTATGGGTGTGGCAGTTTTCGTTCAACCTATTTCATTATATCTTATCTTACTCTTCCTTTTCTTATACTTCAGCTATGCATATGTGTAAAAAACTAATTTCCCAGTCGGTCATTAATAAAGTACATCCATCCATCCAGTATGATCTGAACATTGCTCTACTTACCTAACCCAGGGGTAGTGAACCTAAGCCATAGAGAGCTGCTGTGGATGCAGGTTTTTGGGATGATCTCTCAGTCAGGCAATAATAAAGCAGTAGTTCTCAAACCCTCTGTTATTGGCTGACTGAGAGGACGTCCCAAAAATCCGCACCCACACCGGCTCTCCATGGAACAGGTTCCCTACCCCTGCCGTAACCAACTGACAGTGGACCTTCAGGAACAGCATCGATCGCTTGTGTCAGCATGTCTGGCTGAGCAGATGTGTCCTAATGCATATTGCTGGTAATGAGTCGCTGGCAGAGGCCAAAGAACCTGATTCTGTCAATCTGACCCTGAGGCCTGTGTGTGTGTGTGTGTGTGTGTGTGTGTGTGTGTGTGGGGGGGTTGAGATCTCCCATTTCAGCAAGAATTTATGCAAACACACACAGGTGGATACGAAAAAATACACACACACCCCGTTTCACCACTTCCTGGAAAAGGATTTGGATTCTGCAAGGCAGTACTAAAAACACGAAGATCCGGGCCGTGGAAGAACCTTCCACTGAGCACGGGCCTCAGATGGCACTGCTGGGTCACGGATACTAACCAGCAGCCTGCGGCAGGTGCCTCCATGTGCTCCAACTCCTCCTCCGCCGCTCCCACGCCATTCTGCGCCTCATTGCCGGCCTGCGGCACGGTGAAGCTGCACCCCCCATTGGGGCTACTGTCCGGCCACTCAACTTAATCAGAGTCACCTGGTGCCTGGGACCTGGGTAGCCGAACCCCCACCCCCGACTCACTATGAGAAATGGGTAATCCGTGCTGCCATCTCAGTCTCTTTCTCTCTCTCTCTCTCACACACACACCGCTACACACACACAGATACGCCGTGAGTACAAATCTGTGTTGGATAACAAACATCCCCTCCAGGGCTTGATTTAGACCCGGCGAGCAGGTGACAGAGAGGTCTCCATATGGTGACACTAAGCACCAATGCTGATTACCATCGCCTCTCTACCCTCTCACCTCATCAGCACTCTTTGTCCACCATACAGTGCACCTCGCAATCCACGCTTTACAACATAAAACCATTCTTCCAGCTGCATGCTGGCCTTCTCAAAATAAAATAATAAGACTTATATGAAAATGTATCTGCCTCCCCCTCCCCCAATCCTACCCACATCAGAAGCCACGTACTAAACGTCACAAATAGGTCACACCAGGAGATGACTGCAACAGCCTGGCGAGGAAGAGAAGGGGAGAGAGGACAGGAGACTGGATGGGGCGGGAAGAGGGAGAAAGAGGGAGGGAGAGAGAAGGAGGGAGAGAGTGAGAGACAGGGGAAGAGGAGGGTGGGGGTGAGTGAGTAAGTCAGGCCTCACGGAGTTTTTTGGACAGGAAAGCGATGACAGGATTTAGGAAGACTGGAGGGGAAACAGCAGGGGGCGTGAGTCAGGGGCAGCGGGGGCACTCACTCTGGGCGAGGGGGGGGCATCCTGCTGGGGGTGCCCCTCCTCCCCTTCGGGGCACCGTTCTTCCTCCTGTGAAAGCGACGGACATGCCTCGAAGTCTGTGTGGCCTAGATCCTGCAAGTACTGGAACAACGGAGAATTCTGGGGGAAGGTGGGGATAGACAGTGAGTGAGAGAGAGAGTCTTTAATTTAACACAAAACTCCAAAATGTGCTGTCCTGTCAGAGCTTACATTCAACACACAGGCAACTGGAGGGGGGAACAAAAAGAATTCAACATGCATTACAAAACATTTCTGTTGATTCAGAACAGACACAAACACTCGCAACCCTCACCATATACAATCCATCCCAGGCATTAAAAAAATCGTGCTTAACACAGAGTGAACTGCTCTGAATAGCTAAACACTCCCAATTCACAAATGGACTCAAGCCTTCGGAATACAGAGTATCCTCTGTAAGGAATCCGGTCCAGATTGCAGGTCCCCGTGGATTTCTACAGCTACAAAGTCTTAAGCTTTATTTTTGCAGCTTGTGAAACCCACATTTAAATTTGGGCGCAAAAGAAACGTTGAACTGAACTTGAGATCATAACAAAACATACGATCATCAAAATGCTTCAGCTCAATTTGAGTTCATGCATCCTGGCACTGTCAACAGAGTCACGACTGTCAAAAGCATCAAGATCATCAAATGATTCAAGACAGCTCAGTTGTAGTAACAAGATTACACAGATCGTACAGATGAATGGTGCAGTGTAACTGGGGAACCGCATGCAAGCAAGAACGGGGCTTTCAGCATAACACAGCAATCCATGTACAATCAACTGCTCTGCAAATGTAACATGGGTCCCAAAAATCATCAGTTCTCATAACAGAAACTACTTCAAATCCATATTTTCTCCCACAGATGTAACACCCTTTTTATTATGATCCTTTAAAGAATTAGTCAAAATGGCAGCATAAGAATGTAAATATTATCTCCTGCAACTAACATCTATTTAAGTGGAAGGATGCTTCAAATCACAACAAAGTGTCTGATGATACAAAACACATCACTGCTTCTGTTTTATCGAACAACAAAACCAGAATGGCAGGCAAATGAACGTGATCAGAATACCTACTAACATGTCCTATAAAATGGTACAGCTTAGTTAACTTTGCCTTTCAAAAATGAATGCTATTATCCTACAGTGCACAACACAAACTTAAGCTGCTGGGGGAGGGTTTTATCCGGGCTGCGAGGCAACAGCACCGCTTAAAACAGCTCCTGTAGCTGCAGCAAGAATTCAATGCTCTATTTTACTCCGTAAAAAAAACCACAGAAACACTGACCCATTTTCAGCCCAATGGAATTCATCTGAATGCGATGCGCATGGTTTGTGCACGGTTTAGGGCTGGTGAAGATGCTGAGCAGCCGACCTACCGGCCGGTTCACAGTCACACATTACTCCTGATCATTGTCTGTCTCCGCTCAATAACAAGCTAGTGACCCGCCCGCAGAGGCGGATCAGGCGACATGCACATATGCATGACAGCAATTCAGAAATCAGCGCAAAGAAAACGCAAGTTTACATATAATTGCACAGCCAGTCAGCCAGCCGCCAATCAGACTGTCAGATTACCATGCGTGGTAGCTATGAAGTAACGGGGACTGAATGGGCAGCGACGGCTAGCCGGCTATCACATCCAGCAAAACTACCACGATGCAATGACAACCCCGTGTCGCCCCTCTCCGCCAGGCCAAAATGCACGATTATTTTCGTGCGGTGACTGCCCCGCGACCTGCACAAAACGCGCACGGCGCCTTCACGTAAATCGTAATCGCCGAACACAAAACGCCGCACGAACCTCGAACACCACTTCTTCATCAAACTCCTCAGTCATCGCTCCTCGCCATGGGCATCCCGACCCAAAGGGATTGTGGGATTGTAGTCCGAGAATGCCGAAGGGGAACAGCGAAAAGTCATGCAAGCTCCGACTGCGCAAAGCGTCGACGCTGTGAAACTCGGTTTCCCATCATGCAAAGCGTAGCTCTTTTTGGTTACGTGATTAGCGTGGGGTGCCCCTAGTGGACATTCTTTGCAATTAAGACTCAATCAATAGCTAGTCAAAGGAGTCCCGTGCTGTAAATCCGAGCGGGCTGAGATGAGTGGCAAAGGAAAACACGGAAAAGTGGCTTAACCTATTTAATTCTCAGAAAAAACAATATTATTACTCAAAAAGTCGTATGGAGTGTTTTGGAGGATTGGCTATTTTATGGATGTGGAACTGACAATGCGTTCTGGAAAAGAAAACCCAAGAATTTACAAGGCATCGAGTTCACCCAGCGAGTTATTCATGGAGTGAGAAGTTCTGGGAATCATGAGCACAGGTTTGTTCCACAAACTGCTTTAATCGATTAAAAAAGTTGCGCTTTTTGGATTGGGAAAAGGGTCTAAAAGTTACATTCGAAATACGATCGATTTATGGTTGCAGTTTAACAGCCAACTCAAGTTAATGGGTGCACGGCATTGTTAGCACGGAGGCTAAAACGCTTTGTATTGCTTTGATAGTTGGGAAGCAAACCTACCTTTTCTTTATTCGCAATCTTATTTATTATGTGTCTATTTTTTGACATTACAAGCAACTCGCCTCCCTCGCTGTCACACTCACAAGTTTTATCTGTAATACCCGTGCATGTGATTTTAATGGACGGAAATAGTCAATTCCATCTAAATGTAAGTAGCCTATGCTAAGCAGTTGAAACTGCCCGGTTTGAGATACAAATACGTTTTGAGCGTTTTTTTAAAGATCTATCCTGTTGTGGGGCATTGTCTCTCAAACGCGGTGATTTGCGTGGGTTCAGAGGGAAATGTGTGCCTGCGGGTTGTTTTTTCTTTATTAACTCTTAATTGTCGCTCATTTGCATATGTAACTCCCTGTCGGTAAAGTAAATAATGTGATTTAAGTGAAGTGATCTTATCAGTGTTTCCCCGGATTTCGTCGCGATGTTTCTATTCGTTGCGTTTCTAATGTAATTTTATATCCCCCCCCCCCCCCCCGATAGAAATTTGAAGTATTTTGCAAAACTTGATATCTGCGTTTTAACACTTCAAATAGAAGGAAACGAGTCTGATAAAGGTGCTTTTATATGCGTCGTTTAATCAAACACGTAAGCTGACTGTGCAGTGTTTATTTTTATATTTTGTAAGCGTTTGGTAATTAGTAATGCAGAGTTTTAATAGCACATCCGCTCGATGAGCGTGTGCTGTGGGTGCCGAGTCTGGATGAACAGGCGTAACATTATGCCCCATGATGGTGTACAGGACACCGCACCTCCGCCGCCGCACCTCCGTTCTTATTCCAGTCCCTCAAAGCTGACATGCATGCATCAAATTAATGTGTTTGAGCTGTAAGTTTTGGAGGGTGATCAAAGTCCATGCTGTCATCAATTAGAGTCTATTTAATCTGATGCAAGGTAAGCTATCCCTGTACAGTCATTGAGTTTAGTCAGCATTTTGCAAACTGTAAACTGTGTAGATCATAATTAAAAAGAATAAAATGGTATTTCTGTAGTACAGGTTCTTATAAAGCTAGTTTAGCCGTGATCAGCAACTTTATGGCCGTGGGGGAAAATATATTTTTTTCTACTAAAGGCTGTAAATTTAAAAGAAGCTGAAACTGAGTGTCAGGGTTTCCAAAATACGCCTTGTAAATTAGATAATTATAAAGCATATTCAAGAAAGTAATTATTAACCTAAAGGAATTCGTGAGTGGGAGCCAAAATCGTGAGTGGTGTGAAAGATGTGAAGTAAATACAGAGGTGTCCACAGTTTCCACACACCCTGTTTTATCCGCCTTGCCAAATGCAGCCCTCCGCTGTGGGATTAATAAATCATCACAGAATAAACACCGGCGACTGCAAGCTGGCGACCGGTGCGGCTCTGAAACCTCGCACCTTCTGCCGAGTCCGGACGGTCGATCGCCAGAAGTCCGGTCCGATGGACCAAACTTGGTAACCAGGTGCTTAAGTGCCTTAAATAGAGATTCCTGGCTTTGGCTTCCGGGTAATTGTTATTTTTTCCCCTTTGTGGCTTTGCTGCTGGTGGTTTTTAGGATGTTTAGTGGTGTTCTGATTCTGGTACTGGTGTCGTAGGCTTGCATTTAGGTGAATTACTGTCTCTAAATTGTGTGTGTAGTCCGAGGTGGACTGGCATTCCATCCAGAGTACCGCGTGCTTCTCGTGGATAGGATTCAGGCTCATGGGACTGTACCTGATAACAGGGCAAGCAGAGTTTATTTTGGTGCCGAAACTATCTAGCTCTGTTGGTCTGCAGATGAGAGAGACGTGCGATAACCTCCGCACTGCTGACAGGCAGCAGAAATCCTAATCTCGCCAAGTAATTCAGTCATGACAATGTAATTAAATTCATGCTTTGCATTGTTTTTCATAGTATTGTGGTTTAAGGAAGACACAACACTCGTGATTTAAGACTTCTGCTTCTTGCTCAGTTGGTTTTGAAAGTTTTCTAAGGACACAACATAAGATGCCTTGATATATGCTGATAAATGTTTTGTCGGGGAGACCTTCCGGTTCCTTCAAATAACAAAGGTTTTATTTGGAGTTTGTTCTGAATGCCGGGAGCGTTGCGGTTCTTTAAAGGGGGGCGGGGCACGCGCGGTTCCGTTTGCGTGCCCGTTACCAGCAAGGCATTTATTTCAAGGATCAGTGCGGGGAGGGTGTGCTGTGTCTCCGCCGAACTTGCTAATTTGCGTCCTCCTACGTTGCAGATGATTTCCTGCTGTTTTCCTTGGTGTATGTATTTCTTTATGGGCTTTTTTTTTGTCTTAAAATGTGCCTCTTAATTTTTGTACAAAAGAAAATGTTTTTCCAAACGCGCTTTAAAGCTTGCGCTGTACCACGCATAATGTGGAGTTTGCCATCAAAGCGCTCCGTCGTTCTGAGGCAGCGTCTGACTTCAGTAACGGTTATTTTTAGACGACTGGACAGACTGCACTGTTGTTTCAGACTTTTTAGTTTTAAGTCGAACTAAAAAGGGTTTAATGAAACGTGTCATAAAAGAACCCCAATGCCGCTGGGTTTGCACGAATAAACAAACAAATCCCTTTCCCCTCTTGATATTTTTTTTCCAATTTCGACCAGCTGTCGTCCAATAACTCTTCTCATATTGTTATTTGGAAGGCTCTCTGTCATAAATGACCTCTGGCGACCCCGTAATCTCATCTCTTCGAAGGCACACGCCTTGCGCCGCGGTGTACAGTAAGGAAAATGGAAACTGGGCACTGCTGCTTTGGCACATGGGGTACCAGATGCTTTGTGGTACTCGGCTGTTCAGTGGTTAGAGTCCGATAGTCGACCCCGTGGTTTTTTTCAGTTGATATTTTAACCTGCAGGTCTTGTTTTCTCCCTAGATTTTACTGATATTACAGTATTAAGAATGTCTTCATTGTGTGAATGTTAATATTGTACAGACTACCCCCAATTTACCACTGGGTTCCATTCCGAAAAATGGGTTGCGCGTTGAAATTACTGTATGTCGGAATAGGACAGGGGTGGGCAGTCTTATCCCGAAAGGGCCATTGTGTTTGCGTGTTTTTGCTGCAACTCCCTAATTAGATTACTAATTACGGGACTGATTGAATGAAGAGTCCTCACACCTGGGTTAATCCACAGTCTCTAAATTCTGCCATCTCTGTCACCTCAGGTGTGAAGAAGCCGCCCGTGGCCCCCAAACCCAAGGTTATCCAGCAGCAGAAGCCAATACCGCCTCCGATCGCCCCGAAACCAGACATCGTCCTCTCACACTCTTCTCCAGCAGTAACGAAGAAGGCGAAGCCAGCAGTTGCACCTAAGCCATGCCTTCCCAAAAGCACTGCTTCTCCGGAATCGAGACCTCTTACCCTAAAAGGCATAGTTCTAACCTGCGCACAAGAGAGCACGGACACTTCGGAGAACCTGGGCCTTCTGAACTCGAAAAATGGAATGAAAACTCAGCTGAAATCGGACTCGGATTACATCATTCGGACTTGCTCCTGCGGCCAGGATGGCTGTGTACAATGTGAACGCGTGGGGAACTGCAAGTCAACCGGAACGACGATAGACCAACTTGACAAGCAGTGGGAAACGTGCCAGAATGGCGGGATGGAAGGGTACATCACACCGTCATCCCCCGTTCCCAGGATTCAGAATGAACCTGAGAATGGCCAAGATAAAGTAGGGAACAAGAGCCAGGTGCTCAGTGCCAGTTTTTTGGAGCAGAAATTAAAGGATGTTTGGGTCCAGGCAGTATCCCCCAACACCTATCATCTTAAGCATAAACCTCAGGGAAAGCCCATAGTGCCGAGTAAGTCTGGGATACCGGACCAGAACCTGAATGACACTGTAGAACCCAATGTAAAACAGATGTTCCCCGAAAAATCTTGGAGTGATTGCAATGTCAAGCCTTCCATCAATAAAGTCGAAGACTTATCTGGACATGTGGAGAATGCATCGGAGAGGGATGCTGATTCTGAGCAGATGCATCATAGAGTCTTGGTTCCAGCGGCTCCTCAAAAGCCTCTGCCGATCCCCATGCCGCGAAAGCCGAGAAAATCTGCGTTACTTAGGCAGGCTGGTGTTGATATAAGCTCCCTGGAGATCAAGGAGCCAACTGAAATGGTTCAAGGAGTGACTAATGAAAAGTCAGCCCCCTGTGATAGTCCGTGTCTTTCTTCCAAAGTTCTGGTTCACACACAGTGCGTCTCCTACTCCAAGAACTCAGGTGATGATCACAAACATTCTTCACCTTCTCTAGAATCTGCCGTGTTAGAGGATTTGAAGCGACCAATACCTCCTCCACGTAGGGCATCACTTACACCTGAACTCGACAGGGCATCTGGCTTCTTTCTGCATGGGAACTACACCCAGGATGAGGGTGGTGATCATCACTGGGGGGGTGGTTTTATGGATGAAGTTGGGGACTGCGGTGACTTTCCTCCATATCCCATAACGAGGAGCCTCCCCAAGAAGCTCAAGTTAAGCTGCAATCTGCCTTCCTCTGTGGCAGCCAAGGTGTCCTCCTCCACGGAGGAGGAGAGCTCACCAAAAGTTGCCCCGAAAAAGCCACAGAGACACAGCCTGCCAGCTTCTGTGTTGCTGAAGAAAGAGCTGTCAGATGAGGCAGAGGAGAGCGGCACAAACTACGAAGATAGGATCTACGAAGAAGCTCCTGCGGAGGAGGAGGAATCTGATGACACGCCAAAAGCGGATGAGGGGGAGATGAGAGAGCTTCCGGCTCCCCCTACTGAAAAAACGATATGGAGGTTTCCCCGGCATATGGTCCCATTCTTCATAAAACAAGCATCTCGGGGTTCGAGCACAGAGCCACAGCGCAAAGCACTTGCCTTCCGCTTGGGGAAGCAGAGGGCCAAGTCCTTCTCGTCGGCAGATCTGGACCGATCTGACGGACAAAAGAGGAGCTCGTTCAGGAAGATCCTGGAACTGAAGCTCTCCGTGAAGATGCTTCCCAAGCTGCTGGCGAAGGGGAGCCATTCTCTGGACTGCACTTCTATCGAGACGGAGCAGTCTATGGATGAGGACTGTAACGGGGCCGCTCAGGACCAGGACAGGACCCGGCCCAGGGAACGCAAGCTGTCGTGCCCGCAGATCGCTGCTGAGCCTGATGTGCACCGGGACGAATGCCAGTCAGGCGCGGAGTATGAGAACCTGCCATTCTATGAGGAGATACCCGAGTACATGAACCTGCCATTTCTGAGTGCGGCGGGGGCACTTGGTGGCTCGCATGCCTGCTTCACGTGGCAGAACTCATCCAGCATTGAGGGCGACGACGAGGACGGGGACATTTATGAGATTCAGGAGCCGTACGAGCCTCGAGAGAAGTTTGCAGCTTGCAAGAGGTAACGGGACAAATGGGCTCATCAGTTCCATTTCCCATGTCTTATGATCTCAGAGTGCATCTTGCGCATGTGAATCTGTGTGTGTCTATATATGAAGACTGTTAGCAAATAGAGTTGCGGATGCTGCATATTCTTAACCCGTCTGCATTGGCTTTTTTGAAGTCGGCCTTGTGATTTTGGTGGTGGTAATGCTGATGAATGAGTCCGTTCCCACGCCCACCCGGGTTCCCTCCCCCTCTAGGACCAGTATGGGGAACAAGGGGGGAGCGGATTATCTGGGGGGTGTAAAGTGTTGACTGTGGAGGAAGACGTGAAGAACAATGTACTTTATTCTCTTGTAGTTTGACGGGCAGCTCTGGAATTCAAAAACATGTTGGTTGTTTTTTTTTCTTTTTTTCTTATTTAAAGCCTGTGAGTTTGTTTCCTTCTGGGCTTTAAGCTGGTGGATGTCCGTCCTCATCACACCTCAGGCTGTTTCTAAAAGTAAGCTGAAATTAAGTGTTGGAATTCCTGGATTGCGTGGAGAGATTACGCACCTCAAGGGCATGTGATGGGTGTGTTACAGAAAAGTGTGCTTTCTGGGGCAGTTTTCACCGGCTGCCCCTCCCCCGCCAGACCACCTCTGCGAGTTACCGTCGACGGTCCCCTCCGCGTGAAAGCAGCCTTCACCCTCGTGCTGCTGGACCCGTCTTTCCTGTGGGTTATTTTTGGCCCCGTGAAGCAGGAAGCTTTTCGAGTGACGTGCAGCCCATGAATTTTAGCTTGGAAAGAAAACGTTCCCCATGTTCCCGTTCTGGGGGTTTTTCTCCAGCTACCTCTCGCTTCCTCTTCCCGCCCCGTTCCGTCCTGACCTACCCCTCCCTGCTCCCGTCTTCTGGAAGTCTGAGAGCGCGGTCAGCTGTGGGCGTGATGGAAAAGGCTGTTTTCCAGCAGCTTGGCCGGCGTCTCTCTCTCTCTCTCTCTCTCTTTCTCGTTACCCCTCTGCAGACACCTGGCCTATGTGGGCCACCATTCAGATGAATGGCGAAAGCTGCTCTAGGCTCTCGGTATCTTGACCCTGCAGGCCATGCCTGCCTTCCCATAATGCACTGCAGGGTCCCGGGTGGCACTGAAATGTGCCCGCTTTCTGTGCAATTTGTGAAGTGAAGCTAGTCCCCCTGTATCAGTAACACTAACTCTAAAGCTACCATGTCAGCCTCATGATCGTTCCGATAATCTGTCACAAAATCATTTAACAATGGCTTTACGTCAAGTATTTAAAGGAGACTAAGCTAGCTCGCAGTAACCAGTCATAGATAATGTCTTGGGATACTGTTTCTCAGTCATTCTTGGCTCCATCCATTGAGTGCCGCATATGTTCGAAAAGGAACTCTAACACATGGCTTTACTAAATGTGTTCTCCTGGTGGGTTTGATTCCTGTCATATCTTCGTATGGCCTTCAGTAGCGTATCAAGTCTCTGAGGGTCCCGAGAAATGTTTTTAGTGAATCGGAGGCTTGTGTGTGTGTGTGTGTGTGTGTGTGTGTGTGTGTGTGTGTGTGTGTGAGAGAGAGATTTTGTATTTATTACATTGTGGGGATCAGAAGGGAAAACACAGTTTTTAAAAAAATCTGTGATTGCTATCAAAAAAGTAAAAATGCCAATAGTCTGGTATGTTGTTTGGTTACGTACGGTTAGGGTTGGGTGGGGGTTAAGGTCGTCATGTTCAGTGTTGGGGGGTCGGCTGCAGGCCTGGTCACTTCCTCGTTTGCTCCTGTCGTCTGGTCTCGGACTCTTAATGCCCCCCCCTTTATGTGTTATCTGATCTTACTCTGATGAGCGTGCTGAAGGGGGAACTCCAGGTACCCCAAGCAATAGCAAGTCAAAGTACATGAGGATGTTTTGTCTCAAATAACTAAGTGTTTTGTTTTTTTTCTTTGAGCACCGTGAAGGAGCTGAAAACTGCATCTAGATTTCGATGGTAAGGTTTGTATTGACTAGTCAGAGTCTGATGAGCTCAGCTGTGGAGGTCCGTGTAATAAAACGTATCGCTCATCATCTTCTTATCTGAGGGCATTAATCCTGCAGAGATGATGGGATGTGGGGCATCTGAGGAGTCTGCGATGCTCCTGGAACACTTCCTCAGAATGTTCTGTGTGTGTCTGATCGGGGGTGTGTGTAAGGTGTTTTGTGGTTTTCTTTCTCGGGAGTTTTTTTCTCTGAAGCATTTAGCGGGTGCCAGTTTATATAACGGCAGCCAGGCGGTAAACAAGAGGGGGTTTGTCCTTGTCCCCACAGTGTGGGATGCCTGTTCGGGGGGGGGGCGGGGTAGCAGCCACACAGCGAGCTTCCAGTAAAGGTGAAGCGGCAGACCCTCATGGCTGTCCATCCGACTGCTGACGACCAGAGAGGAGCTCCGCAGGTGAACCATACATGTCATGAGACGGGTCGTTTCCATGGTGATCCTGATTCCTGCCTCACAGTTCTGTGAAGCGGTCCGAGGATGACCGGGGCTGTCCTGACAGGAATGCGGCGCTAATGAGCCGTGGACCGAGACCGTAAGTGTGCCGTGTACGCTGTCCTGCTCTTTGGCGGATTACAAACCCGCTCCGTGTGCTTAGTGAGCACAGGATGCTTTCGCTTTGAATTCAGCTCTTGTCTGACTGGGTTAGTTTGGCTCTTTCATGATAGTCTAGTTTCACTCGAGCGGCATCTGTGAGATTGTGGGGACTGAAATGGAAGTGCGAAGGAAAGTTGCCTGAAGGTGAAGCAAACCCATAAGGCAGAGGCCGCATTTGAACCCGAGATCTGACCATTTGTGGGAATGCAGCGCCGATACGTTTTTACATCGCAAGACTGACGATGAGAGCGATGCTTCCCCCTTTCGGCAACTAACAAGCGGCCTTTGTGATGGACCCCGGGGCCCCTCACTGGGTTTGTGACGGACCCCATGGCCCCTCACTGGGGCCCAGTTTCCCCCCTCGTCTGCTCCCCGCCCCCCCGCCCGAGGTGGAGAGCATCGCTGAGCGTCCGGCGGCTTCCTGCCTGAGGGGTCGCCAGGGGCCACGTTCTGTCCCGGGGGGGGCCTTTCACCGAATGTCCTGCCTTCCCTGGTAGGGTCTTCTCAGCTTTTTGGAAGCTGTCCAGGAGTTTTTGTTTGCAAGGAATCATCGTTTCCTTCTCCTCCCTGCCCTTGATACAGCGCCAATGCTGAGCCGTACCCCGCCCCCCTCCCCTGTTCTGTTTTCCATCGCTTCTGCTGGGCCTTCCCTCCTCCTCAAGTGTGCTCTTCATGGCCGCTTCAGCCGGAATTGCCGTTCTGTGCCTCTCGCTCAGGCAGGACGCTTGCTGAGGCTGATATTACATGGTTGGGGGAGGGGTGGCGTTAGCTCTTACAAGGTGCGGCCTTTGGGTGTGTCGCCACCGCTTGCAGACTCCGGAGCGGCGCTGGCAGGATGACCCATCTTGGTCCTGCTCGTCCCAGCATGCTCGACTGCTGCTGCCCAAACACGCCTGGCTGGTTACTGGGACCTCATTTGCTTTCCCAGTCAGATCAGGTTATTTTGCACTTTTTCTGACCCCTTTTGTTTGCCAACAGTATCGCCAAGCACTTCAGCACCTGTCCTCAAGATTTTTTTTGTTTACTGTAACTTTTTAAGGTTACTTTTGATACATACTGTGCATATAGTGCCTTTACCCATAATGCATTTCCTCAGCGATGATGCTGAAGTAGCCATACTGGAGTCTCTTGCTGTATAGATCCGCGATTGGTGGCGCCGTGTGTTTCGGAGGGGCCGCGTTGCGTGTCAGCTGCCAGTGAGGCCCAGTCTGCCTTCCATGGAAGGTAGGAACGTTCCGTGAGAATAACTGAAACATCAGAGAAGGTCGGGAAATTCCGCTCGTTTGTGCCGGAGGCAAAGAGAGCCTCATGTTCTTGTTCTGTGGAGACGCCATCAATGTGCTTGATAATCTGCCAGCATCATATAAATAGGGATTGCCTTGTTAGTGTCAGGTAGGATTGAAGAGTTTGAGTGTTAATCGCCTTTTTCTGGTTGTGTCTTTGAAGTTGCGCCCATCAGAGTTGGGGGGAGGGGTGGGGGGGGTCACCTTTCCCTTCCTTCTCTCAGCATCAATGAGGCTCTTCCCGTTTGTCTCTCCATGAGTGTTTGTGTTGTATTTTCGTTCGCTCCTCTTCCGTTTGTGGTCACCTTGTTATTTTCTCTCTCCAGTCTGTGGCCGGTCCGCGTGTCTGTTTCCGTGACGCTCACCGGCGTTTTCCTGTTTTTCCCGTCAGGGCATCTCTGGAGGAGGACGATGGACGCTCCGAGGAAGAGGAAGTCCCCGGCAGCTCGGACGAGGACGACGACGACAGCTCCGCCTCCAGCAAAGGGGAAGCGGAGTCACCCGGGGATCAGCAGGTGCGACTGCCTCCGTGTTCCTGTGGTCGTCGTGACATTAATCTTTGTGGAAGGTCTCCTTCCCGCAGTGGAGCGTATAGGAGGGGCCCTGTAGGTAAACGGATTGTGCCTGCAGACGTGATCCTCTACAGGCAAAAGTGACCTGGGCTGGCACTGTGAAGATGACCGTGCAAACGTCCACAAACGTGTACGAGTGAGGAGCAAGATTCCTGATTAGCAGTGGGTTAGGGGTTTAAACCTGTGTGTCTGTGTGTGTGTGTGTGTCACTAGATTCTCATTAGCTTTGTGGTAGCCTCCCCCCCCCCCCAACACTGTAATTGTGGCTATGACTTGACCCAGTTCAGTGCACACTTCCAGTTGTTAGTCTTACCGCCACCCTGCTTCTCCTTTCTTCAGCCTCCGTCTCCATAACAGCTCCCCCTTTGATCTTCAGTAGCTAAAACCTTCTGAGCGTTTCACAGGAGACTTAGTAACACGTAGAGCCCAGCATTACACCCCCCCCCCCCCGAATAAATCATGCTCTGTTGGCTGGAAAGTGTCTTTAAAAACCGGCTCGGTGATGCCAGGCTGGCAGGGACTTCCTGCTTTGTGTTTGGGTTGGCAGCGAGGGTGAGTTTAATTCCTCTTCCTGTTGGATGTGCTTTGACAGGCTGAGACCGATATCAGATGGAGAGGGGCATGTGGATGGTGTAGACCCCTTGCCAGGGGGGGGGGGGTGCAACCCACAGAACACCAGGGCCCCTCTTACACCGCAGCACCGTGTCCCAGGTCCACTCCTGTGAGACTGGGGGTGGGGGGTCAATGATAGCATTACTGTTAGATGATAAAAGGGCAAGGCCGTGCTTCTCCCCAGCTGAGGCAAAAATAACCCAGGAATGTGTTCTGGTTGGCCCACACTGGCATGCTAATCCGTGTGCTGACCTTTGGTCTACAAATGGCAGAGAAACTGTGAAATTTCACTCACTCATGCCTGAGCTTTTAGTTTTTGTAAGATGTTCACTTTCTAGCCTTTTGGAAATTGACTGAGTGGTGGATCCCCATCAGATGGAGAAAGACGTAAACGCAGCTTATCGATGCCGGCTTTTGAATTTTGGACTTCTTTTCCAGTCTCCCCTGCTTCCTCTGTAATCGTATTACCCGCCCGCCCGCCCCCCCCCCCGTCACACACACGCAGCATATGATAGAAGTTATACCAAATTAGCTTGGACCTCAGTGCGTGAAATTCGATATTCCTCAACAGAGCGATAAGTCTTCGGGCCAATTGCGGAGCAGCAGGGAGATGGACATCTGTGGCAGGGGTAGGGCACCTTGCTGCACCCCCTAGTGGTCATCAGTCACGTTTACACAGCCACTTCTCGTCTGGACAACTCAACTGGACAGGCTCATGCACAGCTGTCTCTGTGGGTTCGTTCCTGTGATTGGAAGGCTGATTGTTCAAATACTGTTGCCACACCTGTGGGCCTTCCAGCAAGGCCCATAACCCCCCAAAATGCACCGGGGGGGGGGGGCAGATAAATCACTGACCCTGTGGTCAGACCCCAGGCTTCGCTCTGAAATGTACATGTGTGTCTCAAAGGAGAGCATGATGGGATGTGTGTGTCTCAAAGGAGAGCATGATGGGATATGTGTGTCTCAAAGGAGAGCATGATGGGATATGTGTGTCTCAAAGGAGAGCATGATGGGATATGTGTGTCTCAAAGGAGAGCATGATGGGATATGTGTGTCTCAAAGGAGAGCATGATGGGATATGTGTCTCTCAAAGGAGAGCATGATGGGATATGTGTAAACAAAGCATTCCAATGTATGGTACTGTGCAAAAGTCATATGCCATCAAAGAAAATGTGTAAATTATTATGCTGTTATAACTATATTACGTCTGTAAAGGTATATTGGCTTAGCCAATTCAAAAGCTCTCCTATAGTCATATAGTATTTGTGGCGACCATCCAGTACACGCATAAATTATTCCCCTCAATCACTAGCACACCTCAAAAGGGTAATCGATACCTTATTGACTTAGTTAGCTAATTATGTTAAATGCCTGAGCTAGAGGTGAAATTTGCGAAATCCATGGAATGGCTCCGGTACCTCTGAGGGGAGCTTTGGGACCTGAGGCGGTGTTCATCTAGCCATCCTACAAGATGTCTAACATTTTGGAGAACACAAATTTGTCAGTTTTTAGTATTATTATTAATTGTCATACTTTCTAACTTCAAATTGTTTTTTTTTGTGAGCACATATGCCCTTCCTACTCAGATAAACTGCTTTAATTAAACATTTTCTAAGACTTTTGCATGGTACTATGGCTGTCCTCATATTTGTGCAAACGCATAGTTTTATTCCAGTTTCATTCTGTTGCGTTTGGTCTTTCCTACCAGAATGAAATCGGAGCCAAGAAGACGAAGGTGGCCTTCATCGCCAAGGAGATCATGAGCTCCGAGAAAGTGTGAGTCTCTGCCGCCGGTCACCGAGTCTGACGGTCAATCCCTGTGTGAGACCCCCAAGCTCACGTTACCCGTCTCCCCCCTCCGCAGGTTTGTGGACGTGCTGAAACTGCTTCACATTGTGAGTATAGTGAGTGTGCGTGTGCGTGCGCGTGCATGCATGCGTGTGGCCCCTTTGTCTTGTTCTCCCGTCTGTTTGGATTTGCTGGTGCCCTCTTGTTCTTTCACTCATCCATCCACCCATCTTGTTTAACCACTTCTGTGTTGCGGGGTCCCTGTCCTGCAAAGCATGGGGCCCTAGCCAGGGGGCGCCTTCTGGGAATCTCTCTCGTTCTTACTTTATTAGTGATTGTAGAAAGCAAAACAAAAGCAGTTGCATGGACACTGTAACCTTTTAGTCATGGAGACAGCAGGAGGTCATTGTGACCCCATTTCTGCCTGTGATTGCCCTTTTCTGTTTAAGCAATGAAATGAGTGGGGGGGGGGGTCGTTTTGCCACAATAGTGCAGCCCCCCCCACGAAATCCATAGCTGTTGAGGTGGAAAGGTATCTGTGGCAACGGGTCTCACCTCCCCCGCCCCCCCCCCCCCCCCCCCCAGCCCCAGCGATGCGTGACAGGTGTGCGGGGGAGTTGTGTGAGTGTAGGGTTGCCCACAGATGAATGATAGGGTTGGTTGGGGAGGGGTGGGGGGTGTTTCTAGGGGTCCGGTTTAAACACACAGCTTTGGAAACTTAAGAAGAGCTTCATTGGGACGCCCCTGCCCCCCCGGGGTACCTGTGTTAACAGCGCATACCGGCTTCAAAGGGCTTCTTGTTTTGTTTCAGATTGTTGAGATTTGGGGTGGGGTCTTCTCCGGCTCTGTTTGTGCAGCGAGTCACACCCCCCCAGCCCCCATACATGAAAAGCCTGGCTGGGGGTCAGCTGGGGAGGTTAATTTCCACAAGGCTGCACACGTGCCTGAGTTTAGGTGGAAGGGATTGCTGACCACGCACCTGTCCGGTACAGTCTCCCTCCAGCTTGATGGACGTGACCGGCTGGGCCACTGCTCTGGGCCCTGGTGGCTGTTTGGGGGGGGGCGGGGTGTGTGACAGCCCTCCTCTCCAGTGGCTCCTCTGTGGACCGCGCCGACCTTCGGCCTGTATTTTCTGTTTTCATTATTATCATCATTATTTTTGTTTGACAGCCCGTGTGGTCAGTATCGCCCTCGGCGCCGGCCTTGCACGTCTCGGCCCTGTGAAATTCTCCTGCCGTTTCATTGCACTACATTACATGGATTTAGAAGACTTTTATCCTAAGCGGCATGCAGCTCAGGGTCAGACGGTCCCTGGAGAACAAGCCACTGGCCCACCCCCATCTTGACTTGGCACTGAGGGGCCGGGGTTAATTCTGACCGCAAATTAGACAGTCCGGCCCCAGGGACTGTGGTCACGACGTCCCCCTAACCCCGCTTCTGAGGGATTCTTGGAGCCTGCCCCTGTGTAACTGGAGTGACCTGTGATGCGCGAGTCTTCTGGGGGTGGTGTCGGCAAACGAGGCCCCGCATGTGTGTTGTATTAGGCTGCCAGCTGGGTGCCTCGCCTCCCTGCCTTGCCTCGCCTCCCTGCCTCACGCCTCCTTTAGCCCCGTGGTTCCCGCGGTCACTTGCCTGTTTCCGGATGCTCAGCATTCCTGCCGCTTTTATGCATTTCGGCGGTGAGGTTTGAACAATAGCCGCACTACAGACTTGGCTTCGTTCGGAGCAGCGAATCCCCAGACTCATTTCAGCCAATTTGGGAAGATGCTGTTGGCAACAGTCTCTGCCATGATGGACTTGCTGTCCTTCTGCACAGATCTGCACCAGTGTTTCATATGTTTGTTGTCTATGTACAGCAGAGGTTCTCAAAGTCCGGTCCAGACCCAGCCGGTTATGCTGCTTATGAATCAACATAGTTAATGTAAAAAGACTTTTAAAGTACAAAAATACAATGTAGAACCACCAAGCGTTGCACATACAACTCATCATAACCCACCATGACAGAGAGTCGAAATGATCAGTGAGATATCAAATGTTATTGTTCATGTTCATGAAATGCTCTTTTGTTATTGAAAATTGTTCCAGGCCACTGACTTTGAACAGAAATCTGATGCGGACCTTTGATCAAAAAGCTTGAGAAGCGCTGATGTGCAGTTTGTCTCGTTGGTGGCGTGGGCCTGGGGTCTGGGGCCTGGTCGCTCCCACGAGGATGTGGCATTACTGAGGGCACTGTCTCTGAGTCACACCTCGTGAGCACGCCTGGCACATTCTCACAGTCACGGCACAGAAACTATTTTCACCAGTCTGGCGTCACAACACAGAGGAAGTACACGCACCGTACAGCTATGACCGTAACCATTGAAACCGTTGAATTTTAGATCGCATGCCAAAAGACTGAAACGTACAACACCAGAGGTGTGAGTGACTGCAGCCTTTCAATGCCCAGCCATAGTGATGGATGCTTATTCCCGATTGGATGTTTCCAACCAATCAGGATCTGACTTGGTCCGACGAGACCACCGCTTGCTCTGCATAGCCTATGACCATCGGTTTCCCCCTCGCCAACTGACTGTCACCCGTGTCCCGTGGCAGGACTTCAGAGACGCCGTGGCTAAGGCGTCCCGGCAGAGCAGCAAGCCAGTTATCGAGGAACGGATCCTCAACCAGATCCTCTACTACCTTCCCCAGCTGTATGAGCTCAACCGGGACCTACTGAGAGAGCTGGAGGAGAGGGTGGCCCACTGGTACTGGAACATTCCGCTGAAGCTCCCCCTTCAGCTTCACATGTGCCTCAACACACTACACCAGTGATTCCCAATCTGGTCCTCGGGAACCTGGGAGGGAGCAAAAATGTGCACTGACTCTGGGTCCCCAAGAACCGGATTGGGAAGCACTGCACTATACACTTGTCCCGTGAACTTGCAACTTGGAGTGTCTGGCCCATTAACTCCGGGACGCTCCTTCAGTCAGCGCCCCCCGTTTTTGTCCCCCCAGGAACGACCAGCAGCAACTGGCTGACATCTTTGTGAAGAAGGGGCCGTATCTGAAGATGTACTCCACCTACATCCGTGAGTTTGACAAGAACGTGGCGCTCCTGGACGAGCAGTGCCGGAAGAACCCGGGGTTCGGCGCCGTGGTGCGCGAGTTCGAGGTACGGGCGCCTTACGGCATGCGCGCATTGCTGTGATGCTGGCGGGAAGCTTCCCCTTCTGCTTCAGACGTAATCCTCCAGCGTGAATGAGTTTGCTTCCTGCGAAGACCTCGTGCACGTTCGCCCACGTTTCCCCCCCGAAGCACCAGGCCGCTGATGAAGCCCCTTCTGTATGAATAAGGTTTAAGGAACAAGAAGAAACAAAGTTTGTGCTCGTAAATTTATAATCGCGTCGACCTTCCTGGCTGCGTCACAGAATGAATACACCGAGCACATGAGCCTCTGGGTGTGTGTGTACAGCCTACCCAGGGGATGGCGACTTATGATGACCTCATGGGTTTCTCCCCCCTCCAGATGAGCCCCCGGTGTGCCAGCCTGGCTCTGAAGCACTACCTGTTGAAACCTGTGCAGAGGATTCCTCAGTACCAGCTGCTGTTAACAGGTAGGGGGCGCTGTTGCAGTCAGTAGGGTACAGTGCGTGGGTTTGTTGTGTGGTCAAGGCTGATGTCGGTGCAGCTCGGCTCTGATTAGGAAATTGCAGCGGGGGGGGGGGGGGGATTAGTGTGTCGCTGGGGAGTTAGTAACCAGAGAAGCCCTGAGATGAGCTGATCAGCAGCCTTGAGGGACCCACACCGTCTCACAGTCCCTCCTTTCACCTGCGTCGCTGACCTCAGCCGCCCCCCCCCACATCCTCCCCATGCTGCCTAGGTGCAGGAAGTGGGTGTCCAGCTCCGCGGAGGGAGGGAGCACGTGCCGTTTCTCCGCCTGTGGGTCCGATTACAGCCCCTCACAAAAGGCGTGTTTTAGGGAACCGAGGTTCACGCAGAAACCTGAGCCGCTGTTTCAGCCGATCTGGTCTGTGGTGGTGGTGGTGGTGGGGGGGGGGGGATCACGAAATACAGCCCGTATTGAAAGGCCAGGACTTGCTGGAGTACACCGTCTCTCGTTGTGCTTCCAGCTAATGGCCGCCAGAGATTTGTTAATGTGTAAAACAACAAGTGGTTCATCCATTTAAAAAAAAATAAAAAATCAGAATCAGCACTGCAGTCCATCTTCCCAAGTCACCAGGTAGCAGCTCTAGTCAGATGACAAAATCTGTTTCATCTGCATGTCGGAGGTATCAGAAATGCTGGAAAATGCATTTGCTGTGAGTTCTTGCTTAGTTTGGGGATTTTTTTTCCTGCTGTTGAGGTAATTCAGCAGTGGGCAGAAGAGTTAAGGTAGCTTTGCTTAATCCTCAGTGCTAATGCATAAAGTGTGCGTGGGTGTGAAATGGTGAAATAGTTTTGGGCTGTGATCAACGCAGTGGTTATCTACTACCACCTAGTGGTCCACTGTTGAATTACACAGTGGCTAGTGGCCACCTATGCTGCATGTAGGTCAGCATGTGAAAGTTCTTTAATAGTTTAATTGTTTTTTTCCCGCCGGTTTTCATTTCTAAAGTGGCTGTTTTTTTTCCAGATTATTTGAAGAACCTCCCTGAGGATTCATCGGACTACAAAGACACTAAAGGTAATGTGCTCATCGCTGTGGGAATCACCCCCACGTCTGCCAGCTGCTGTCAGGAATAATCACACCTTTCTGCATCTCTGTCCAAACAGCTGCACTGGGAATAGTGAAGGAGGTGGCGAACCATGCCAATGACATCATGAAACAGGGGGTACGAGAACATTTACCTACCACCCCCACCCATGATCATGTGACCATCTACACCCTCCCACATGGAGGTAGACTGAGCTGACTCTCTCTCTCCTCACCTCAGGACAACTTCCAAAAGCTGATGCAGGTCCAGTACAGTCTGAACGGTCATCACGAGATTGTTCAGCCGGGAAGGGTGAGTCCCAGTCCGACCCGTTCCGCACCGCGGCTTGTGGCCGTCACCATAGCAACAGGCAGCGGCTAACAAGGCAGCTGTGTGACCCCACCCCCCCGTCGATGTCCCCCTGTGACAGGTGTTCCTGAAAGAGGGTACCTTGATGAAGCTCTCTCGCAAAGTGATGCAGCCCCGCATGTTTTTCCTGGTGAGATCCCGCCTGTGGGTGGAGTCAGAAGGATCGCTGTGCTGTGGTTGGCTGTTCAAATGCATATAATGCATATACAAGGAAGAGAGACGTGTCATTCAGTGTATAGTTGATAAGGCAGTGTATGCAAACTTTTATGTATACCGAATGTCAATGATCGCATTGTCTGATAACAGGACTCAATCATCAGTAAATAATTATGCTTGTATAAAGTTTAAGGTTTACTTTTTATCTATGGTCAAACAGCTGTTGTGCTGATCTTAACTTATGTCGTCATACCTGTTTAATTTGCCTTCCCCTTTGCCCCCAGTTCAATGATACCCTTCTGTACACCACGCCTGTCCAGTCTGGCCAGTATAAACTGAACTGCATGCTCTCCTTGGCAGGGATGAAGGTGAGGCTGATCTACCCCTTCCCCCCCAAAAAAAAAAAAAATCCAGTAGGTTATATAATGAGACGTAGAATATGTTTAAAGGTTGGGTATTTGTAAGTAGGTATGTTAGTCCCCCCCCCACCTTGTGAGATGATCTGTTATACTCCTGGCATGGCTGAATACGAGTGACTGAGCTGCAGCGCCTCCCGCAGGTGAGCAAGCCCAGCCAGGAGGCCTATCAGAACGAGCTGAACATCGAGAGCGTGGAGCGCTCCTTCATCCTGTCGGCCAGGTACCCACCCCCCTGCTCACCCCATCCTGAGCCCTGCACTCCCCTGACGCAGGAAGTGTGTGGGCCTCTGATAGCATCTGACCCGCTTGGCACATGGAAGGGGGGGTTTCCCAGCTGTGTGTGTGTGTGTGTGTGTGTGCGTGCGCGCGCGTGAGTGAGTGTGTGTCTGCCTGCCCGTCTGCTGTTCTTGTGGAATTTTAAGTCTGGAGTTTATAGATCTTTCCGGAAGTTTCTGAGTGGTCCCTAGCTCTCCATGCTGTAAATGTATAACTTCCTGCTTCATCCTGTGTGTTCAGTGTGGGAGGGGGGCAGTGATGATCCATCCATCTGCCTACTCGTTTTGGTCCAGCTTCGCAGTTTCACTTCATCCGATCAGTAACACAATGGCCATGTATATATATTTCGTTCAACACTTTGCTTATAAGTCTTTAAGTCTTGGTTCTTGCTATTAGTTTGTGTATTTTAGAGAGTTAACTTCTTGTAACATATGACATATATTTCTATAATCAATTTTATTAAAGATTGATAAATATAGTAAGATGTTGTTCAGTAAATGATTAGGAAGTTTTATCAGTGCATGTGCACTTGCGGTTTCATTTACATCGTTACCTCCGACCACAAGTTACACTTTAGGGACCCATTAAACGCGGTTTAACCTGCGACACAGTCCCTCAGCGCTCCGCTGGAGCGAAAGGCCTCGCAGTGGCTCTGCAGGCGGACGACTCACCAGCTCTGTCCCCCCCCCCCCAATGGCAGCTCTGCCACGGAGCGGGACGAGTGGCTGGAGGCCATCTCCAAAGCCATCAACGACTACACGAGGAAGAAGATCACCTTCATCTCCAGCAAGAGTCTGGAGGAGGTATGGCACCCCCCCCCACCCCAGCCCAACGCCCCCCCCATGGCCGCACCAGGCTGACCTCGGGCCTTTCCGTTACAGGCTGACGGGGCCGGCCTGGACACTGGAGCCCCACTGGGCTCCAAGGCTCCCATCTGGATCCCCGACCTGCGCGCCACCATGTGCATGATCTGCACCTGCGAGTTCACACTCACATGGAGGAGACACCACTGCCGAGCCTGCGGCAAGGTCAGAGGTCATGGGGGAGAGGTCAGAGGTCATGGGGGAGGGCTCAGGGCTGTGGTGGCACAGTGCGATGAGTGTAGGCCTCACACAGACTCTCTACCCTTTAATAATTACTGTAGATTTGTCATTTCTAATACGCCATCTGGACCAAATGCCCACTAGCCTGCTGTTAACCTTACAAGTAGTTTTATTGGGTTTCATGTCAGGATTACAGAAGTTCATCTTCTTGTATTACCCCAAAAACCTTCCCAGAATGCACTTGGCCTGGCGAATCCTGGTTAGCTTTGAGTGTTAAGCTTCCCACGGTCTCCCGCAGGTGGTCTGCCAAACGTGCTCCTCCAACAAGCACTACCTGGAGTACCTGAAGAACCGGCCGGCCAGAGTGTGTGACCACTGCTTTGCCAAGTTGCAGAAGAAAAGTATGACCAATCGTTGGGCCAAGGGTGTCTTGGAGGGGAGGGGGGCAGTTTATCCTACCGCTGTCTTCAGTATGCCATGGAAACTCCTGGAACACCTACTGCACCATGAGTGCACCAGCCTAAAGAAAGCAGAAGGTTCACAAGACATTGCTGTTCATGGTGATGAATAATTGATTTAGTCACATGCCATTTCTATGGTGCTGCCACATGGGGGCGGTGTCTAGCTCAGTGGGGTACAGTCTGGTGCCCGTGTCTGCAAAGAGCTTAACTAACCCAAACTGCTCTGAGCCCAAACTGACTCTCAGCTGTGTGAACATGCTCTCCATGACAGACAGACACAAGATGGGATATGGGACAGAATAAAGCAGCTGTGTGTGTTAATGTATAGTTCGTTTCTTGGTATCCCTGAGCAAAACTGAAGTGCTTTGTCTTGATTTTGTCTCGCCAAGCTGCTGTTCTTCCAAATGTACGTGTGTTCTGTACACTAAGTGCCCTCCCCATTTCACTGGGTGCAGGTGACCTGGCCACCCCCACCGCGGTCTCCCCCAGCGGGAAGTCCTCCTCAGGTGGCTTCTCCTCAGTCCTGAACAGCATCCCCTCCCGGAAGCAAAAGAAGATTCCAGCAGCCCTCAAAGAGGTCAGTCTAATGCCCACGTCATCGCCACCCGCATGTTCTCCCACGCGCCGGCGGGAAATCCAGCGTCTGATCCCGCGCTCGCCGGCCTGCTCCTCAGGTGTCCGCAAACACGGAGAACTCCTCCATGAGCGGCTACCTGCTGAGGTCAAAGGGCAACAAGAAGCAGGGGAAGCGGCTGTGGTTTGTCATCAAGAACAAAGTGCTGTACACGTACGCGGCCAGCGAGGTGAGCCTCACCTTCAAGCTGCTTTGTGGCTTGAGGTCAATTACTGGTCATCATCAAATGGTAGCTAGATTAGGTCCAATTAGGGGCCTGCTCTATGTCGACGTTCTGCCCCCCCATAATGCGCTGGCCCCCCTGCGTCGTCCCCAGGATGTGGCGGCCCTGGAGAGCCAGCCCCTGCTTGGCTTCTTCTTGCGGGAGGAGCGCGCGGAACCCGCCCAGAAGCTGCAGTTCAAACTCTACCACAAGAACACGCTCTACTACATCTTCAAGGCGGATGACCCGCACACGGCCCAGAGGTACACGGCGCCCCCTAGTGCCTCGCTGTCAAAAAAAGTCAATTCAAAGTATCTCCACTGTCACCTTCGCCTCTTTTAGGGGTGGCCAGTCTTATCCGTAAAGGGCCGGCGTGTATGCAGGATTTTGGGATAACCTTTAGGTCAGCTGTTCAAACCCAGGTGTGAGGACTCACTGTAGGCCAATCAGTCCTCTAATTAATAATCTAATTAGGGAGTTGCCGTGAAAACCCACATCCCCTACGGCCCTTTATGGATAAGATTGCCCACCCCTGAGCTATACCATCCATGGCTCATACAGAGAAGCTCTTTCAGTCTCTGGTGGGAGTGCTAGACGAGGGCATAGATCTGGGCATGGGCAGGGGGGAGATGTCCCTACCAATATTTTGGGTAGTACCATGTGTATAGGGGTAATGTTGAAACCAAATCTAATTTGGTGCCAGAAAAAAGAAATGGAATATAAATTTGAAGGCATTTAAACACATTTTCTTTTAACTTTTATTTTTACTTTATGTACTTTTTATGTATCTCTGTATTTTTAGTAATTATTTTGTTAATTTTGTTAAACAGATGGATAGAGGCGTTCCAGGATGCCATGATCCTTTAACAGTCCAGTTCCTCTCCTGCCAAACCTCGCAGACGGAGCGTCTAAGGCCCGTCTCGCGGTAGCCGTCCTGCCAATGGTATGGATGATCTCTTCCCCCCCTGAGCACACCCCCTGGAGGCGGGGCATGCCGATGAGTTACGAACAGCTCCACAGTATCTCCGAGGCACTGAAGAGAGGCTCTGCCCTTTGGGAAAATCGCTAATACTTTAATAAGTTGAGAAATAGGGTGCGGTGACCGATGTCACTCTGAACATGAACGCTTTGCGGTAGACGACAAGTCTTGTCCGCTAGATGATCCTAATGATGATCCTACTGGTGCTGTAGTTTTATATGTGTATATAACTACTTATTTAAGAAGGTAAGCCCTGTTGCAGGGCCTTAGTCTAAGTCGATCCAGAGCTACAAGCCAGTTTGGAAGAGATGATGTGAGGTTTTTCAGCTCTTAAGGTAAGAACTGTTGGGGTAAAGACATATCCTAAAGGTGTGGGTCAAGGGTCAAAGGTCAAGTTCAAAAGGGTGTACGCGGAAGTGTTGTGGAGTCCACGATGGGGGGCAGGAGGAGTTCTTCGTCTGGTAAACCTTGTTTTGTGGAGCACTGACGTGTTCAGATCAGCAGCAAATGGCCGTCCTGTTCCAAACACCGTTCTGTCCCCCCCCCCAAGAAAACTTGTTTTTAACTGTCCTTTTAACTATCCTTTGAAGTCCCATTACAAATGGAGAATTAAGCCAGACTTTAATGATGTGTAATAACGACGTACTGGGGAAAAAAACTGGAAATAGTTCATTGTGTATTTGTGTGTATAGCCAATGTGTAATATAAACAAATATATTTAAAGTATTTTAGTTAATTTTAAATAGATTCTCATAACAGGTAAAGGGGCTTGATAAAGCAAACACTGTTTTGCCTAATGATTTTACAGAAATCTCTGAGCAGTTCGGTGGGTTTCTATGCACTAACAGTTTAAACACTGCTGACACTGAATTCACTGTGCCTATGCGTGTCATGAACATCACAGTAGTGTTTAAAACAAAAAAAACACGACATGATGATTAGTTTGAGTAGAATCTGGTGGGACTCTTTCCAAAGTGAGATAGCATGTCGACAGGAGACAGTATCATTCTTACTGACCACCCTCCCCCCCCATTGTCACCCCAGAAGTCTGGTATACCAGACAGGTTTCCTGTGTGTCTCCAAGACCAGAAGACTAATGATGCAGGGTTGTCTGATTTTTTTTTTTTTTAATATTGTAAAAAAGGTTTATATACAGAACTAAGGTTTACTTCACGGAATGCCAGTTCAAGGAAAGACTATGGTCATAATCCCTGTTATTGCAGCATGATAAACCGTAGCTGTTACGGCTGACGTTTAAAAGCTTGCCCCGATTTGGTGCCCCATCTTCCATGTTCCTGGTCTCCATATTAGTCATTTTTGTGATGATTTCTGAGCTATATGTGTGTGTGAATGAGGGGGCATTCAGCTTTTAGCGAAGACGACGGCTTTAGCTGCCGAGTTTCACTGGGCAAAATAAAGTGGCAAACTGGTGAACAAAATCTGTTTGGTCTTACAGCAGCCATCCTGAAGAGACCAGACAAACCCTTAGCTATTCCATGGAGTAGCTGATCAAGGCTGTGACAAAAGAAAACCTGTTTTACCGTCCTTGTTAGTCTAGGAGTTAATTTTCCGTGTAATTGCTGGTGAGACTTATGGGTTTTTTTTGAAGATAGTTTAAGTGTATAAATGTTAGTCCTTGGATACATTTTAATGTGTTTCTAGCATGTTCCTTCAGTCCGCTTATAGCGATGTTTTAATCTCGTCGCAGAATGTAGGTGACGGCTGCCATTGGGGGTGCACTGTAAAGGGCGGCGTTCTGGAAAATGTAATAAATCACATTCTGCAGTGTGGGAATAAGGTGCAAACCGCTCCGATTCCGTGAAAGTGCCTTTTTTCCCATTTCTTCTCAAAGCTAGAAATTGGGAGAGACTACATCACGATTTATGGTTGTGGCATGTCAAAACAGAAAAACTAAAATATTTTAATGTAGATTTTAAATCTTGCTTCCCTCATTTTTACAGCAGTGTTTAATCACAGATCATGTTACCAAACTAGCATTTAAACCTTTTGTGAAGCGTTTTTTTGCATAATGGTATGTTCCACTTTGACTGCCTCCAGTAATTTAGTACACTGTAAGTACCCTATTGTAAGTATTTATATAGTGATTTGATAAGTTTACATTTGTTTTACTGGTGGGTTACCATAGGCTGCACTACAATGCTGTACAAAGGGGATTATGGGGGAAATGGGTTTATTATTAAAAGGGAACAAGAAAAAAAAAATCAACCGGTATATGGTCCATGTCCTGTAGCACAACTTTGAAATTCTCCACAAAGTTTATTAATAAAATGCCCATTTTGAATAAATTGTTCGTGTTTTTTCACCATTTTGTGACACTGGGTAAAGCTAATATTATACACATCCATCTTTCTAGCTGACCTAACATTCAAGTGGTATGTGTATGTCAGAATGACAATTATACACTATATAGACAAAAGTATTGGGACGCACCTCAAACAAATTCAGAGCCATTGCCAGATGAAATCAAGCACCTAGCTATGCAGACAGGTTTACAAACAATTGTGAAAGAATTGGTCATTCTGAAGAGCTCAGTGAATTCAAGCATGTTGCTGTCATAGGATGCTACCATTGCAATGTCAGCTTATGAAATTTATTCCCTGCTACATATTCCATGGTCAACTGTAAGTGGTATTATTGCAAAGTGGAAGCGTTTAGGAACAACAGGAACTCGACCATAAAATGTCTGTTACTTTACATGGTCTGAGTGGGTTCACAGAGTACTGAAGCACATAGTGTGTAAAAGTGGCCAGCCCTCTTGAACAGCAGAGTTCCAAATTTCCTCTAGAATTAACCCCAGCACAAAAACTGCAGAATGGGCTTCCATGGCTGAGCAGCTGCATGCAAGAGTGGTAAAGCACCCTGCCACTGGACTCTGAAGAAACGGAAATGTGTTCTGCAGAGTAACAAATCACGCTAGTGTCTGATGGATGAGTCTGGATTTGGCAAATGCTGGAACATTACCTGCCTGACTGCATTGTGCCAACTCTTCTGGATGAATGGGCAAAAGACACACTCAAAACTCTTGTGGTAAGCCTTCCCAGATGAGTGACAGCTGTTACAGCTGCAAAGGGTAACCAACTCCATATTGATGCTTATGGATTTAGAACAGGGTGTCAGAAAAGTTCCTATGGATGTAATGGTCTCGAGTCCCAATTCTTTTGTCCATAGAGTGCATGTTCTATGATGAAACTGTAGGGGGGTTTCTCACTATGTACTAGCAATGGGTGGGCTAATCTGCACTTTCCAGTTTAATCCGGCAGTCCCCAAGTGTATGGCCTCTTAGACAACAAGGTAACAATCCCCCGCACCGTGGGCTTTTCTGCTTATTCACCGCCTTGTATTGGATACTTTTCTCAGTCGTGGGAATTATATTGTTATGGTATTCAAATAAACTTTTGCGATTGCCTAAACACTTCTAGGAAGCTCCAAAGGAAATGTAGAGGACGTTTAATTTGACTTCACCTCCCAATATCAAACGCTCACTGCCATAACACAGGGTCCATTTATACATGTACGTACTTGTTAATTTATAATCATACAGACGAAATCCCATCTCCTACCAACCACATAACTGTACAGTGACAGCCACATGCCTCAATAATAAAATTAGCAGAAATAGTTTCACACGGAAAAACGAAGCAGTTTTACTTACCCGATAGCAAAGGGCTATTAATAAAAACCCAGAAGAACAACGCATGACAAAATCTTTGAAACCTAGTGTATTTGCGTGTGGATATGTAACGTCACATACTCAAACACGCTTTTTCCGCAAGCACTTTGATAGCAACACACATCATGAAGAAAAAAATCAACTGAGAATATTAAAGACGCACCGGACCGACGTAGAGGGGCGCTACGGCTCCCCCCCCACCCCGCGAATCACTGCGCATGCGCGGTGCGACGGGCTTTGCGGAAAGGGGTCACGAACTCTGACCCTCCCCGGAGCAGCTGCGAACAGCAGAAACACAACTTTAAATTTTAAAAATAATAAAATCGAACACCGTCGGAGGTTGAAAATAGCGCGCACGGGTAAGTCTTCCTCTCGTCCTTTTTTTGCACCGACGATACTGGTCGGCTGAGCACGAGTCGTGGCGCGCGCCGAGAGGAAGCGCCAAATAAGAGGTAAAAGTGCAGCTGCCATGGTCGGTTAGCTTTTAGCTTAGCACGGCGGGACGCGACGCCTGCTACGGCGGCCAAAACCGCCAGAACCAAGGCTCACTGTCGACCCACTTACAATCTCACACCGTATGTCGTGTTTAAAAATCATATTTAAAACACGACATGGCGGCTGCGTTCCCTGCATTAGTGCGGCAGCGAGGCGGCCAGAATAGCTACCTCACTCGGTGGCCATTTTTAGCCAGTTTGTTCACACTTCAGACTGTTTTTTTATAAGCCATTAAAAATAAGTTAATAACGAAACCGTACTGCTGTGTGCGTTTGTCCCGCGTTAAGCTGCTTGTAACCACGCCGAGGCGTTTCATACTTTAAAGCAGTCTTAGCGTCCTTTCTCCAGGGATGGTAGCGAGATCCCGCCTGGATGGAGCGCACCGACCCCCGGCACGGCAGCCTGCTTTAACCCCGCAGTGCTGACCTTTCACCCACAGGGAAAATACTTTTATCTTCCGTATCGGATTTAAGCTCTAGCACGGCCGGCTATGCTGTAGTTCATTTAGCTAATTTGTGTTTGCAATTTTAAGCCGTTTATAGATCGTACCTGAGAAACCGGCTAACTGCTAACTGATAGGATACTCACATGGAGATTTCTGTGAATCTCGCATGCTTGTCACGCTGTTTTGTTTATTATCCATTAGCTAAGTTAACAGGCCGGGCACTGCGATTACTAGACCATTTCCGAATTTGGTGTAGGAAGAAACCCAGTAGGGAGAGATAAGAAAAACACTATTTGCCCACATCCTCCGTCACCCTATAAAAGTTTAAGCGTAGAGCATGGTTTGCCTGCACTTATCCAAAGCAAATCGATAGTTATCAGTCTGGTTTGCTTTATCCCGGCTATAATATATACCGGTGTTGCTACATTAACGATTAAAGGAGGATCGAAATAATTGTAGCATGATACACCAGAACACTGACCGAATCATCTTTATTAGCAATTCCAGATGGGGTGACATTTTGTGAAATTTGTCTTCTGGACCAGTATTAAATATGACGTAAAAGCACCCCTCCCTCTCCCAAAATGAGATGTCTTTATGTATTTCACAAGAACATGATTTCCCACCCCTGCTATACAGTATCCATGTATACGTCACAGAATAGATCCCATAACAGTTTCTTATAAAGTTCTTGAAGATCTCCATTACTTCATTGTGGTTTGTTGTATCATTGGTGGTTTGTACCAACCTGACAGGGTTACACTTTTTTGACAACTGGTCATCTTCTTTAGGTCTGTGTACTCCATGGGTTTTAGCACTCAGGTTCATTGGTAGGACACCGCATCAGAATGGAAGGACAAACCCAGAGGATACAGCTGGTCTCAGCCGACGGGGGCGTGGCGCTTGGGCATCGCATACAGGTGACGCTGCACCATCCCATGCTGTTATTCCGAATGTACAGCATCTGTGTGTGACAGCAGTAGAATATAAAGTTTCTTATTTTTCCCCTCCAGATCGTGACTGACCAGCAGACGGGGCAGAAGATCCAGATCGTCACAGCGTATGACCAGGCGCCGGCTGGCAAGCAGCAGTTCATCCTGGCCAATGCGGACTATTCCACGGCGGGCAAAGTGATCCTGACCAAGCAGGAACAGACCCCCAGCAAGGTCATCCTGGCCACACCAGACAGCACGGCCGTCAACCAGCTGCTGTTTGCCTCCCCTGAGCTGGCGGGACAGCAGATCCAAGTACGCCACCTGTCAGCCCGTATCCAGAAACCCCCTTTCCTTCCTTTATTTGAAAACCTAAGGCTGATTTGCACTTCTGCGTCAAGCCTACGCTGTGACCTACGCAAGTGGCTTATGCCGTTGTAAGCGTTTATACTTGTGTGCTGGTGTGTCAGTTTCGCGCAGCAATTACACCGTCAAAGCACTAAGTGATGCATAGTTTAGGATGTCGCATTTATTGTCTTCCCACCCTGTGATATATTCAGTTGTTGAAAAAACACATTTAAGAAAGTATCCATTTACCGAGTCCTGGTTATATTTGCACTGCTCCAAACTTCCTGTAGACAAATTTGGAAAAATGTCAAGCGACTACAAAGTCACTTTTTTACACTATACCTAACCTGCTCGAAGCAGGTTTATATGCAGGATTTCTGTTTAAAACAGGTGTAAGTCCCACCCCTTTCACCAAAAAGCCGATGTTGTTAGGATGGGCGATAGCACTGATTTTCATTTCAGTCCAATACAACTTAACAGAAATAGAATGTTTTTATCCCGATACTAATATTCAGTGCTGGTCCCTTTACAGCCTTGCTGTCGAAGTTTTCCAAGCCGGGCTGCTATTATCAAAAGACGGCTCTTAGTTTGCATCTTTACGTTGCGATTCTGACACTTCCCCTTTAATGCAAACACGGGCAGGCCAACCCCAAGTCAATTTACCAAGCTGATTAACA